>NC_045746.1:8101455-8120396 GCF_008692095.1 Etheostoma spectabile
GACAAAAAGAGTGAGAGAGAAAGCAGTACAAGCAAAGAAAAAGAGGGTGAGGGTTTTTTACCAAACCTTTTCCTCTCCATGAACACGATTATTTTTGGAAGGGTGGGGACTCCAAATGGGAGAGCTGTGGATGCACTGGGCCATGAAATTTTCATTTTCTCCCAAAGTTATTTTTTCTCTCCAAGGTTTCATCAAGCATGAATCAAGAATGTATCATGCTCAAAAACCAAGGTGGACCAGCGGGTGTTGAGGCTTCACATCACAAAAACACTAACATCTGTCTACAAATTCCTTTCAGTCAGGTAGTCCGGACTACAGTCTTCATACAATGCCCACTAGGTAGCATATCTATGATACAAATTAATGCACTATAACAATCAAAAGCACATTTGGACCTCATTGACTGTCTTTTTTAGGGATGTTTCTTCTTTGCAGCCATTCTTCTTCTTCCCCATTCATTATCTCCATAACAAATGTTAACTTTCAGCCTTGCGTGTCTAGTAGTTTTGCAGTACCAGACCTACCTCCACAGGTTTGGCTCCTTTAAATATACACTCCTGGATAGGAGAAAAAAAAACTTTTTTTCTTCTTCATCCTTGCCATTTTCAGCATGTAGCTTGTTAGCTCGCAGTTTGTTGTTGTTTCCCAAAACAGAGTTTTGTAAAGCAAGGGACATCAGTTATCCAGTAAATGAACTGTCGTTGATCCAGACTACCAGTCCAGTTTCTTTCACCATTGTAGAGGTATGGCCACTTTGTCTCTGGTTTTACTGTACTATTGTCTTCCTCTTCATTTGTTTTTGATCATCCTGTTTAGGCAAAGCTAGTCTCAAACCCGAGGCTGGCTGTTGCTGGGGGCAGGGGTGAGCTCGGCCCACCCAAAAGTGCATCTTGTCCACCCAAGCAAAAGTTAAGAAAATGTCTGTAACCAATGAAAATAAATAGCGCAGAAAATACCAGTACCATTTCTAATCGTTTCTGATTGGGTGGGCAACCCACAGCTTGCCTCCAAATTTGCCCCATCCCCACCCCCCTCTTCTCTTCATGTTCAGACACAAACCCACACAGCTCTGAAGAAGACCCACACGTTGCTCTGTGTCCACTCTCTCAGCCAAAATAGAGATTGGCCAGATTTTTGTGGCTAGGTAGCATGGTTTCAATCCGTGGTCAGATGCGTCCACCACAATTGCCCACCACTGAGAAAACATGCTTGTCTAGGTGAAAGAAATAGCAAGCTGCTCTAAGAAAAGGTGTTCCTTCATTCGTACTTCTTTTCTTTGTCTTTTCTTCAATCTTGTGATGGGGCCTTGATGAGTTGGCCTTGTTGATTATTCTTTTAGCTACCTGGAAAGGAAAGGTGCATTGTATCTGTGGTGATAATTAAACTATAATCAGCTGTAATCTGAGGTGGATTTTGCTAGAGTACACACTCTGCCAAAGGACAAAGCAGAATGTTGATGAGGATATAGAGCACTGTGATGCTTGGTGTGCATAAATAAAGTGTGCATGCATCCGTGCAACAGTAACATAATACGTGTATTAAGAAGAAAGTAGGATGAATAGTAAAGCTTCTCATGTTGCAGCCAACCAGCAGGTAAACCAGCCAAGGACTGTCACTGTCAAATGAAAATGCATATGCACTAGGCACTCATGTTACATTCAAAGATACCTAAGTAACTATGTCAACCTGGCCAGGTAAAAGTTCCGGATATTGTGCTTGACAAGTTGCCTCAATGTTGCATGGATCTGGGTAACTTGCCCTTTGATAGTCAGGGTTGTTGGTCCCTGTTTTCCAAAACAAGTACTGGAGATCACACTGATAATCTCCCCTTGGAAAACCTGCTGTACGTGAAGGTTCAGCAGAAAATTGGTTATCTGAGATTCAGAGGAACAAATGGACAATAGATTTTGTCCTGGAGAGGGAACAGTGGTACAGCTTTTTACCATCTCACAGATAATCAAGGTGTCACGGGAATGTGTTAGTGGGTCTTGATGAAGGCTAACAATCCTGTTCATCTAATTATTGGGATCTAAATGAAGTGGTTCAGGTATTTTTGGTATTAGTGATGCCAATAAAGATAGATGAGAAAGAGTTGAGCGACATCGATTATCATCAACTTTGGGTAGTGATCAGAAGAATGAATTAAAAGCAGATTTGATGACGTTCTGCAAGGTGGTTGTTCTCATTTTCACGGTTCTAGAGACAGAGAATATCTTCTTAGAGCCGCTGATCCTTCACATTGAGAGTATTTATTTTGGGTAGTTTGCTCACTAGGAGAAATGCCTCCTCATTATCGTCCTTTGGAAATGTTCTGGGACCAAGCAAGAAGATCCAACGGTACATCCTAATGCTGGAGGGACTACATCTTGCAGCTAGCCTGAGGTTGTTTGGGATCCCTTAGAAGGAGCTTAAAGAATTTGCTTGCAAAAAAGATATTTGGGCTGTACCTTTCTTTGACTTGGCCATGATCAGAATGTGTGCCTTAAAAACTGATGAGATAGATAAAGTAAGTAGATGTCATGAGTTCTTTTGGCTTGGTAATTTTAATTCTAGAATATTGTGCCATGGCAGGCATAAGCAAATCTTTTTGCTAACTATTCCCAAAATAGTATGACTCATAAAGGAAATTAAAAACTACTAATTTCACAACTTCACTCGGTGTAGTCTCGAATGGCAAAGGTGACTTCAGCAATTTAGGGTGCCGTAGGTTACATAAATATTCTCTTGTTTGTAGGTGTACGCACCTTGGCAGATGTTGAGAACATTTCCTGAATCCCTTACAATTTTCCGCCCCCATTTTAAATGGCCTCACAGAACTCGGATCACCACTTACTGAAACATTATTATCAAGAAACTAGAAACCTAGACACTATTAGATGTGAAAAAGTCACTCACAATTAACATGGTTATTGACAAGAAACTCTGTTCTTGGATGTATTTATGCACATGCAGCAACTTTTCATGTATCAGTGGAGGAGGCTGCAAATGAGGGGAAATATCACATCTGTCGTAAGGCAGGAGCCCATCCAATAAAAAACACTTTCATTAACCCAATTACCATCTGAGGCCAATATTACAATGGCGAGGTTCACTCATTAAGTCATTGCCAACATGTTTTGATTACTTACCCTGTCTCTTTTTTCTCCTTAGCTCTCTCTCACTCTCTCTCTCCTGCTTTCACTCTCTCTCTCTCTGTCTCTCACTCTGTCAGAGAAAATGCATCTTATTATGCAAAGGCCAAGCTGTAGAATTAGCAAGGTAATAGATGTGATCCGCTTGCTAACCTCAGCCAGCAGTCATGCACGGAATATCAAAGAGGGTCTTACACACAAGTGAGCTGTATATTGCTGTGTAGGCCTTGTCATCATCTCTTTTGAGGGCATGAGTGTGTTAGTGTTGTGCTCAGTCACACATGTGTCCAACATCTGTTGCCAGGGGATAAAGGTTAGAGTTCAGGATATGAGCCAATCTCATCTCTTACAAGGAAATGTCTGGAATTTATGTGTGTACACATGTGTATTAGTATGTTAACCTATACCCATACACATGTTTTTGCAATGGACCATTGGATCCATTTAATCTTAAGACCCTTTATCTCTCGTTTAAACCCTAAAGCCAACTTTAGTCAGAACAGTTGAAATGTCTTAACTTTGGAGGACTTCATCTTCCCATCCTTGTGAGATAATTCATTAGGTACAAGATAGAAATGCAGGAACACACACACACATGTGGAGTAAGTAATATTCTTAGACAAAATTAAAGTCAGTTGCTTTGCCTAGCACTGGCTGCATTGACAGCTGTGTGGGCTGACAGGCGCTCTTGCCCAGCTGGAATGACATTGCTTTTAGTTGCATATCAAATTCAAGGCTAGATTCTGATCAGCTGAGGGCTTGTACTCAATCTGCATAAAAGGCATTTCAAGCCTTCACAATGTGACTTTCAGAGAGAGAGAGAGAGAGAAAGTGTGTGTGTGTGTGTGTGTGTGTGTGTATGGCTAAAATTGGGGGAGTGTGTGTTGGCAAGTGTCTGTGTCTGCCTGTGCATGTTCCAAAAATGCTGATTTGCACACTTGAAGGAAGCAGATTTTCATATATTTAAGGGCAGGCACTTTGCTAAGCTATGACAGGCTGAGGGCACTGATGCATTAGAAAAGCCTGTGTAAACCATAAGCTGACAGATGGTGAGAACACACAACACACAGCTGTATGACACTCATCCCCTGCTGTCTTTACCTATAGTTTTCTATAGCTATCTATCTTGTTATTAGCGAGCCTGACCAGTCTCAAGCATCAGGCTCGTACAAGACTTTTTTTTTTTATTTAATTCTCAAAGACTGAATAACTGTAATACATTATATAAAAGGGGTCAATATTCCCCACCTCCAGTCCAGCGTCATCTTATGTTTTTCTTTTACCCTGTAAAATGACTTAAAATTTAAACTGTTCTTGTTCTCTGGAATCCTCCTGGTCCTCTTTTCCTCTCCCTTGGCCTTCAGAGGAAGTTTTGACTCAGCTGAATAATGCATGGAGCAAAAACACTGAGCTATCATACAGAGAGGATGGAAAGTGCACAGCATCACGCCTTTACCTCCATGTTGGTTTCCATGGCCCTTTCACCTTTTTTTAGCCATTTCTAAGCCAAGGCAGTGTGCAGGCTACTGATGAGCTACATAACCAATGATACAACTTCTTGGAATTATGACAAAATGGATAAACGAAATGTGAAGGCATTTAAAGAAGCAATATTGTGGAGTAGAGAATGGTGGATAATTGAAATCTAGAGAATGTCAACTCTATGGATTATCTATGGTTATCCACAGTCTGTCGAAGGATGGAGGGCAGATAGGAGGGGAGACTTTCTGCATGATGAAGCTTTGAACACCAATTGTTGGTTTGGAGTGAGCAGAGGAGTAATACAGGGACAAGCCAGAAAGATAAAGAGAGAGGGAGGGAGAAATGCAGAATGTGAGAAATGTCAGCTCCCAAGAGAATACTTGGCCTTGGCAACTCCTGAGCAATGCAGAACATGTGTTTTTGTTTGTTCTGTTTTTACAGTTAAAGTTGCATTAAGTAGCAATGCCAATGAAAGACACTCATAATAACAAGGAAGCAAGTAAAACAAAAAATGAAGCAATGTCATGGAAGTGCTGCATATGTATATCTGCAGACTGTGAGCAGGATTTTCACTCGGTTAAACTGTTCTAGCAAACCCTTTTACATTGCAGGTCATCAGATTTAAAGTAGGTATTAAAATATGGCTGGATGCGGCTTTAGATTTCAGTATCTTGCAGTCAGGTCTCTGTATAGACTAACTAGCTAACTTGTATAGAAAGAAGTAAACAACCCATTGTTGCAGCAACATCTATCTAAAGAATTTGACTTTTGTACAACTTTGAAAGTCATCAAAAATGCTGTTATTTTTAATCTGGAAATCACCAAAACTAGGCTTACTTAGCTGGACAGTTATCAGCTGCAATAATACATGTTAGCATTGGACAAAAACCAGAAAGGAAAATCCACAGTTTCTTCAACATGAAGTCCTTTCAAGGCTCTGGGGATGGTGAGGTCGGTGAGTTGTTTGTTAGAGCCACCACGTTGGTTAAGACTGAAGTCACTCACCTATATAATGGATTGCCATGACATTTTGTACAGACATTTGTGGTTCCCGGAGGAGTAAGCCCACTGACTTTATTGAACCACTGACTTTTTCTCTATCATCACCATGAGGTTTACATTTGTGGTTTTGAGTGATGTGCATCAACTATTGAAGGGTTCTCCATGAAATGTGGCACAGATATCCATGTCGCCCTCAGGATGGATTGTGATCACGTTGGTGATACCTTTTTAAAGGGATATATGGGCTGAAATATGTGCTACCAGAAACTGAATTTGAATCATTTGAATTTGAATTGCTAAACTTGAATTATTGCATTGAAAAACTGAATCTGAATATTATCATTTGAAATTGAATTTGTTTGGAACTGACGTCCAAAACAACTTCATTCTAAATATCTTCACATTCAATTCTCACAATTCAAATTCAGTTCTAAAAAATTCAATTTCATGTTAATGTGACAGACATCCGAGTAGTTGGAAGATGAAGGCAGAGCAATTGAGCGGTCTGTGGCGCAGATACATAGGACTCATGAGCACCTAGCTACGTTTTGGAGCTCAGTACCCGCCATAAAACGTACTTGCCTTGCGTTGACCCAGAGACTGGAGTGAGCCGGGTTACCACGATGGATTTGTCTCGGACAAATATGGTAATGACAACATATACACGATACATATGTATAATCTAACAATCTTTTGTTTGTCATTAGCTCAGATAGGTACCGGTAAACTTAGTCAGAAGATCTACAAATAGAAGGCATCATGCTAGCTAGCTAACTTGCCAGTCCCACTTGTGACTTGACTGTCTGTTACGTGTTTTCATGCAGAAAAAGAGTTATTATTGAATAGAGCTGTTATTTTGGAGATTCGTTTTTTGGCCAACTTACGCTGTGATCTGCACAAAGTTCAGCAACGTGAAGCTTAGCTAACATTATAGTGATTATGGGCATGATTCAACTAGTTGGCTTGTCACATAACAAATACAACTGGTTTGCTACTATTCCTTAATTTTGGTGGTTCCTCATCCATCATCTCCATCACACTTGACGCAAACTCCATAGCAATCAGTGACAATGTAATCTGTTTATGGTAATGCAGTTACATTTATTTGGAATGAAAAAGTCCTACTACCTGTAACCTTTACTACTTCTATATTATTATGTTACCAGCAACCACTCTGTAGCTCACATCTTGTATTTGGAATATTATTAGTATGACAAGTGATAATGTTAATAGTAGCTTTACTATTGATGTATATAATGTCATCTAATACATAGTATGTCAGTCATTCACGGTGGTATCAGAAAAGAATAGCTCCAACTGATGAAATGGGTTGCATTACTAGATGGTGTATGATAACAATTCCTTGCATTGCTTTTGCAGAACATTGTCATTCAGGAGTGCTTAGCCAGTCTGAGGGAAAGACTGCAGTGTGCCCTCAAACACAACCCTCCTGATCTTGATAATTTGGAATACATAATGACCCAAGAGATGACCTTCATAAATGCAATGGAGAAAGTAGCTCTGCCTAATGATATCTGTGAAGCCCTCCATCAACTGAGCAGTTTATTAGACCTGCAGAATAAACCTCCCCCCTCAATAACTGTGGTGAGGACTATAGGTCCCCATGGACGTCACAGAGGACCACCTCCAAAGTCGTCTTCATCTAGGTTTACCTGCCACATGTATAACAGACATTCTTGGAGTCTCAAGACGAACCATATACAGGAGGATGCAGGAGTACAATTCGTCAGTTAGAAGCTTGTATTTCAACAGGACTGATGATGCTCTGGAGTATGATGTAAGAGCCATCAAAGAAAGACTACTTCATGCTGGATATCAGATTGTCAAGGGGTACCAAAACATCTGGCAGTACCCAAACATCTGCTAACCACTCTTTGTCCCTGGGAAAGAGGTGAAGGTGAGTTACTAAATGTAGCCTTTAGTAGGTATGATACCACTTTTAACTACTTATAGTGGACCAAATCCTAAACTCAGATTACTTGAAATACCGATAACCTTTTTTTTTATAGACTAAGAGTATTTTTGGGGTCACTGGATGATAATAATAATAAAGATGTTTGAGTTAAAGGCCCACTATGCAGAATTTCCTAAAACAACAATGTATAGTGTCATACAAAAGTAATCCTTCCCAATCATCACTTAAGACCCACTACAGGTGTGAGCTGGTTTATTTATTTACAGAGATACTCCATTCTGCCAGTATTTTCTTATTTTGCTGTTTGGGACATTTCTGTGTGTCAACCTTCAGGCAGTGGGTGTGATGCCCACATCCATCGTGGGTGAGGTTGGGACTCATAGCATAGCAACCAGGTAACATAATTGTGTTTTTCCCTGCTGCTTCTCCGTCTTTCTCCTCTGCTGTGTGCTACTCCTCTGCTGTCAGTGTGTCTGTTTTGACTGACAAACAGTTTATTCCTCTAAGTCATTGGCTTTGTTCTCACCGGCGCTGCTTGCTCTATTTATTAACTCTCTACCTCACTCGGCCACTACCACTCTCTCTCTCTGGACAAACTCACGATACATTGATTCTCTCACCAGACTGATGCTGACTTTGTGGCGTGCCAACAATGAACATGTGGAAGTGAGCATTATGAACCATCTACAGGACTTCTTGCAGGAGCTGGAAGCATGCAATTGTTCATTTAGTTTTCTCCTTGTTTATTCTATGTACCTAGTGTCTTTGTCTTACACATCTCATGAAATTTCCATGTAGATTACATTAGCATTGTTAGTTATATATATTAGATTTCCAAATTCTACTTCTGTGCTGGTACAGGTAAACCATATCCAATATTTCATTTACATGGTTGTTTGCTTTATCGGTCTCTGAAAAGGTGAACATCCAGAGGTGGGTGATACAGTACACTATCCAGGTCACCTGTGCCTCAGTATGTTTCTCCAGTGGCTCAGTCTCCTCATGTAATACAATCCGCCTGCCTGTTAAGCATATGGTAACTTCTACTAAGGTTAAACAAGTGATGACAGAGGCCTTCCATCTAGGGCAGGCATTTCATCAGGTTTAACTGAAATGTTGCTGTTTCAAACATGCAGTGCTAATTAGACTACTGCATGTCTTTCTGTCATGGTTCGAGTACAATGCATATTCATTCTGGCTCAAGTAGTAATACATTGGGCTAAGATATTTGTGCACTACACCCATTTATGCTTGTGTGTATTTAATGACGCAGCTTGTGTCAGCTTGACAGAATGACTGAATGCGGGGGTGTCCGATAAAAAATACAAACTTTTTGGAAGCAAAATCAACATTATATCTGCTTCTCCAACGCACCAACCCTTAGTCTTATTTTAAATCATCTTAAACCAATGTCTCCATGTAATAATTATATATAATTATATAATAATTGGATAAAATTACATATTTTATCTGAATGCAGATGTGGAAATAATGGATTGCATATGTCTTGATTTAGAATGATTAGCTAGTGCTTAATAATTCCTTTCAGGATTTTGAAGACTTTTTTGGAGATTGTTGCGGCCCAAAATGCCTGATGTTGCGGGAGCTTTTGTAAAAAAAATTGAAAAAAGTTGCAATGCCTTTTGTATGTTTGTTTCAATGAAGTTGCGGGAGACAACCTTACCAAAAATGCCCAGGATGCTGTAAATATTGGTATAATAGGACAATGGCTGGTGGATTTAAGACAACAAATAATTTATTGAATGAATCAAATTTGAACATGGTGTCATTGGCTTGTTGATCTTTACATTGTTAATTTCTTAACCTGAGCTGGGACACACATTCATACGGTTTGATGAAGTAATTATTGGGCTTTAACTTATCATTGCACTTACAATAATGAACATAGCTTTCCTCAATTTAGGTCATCATGTACATCTCATCTAAGTTTTTTCCTGCATCCACCGTGTGTGTTTGTGTGCGTGTGTCAGTCGCGGGGGGAACTGAGCAGCCCCCGCCCGCTGCAAAGAGCCGACAGGATTGAAACAGCCTCCGCTTTAGCAACCAGAGTGAAAATCCATTACAGCGTACATTGATGTTAAAATGTCTACAGGTGGGCAGGGCAGTGTGACATGTTTTGCGTGGTCTTTCGCTGTTCGTTTTGTTGGTAAATGTGAGATGTTCAAGTCACACACGTCTTGTTAAACAAGGAAATGAATACGGCCACATACGTGTGACGTCAACCTGTTCTCACTCCTGCTTGGTCGTTGGCTCTCAGAGTCACATACTGATATGGAGTCTGGTACGTTGGACTGCTGGGATTGGTTGAATTTGCGGGAAAATCCGGTTATTGGTCAAATTTGCAAAAACGTTGCAGTGATTGGTCAAAATTACGAGTCACACCAAAGTAATGGTGATTGGTTTAATTTGTGTGAATTGGCACTCCTTAATGTTGCTACACTCCCATATCCTTCTAGGTGAGTTTGAGCAAAATGTCCAATTTCTGTTATCTTGTCTCCCAAAGCATGCACAGTCAGTGAAACATTCAGTCGTACTGTAATACTAGAGAGTGCAACACACAAATCAGCCAGCAAATTAGTCTATATGTGGTTGTAATGCAGTTCAGATGGTAATATATGACTGCACTTGGGATACCGAAGTATCACTTGGGGAGCTAATGATGTGGAGTGGATTTGATTTAGTTCTCTTTACATGACCGTTTTTCCCCTGGAGCACGGCATTGTTTCACTTGTTTTTGTCCTCCCTACAATCTTTCTGTGGCACCAAGAAAAAACTTGGCCTGACCTGCAAGGCAAGTGTACAGCAAAGGCCATGAAACCATCCATCTATATCCATTCTCTCTCTCTGTCTGTGACAGAGGTCACCTTAAAGCTAGACACTTTAAATGTGCAGCAGAAAAGGTAGACGCTCTACAGCCCTCGTTCTGTCCTTGTCCATCCCTAACCCTTCCTCTCTGTATCCTCAGATATCCTTTCCTCTCTCCCTGTCTCTGACCACCTATGTCACTTTTTTTTTCCACTTTAGCCTGGTCCTTGCTCATCTCTCCTTTCTCTGCCTCGGAGCCAAATGGACAATGTCATGGAGAGAACACTGAGAATTCCCCTCAAAGCACAAACTATAACACTAGAACTACTACAACTACTATCAGTGTTAAAATATCTGTGTTAAACATGTAGACCAGTTATTTGATCACAGCACGGATAACACAGCTCTGCTAATCTTGGTATCAAATATATTGCATTTCCTAATAGATGCTTCACAATAAAAGTCTCTTCTATGTGACGTAGCAACAAGCTTGGCTGTAGGAAAGCAATCAAGACACAAAGGCCCAAATCTGTAAGATGAAGGTACAATCAGGAACATAAGAGATTCAGTTACAGTGTTTAGTTGATTAATGACATAGTAAAGTGAGAGAAAATTAATTGCCAACACATTTTGAAAATTTAATGAATTGGTGTAATCAAGCAATCACTAATTCCGACCATTCTCAGGCTGTAGCTTCTAACGTGTGAGCATTTGTTGCTTTTCTCAGTTTTAAATGTCTATATTTGTAACTACACTGCAAGAACTACTCCCAAAACCTCTGTTGGTACTAATGGAGCAAAACTAATGAGCTAGTTGGGGCAGACAACTAAAGTCACAGTGAAACTTTTTTTCACTACAACATATATCAATGACACCCTTTGCAATTACATGTTGTATTCAAAATAACTATGCTCTGCTCATTTTTTTTCTTCAGCTGCCAGTGCCTCACTGGTCACTGTATGGTTCTCCACATTCATCATTGCTCCTGATCACTTTGCCTTTAAATCCCCTCCACCCGAGTTTCCACTTTTAGGCTTCTGTTCTAGTCTATTCTAGTTGCTGAGGAAGACATTTGTTATTGTCACTCCCCAGTCTATGTATTTGAGGGCTTAAATGTATGCCGCAGGGAGTGACAAGGTCGGAAAGTAAACTGCCATCACTCATGCTGTATTCATATTCATATCAATAATGCATTCTATACACATTGGTTGACTGACTTACAATTACTGCTAATAAACTAACTAACTTTCCTCTTAGTTTACCTGCTGTTTAATCTTGTGTGGGTGAAGAGGGACTTACCTATCTGATACCAATGACTGCTGCTTTTCTCTGTTTGGTCTACTAGTGTCACTGTGTAACTATCACAGATAAAGTATTAGTGCTCTTTGTGTATGATAATAAATAAAAAAAACTATACATCATAGCGTGCTTGCAGGAGGATTCCAACAGGCGTGGATGTACCGCGTCTCAGCTGCACCATGGTGCATCCTACGCTGTGCGGCATACCATGCAAGGAAAAAAAGAACGTTTTGGTTGCCGATTAAGTGGATTTGGTCATTTTTCCTGAATATTATATTTGTGCTTCAACCATAAAACTAAGTTTTCTCCATAGTTGAGTGGTTTCTTCCTCGGAGTCCAGTTAGGAACAACATGGATCAAAGATGTGAGGCTGTGTTTTACTTGTTAAAATATTGTAGTGATGTGATATACAATCGTCAGTCTGCACAGGGTGTCCGTTTTGCTAATTATTGACTAGACGCTATAGCCATTCCACTTCTTGCGACTCTGTCGAAAATAGATCTGGTGCATATTTTTGGGGAAGCAGAGCAGAGAACCACCTCAGGGACGCACTGTGTCGCGGCTGGTGGAGTCACAAGCCTTGTCTTGAATGGCCAGATGCGCCTCGTGGTAGTTGGGGATTGTTGTTGCATTCAAATCCTTGTCCGTTTTCTATTGTTGTTTCAACTCAGATCAAACATGCTTACTGTAATAAATTGTGTAATTGACTTCTTGATTAATTGGTCGATTGTGTCGCAAAGAAAAGGACTGCAAACACAGCAAGTCTTCAAAGGTCAAATGTGCACCCATACAAGCGTGTGTGCGTGCACACACACACACACACACACATTAGGATCTTCGTGAGAAGGGCAGATGCCCTTATTCAGCATCAGTTAATAGGCTATGTGAGAAGCCAGTCAGAGCAGCACATTTAACATCCCCACCTTGTCTCTTACCCTACCCAGAGTTGTTTATCTTCCGCCCTTGATAAAGTGAAGGGCCCATTGACTGTGTCTGTGCACACGCATTGCGTGCGTGCGTGTCATGAACAATCAGTTGAAACATTTCCCCACAGTCCCAAACCAGATCAATTGACCTTCCGCAGACATGTGAACAATGAAGAGTGATGGACAAAATGGGAAAGAGGATCAGTGCCGTGGAGCCGTGGAAGAAACAACAGGAAAAGGGAGGAAAGGGAGGTAATATGCAGAGAGCAGAAGAACGAAAGAGGGATCATTGAGTGGAAAAGATGACAGGTAAGGCTGTCTACACATGATAAGCAGGCTGAGTTTCTCCCGCTGCTGGGTCAGACTCAGTGCCGAGAGCTCAGATTAACACTTGTGAATCATAATGTGATTAACGAATTTTGTAACCATTTTAAAAGTTGAGTTCCTGCTCTAGAAACCCCAATATACGCTTATTTTAAATGTAGACTGCTGTTGCATCTCTGGAAATTTGGACACATTGTATCTGCATGTAAGCTTCTTGGTCAGCTGTCGTGTCAACCCTTGTGTTGTCTTCCCGTCAAAATTGAAAATTAATACTTTTGTTGACGCTTTTTATCGATGATTTTAACTTTTTCTTCTGTTTTTGTCCCTTTTTTTTCAACACTTTTTTAAAAATGTTTGTCACATCTTTTTTGATATTTTCAACACTACGTAACATTAACTTATTAACTATAGTTTTGCATTGTTGTTGGAAATTATGGTCAATAAACCTAATTTACAGGAATTTATACCTAATGTTTGAGTTAGAAAAGCAGAAATTAGGAATTATTTTGACTAAAAGTAAAGGAAAGTAGGTTGATGGATAATCAAAGACTGGATCATGTCAACTTTTACTCAATACTATTTCAAAACCACTTTCAAATGCTATAAAATTGAATAAGACACCCCAAAATTAATGAAAATCGACATTTGTATTTGCTAAAGAGCATTGTGTGGAATCAATTGTGTTATTTTGGGTAATTAAAAAGAACATTGATATAGGAAAATGGGTCAATTTGACCCGAGGACAGCATGAGGGTGTCTTTGTAACACTAACTATTCCTGCGCTCTGTCCCCCTACAGGTTCTTAATGGAACTACAGCTAAAACGTTGACATAGTGTTGCTTTAACGTTGACATAGTTTAAATTAGTGCTGTTCAATACAATATATTGATATTATATCAATATTGGGATATGAGAGTAGATATGGTCTTAGATTTTGGATATCGTAATATCATGATATGACATATGTGTTGTCTTTACTGTAATGCAGCCTTTAAAACCAGTAAAGTGATGTACTTTTCTGAACTTTAAAGACTGACCTAGCTGTGTTATTTTCCTTTTCCCCACTTAGACATTATGTCTACATTACTGATGATTACTTATCTAAAATCTAAGTGTGTAGATATTTTGTCAAAGCACCAATTGCCAACCCTAGAATATCACCACAATATCAATATAGAGGTATTTGATCGAGAATACCGTGATATCTGATTCTCTCCATGTTGCCCAGCCCTAGTTTAAACTTCAAGCTGTAAAAAAAAAAAAACTCCAAAGTTAGTACTGTATATTCATCCCACATTTCAATTGGTGATCTTGCTAATTTTGACATCCAACAGGAACATGTGCAACTTTAACATTCAGTTGGAGATGTGTTACTGGCAACCTGGCAGATGTAAGTCCAAAATTCACTCTGCTTTATCCCTGTTTTTAGTCTCTAACTCCGGAGGGAAATATCCTGCTCTATCCTAATCTAGCTGCTAAATGCTATCTTCACCAGCTAGTGGCAGACTCCAGCTTTTTTGGGCTGTAAATTATCACAAATGAGGCAGTTTATCACTCAGTCTTCTTTACTCCGGACTCCCGATGCGAACAGAGACACGTTTTCTGGTACTACTGTACACACCACAGTTGCAGGTACATTTTAACTACCATATTTAACAAGTGCTGAGCAAGTCAATAATGTTTTTTTGGGGGTTTTTTTACAGCTTTTGGGCTAGAAACAGCTATAAAACTCTGTCAAGCCAAGGGATTTAAATTGATTTTATAAAATCTTTTGTATGTAGCCATGCTACAAGGCTACAATTAGGTCCAGTGGTCGCAGTGCTTTTAGCTAAATGCTAACTTCAACATAACATGCTCACAATGTCAGTGCTAAAATGATAATGATAATGGCGTGTTGATATTTATTTATTTGATTTAAAGAAGAACCACATGTAACACTGCACAGCAGTAATTACATAGGCCAACATTAAAAAACTCTGATGGTTAAAGCACAGAAGGTCCATTGTGGTCCTCTGGTAAAACACATATCACGCCACAAGATAAAACACCACAACAATCTATAGTACTTATAACAAAGTACAACTAAGGCATATGGTAGTGTACCTGATTTCACATTTTTTTGGTAATGAACCAAAGTATTGGATGGATTAAAAATTGACCTGATGATGGCTCTACAAGAAATTTATTACAATTTACCCTGAGGGTAACATGGCTGGTTATACCACATTTCATTTCATTGCAATCCATCCAATAGTTGTTTAGGCATTTCACTCAAAACCGCAAGTCAAAATGGTGATGAAGAGAAAGTCGGGGTATCATGAAGACAATAGACTTTATCCTCTGGGCACTATTAATATCTTACGGGAATCCATCCAACCAACCGTCCGATAGGCCGACAGAGCCTTGGCTTTTGCGTGAAATGATGGCTCAAGCCAATGCAAAACAACTCACACATCACACACTCACACATCATCTGTAGACAGCCTAAGGAAAAGGGCAAAGTGAGATCATGCAAATGTATTCTCAACAGGGGAGTGTGTCAGTTACAGTCAGAGAGAAGAAGGCAGATGAGAGCAGAACGGGTGGGAGGGGAATGTGAACCAAAACAAACTAATGCCAGTTCCCAGTAAAGACCATTTTTTAAAAACATACCCTGAGAACAGTAAGATCTTTTACCACTCTCTCTGGAATCACTCAAAATCTTTCCCAAATCCGACCTTAAAAAGAACTGTGAAGAAAAGAGGCTGTTTATGAGCTTGGACCATCTTACTACCACTCTGCATTGACATTTTACAAGTCATGTGCTCCCAGAGCTTTCCTATGTACACCGTGTGTGTGTGTGTGTGTGTGTGTGTGTGTGTGTGTGTGTGTGTGTGTGTGTGTGTGTGTGTGTGTGTGAGAGAGTTCCATACCACCTTTGATCTTCTGGTTCAAAGATTCATATCACATAAAATGTCTAAAGAGTACACGAGAAAGCCTTTTTTAATTTTCCTATACAAACCATCCTCATTTAGTTGGAGTCTAGTGTGGCGATCACCGCCTTCACCATTTTTTTTTTGTCTTCTTTGCATTTTACTTGAACATAAATACAATTTTCACATCAGTTACCCTTGGAGCACATACCTTCCTCTACTTGATACTATTAATGGTAGTCATCCTCTTGCTCAGTGGCAGAAAACCTACTCAAGTCTTATATTTAAATATCACTACCACAATATGGTTTTGCACCTTTTTTAAATAATATGCAGTATATAGAGGTAAAACGTTGAAAAGCGAACTTGCTCATTCTGAAGAATTATAGCTGTCAGTGTTAGATTAATTGTGCTATCACCTTTAAAATGCATCTTTTATTGTTTTGTGGTCTAACAAATGCATGCTTTTGGGTATTGAATTGTACCAATGCATTGTATTTTACGAGCTTATGTATGCATTTAAGATCTGTCTTAGGCAAATACCTCCAACCATTTTATTTTTTTTATGTAGTGCAGCAAAAGTACAATATTACAACATAGAAACTCTAGCGTAGACCTCAAGACTTAAAGTTCTGTACATGTGTGTTGTTCTTTCTGCTGTCTATGTAGATTACGCTCCACCAAACGCACCAAATATAGACTTGAATCATTAAAGATGTCTCTCTGAGATGCCCATCGTTTTTTTCAGTGTGCATTGATACATTTAATAAATTGAAAGTCTATCTGTTCCGCGAGACTCGCAGGTGGCTGACATCAAAAACACTTCTAAAATGCTCTGTGTGGATTTGTCATATTCTCAGAAGTGTTACCAGGGATACCAGTCAAGTCCCTCCCATTACTAGTCAATAACAAGTAAAACCCACAGTTTGTAACCATAAAAAATAAGTAATGAATCCTCAACAATATCAGAATAATAAGACAATTCATGTTTAATTCACAAATCAAAGAAGGATCATTGTAAGTATGTAGAAAGCAATCTTTTCATTGCAAAATTCAGAACCAAAAAATCTTATTTTGAGTCCTTATTTACATTTTTAACCCTCTGAGCCCGAGACACTCGCCCACGAGTAAAAAAGTACCTCTGATTCATAGTTTAATAACATTTGAACCATACAAGCGATTTACTCACTTTTGGTTTCGCTTAAATCCTGACGATTTCATGTTTACGGAGGTCTTTTCCTTGTCTTTCTAGCCTCTACAGGGGATTTTCTATCCAGCCTGGAACTTCAGCCTCTTTGGGCTTTAAATTCACACTGTTATATCCAAGATTGATCCACTTTATATCCATAATTCATCGCGTTTTAGCTCATTTCTGCCGCTGGCTTGCTCCTCCGTCTCTCTCTCTGTCTGTCTGTCATTTTTCAGGAAGTACATGCCCATATAGGGAGATAAAGTCAACCCTCTTGTATGGAAGGCCAGAGGGACAAAATGCCTATATACTCTATGGAAGGCCAAATGGTGCACTATTTAGACACATATTTGCTTGTATAGCATTGCTGTGGGTGTAATATCAATAAATATGACATTATTAGTATTATTGGCACAAGTAATTTCATGACAGCAAAACGTCTTTACTTTTTTGGAAAACAAGTGTTTTAGAATGGAAAATGGCTTAGGTTTACTTATATGTCTGTGATATCAAACATATCTGGAAGATTCATTTATTTATTTATTTATTTATTTACTTATCTTTAAGGCCCTACAACCATTTTTAACATGCAAGTGACCTCACTGCAACCCAAATATTGTAATAACCCAGTTAGTCCTAAAAAAAATGATGTTCATATCTTGACTGTGGACAACAGGGTTGATGTTTTACAAGCTTTTTTATAAAATAAATCCAGAAGGAAATTAAACTGTAAAAATGGCCTCAGGGCCCCCAGGGTTAAAAACAATGACTCATCAAAAAAGGTCAACTAGTCAAAAAAATACAAGTACATGGCTGAATTGTCAGACATAAAAAAACTCAATGGGTGATGTCATGAAACTACTTATGAATGTAGTGACTGTCGGCGGTATTTGAAGGTGTGCTATTTGTAGAGTTGCCACAACATGCTATAATCACCCCTGGACTCAGAGGTGTCCTCCTCCTCAGATGTGGTCTTGGTGCTTTGTTTCAAAAGCACATTTTCTCTTCCTATTCCCCCGATGATCGCTGCAGCCTGGCTGAGGATTGGAACACAGCTAATCTTCTTTGTTAGTTTCCTCGGCAGCCTCATGACACCTCTGTGTGTACTGCACTCCGTACTCTCCCACACTCATTATTGTATCAACCAGATCACCAACAGGTGCCTCTGGAAAGCACAGAGAGTGTCACAAACCAGCTGGAGCTTGAGACATTGACTCATGTCTCCTAGCTGCAAAGTGGCTGCTGACACACAACAGGGTGTCAAGATGGAGATTGTTAGAGACAAGAAGGTCTGCAGACTTACACGCAAACAGAGCCGCGTCACAACGGCTGCTGGCGAAACGTCAGTCTCTGCAAAAAATCTCATTAGTGTCACACTCAGTAGTAAGAAAGCTTTTAAATAGGGAATCTTTTTAATCCAATTCCTTGTGTGATTTATCCGATGTCCCTATTTTACTTTTTTGACAGGCCTCTGGATTGAGTTCAGCGGGTAAAAGATGGTCTAAATGACTTTATGACTGAGCTGTGGAAAGGAAGCAATGAAATACTAAGCTCTACAGTCTATAAAACACTAGTATTTAAGGCTCTTACTGTTGTAAAATTAAGTACAATTTCTATTAAAAATAGTAGAGGACCAACCATTTATCTTCAAATATCAAAACCTCACATTCCTCCTGATCTTTGCTTCAAAGTGAAAATCAGGGTGCAGTTTTCATGAGTGATGTGTCGCTCTTCAACAAAGAAATCCAGCGAAAGCAATCCTGCTTTTATCTTGACAATAAAAATAATGTGTTACTTACGTGAAAACAATGTAAATCAATTTGAAATGTATGCCTCACTGCTGGCCAGTTATCAGTGCTAGAATTAAATTACCATGCACAAATGAGTCTAGCTCACTTTTAGCGAGCACTGTTC
>NC_045746.1:8120406-8131167 GCF_008692095.1 Etheostoma spectabile
CTAGACAATGTAATACACACATGGAACGATCTCATGGGACCGCTTTCTTCTGTCACATTCACAGTACATATTGTGTATTGTAAACAGATCCAATTGTTGTTGGGGGGTTTCCAAACCTTTTTTTTCAGCAGCCATTGCACATTGTATAGTATGATGAAGTTCGTCAGTGGATGGTGTTGCTCTGCCCTCCGTCGAAAGCTCAACCTTGCTCGCACAATCAATCTATGACACATAAATACGTATTTCACTGAAATACATAGACCACCTGTGCTTGGACATCTTACAAATGCTTATATTTATGCCACCCCCATTTTTACTGTTACAGCTCATTTCTTGAACTTGATTTCATTATTTACAGTTAGACATGTTTCACTGCTTTCATATTGTCTGGTCATATTGCAAGGACAAATGTCATCCCTGGTGGTTATATTTCTATTTCACTTTTTTATGTCTGCAAATGTAGCATTAGTTCATGGAACCATTAGGAGAGGTGTACTTCTAAGGTGATTCTACCTCCAGTATAAAGCAATTGCAAGTTGTTACAGCATGTAAAGATGGAACAAAAATGAAACAACCCTGGGGAAACGTGATGCTATCGTCACTTGTCAAGGAGCTTAGGTTTGGCACAGGTTTGATGTGAATCTACAGAGCTCAACACTCGGTTGCCAGGCTACAGGTCGTCTCTTTGGCCTTGCCCGACAAGCACACTCCGTGGCCTGGCGCCGGTTATAATCGATAATCCATTGACAGTTAATTTGCAGACAATTAAGATGAGGACAATAATAATTGACACAACTTGATGGGGGAATAAGGATTTTCCTTCTCAACACTCAGAAACATGTCTCTCTTCCTGAACTTCCAGACCCCAGCATCGTCATCATCTTCTTCATCGTAAACTGCCCCCAATCTTTGTGACTAAGTCAGCCCCTACTACCTCAGCCTGGCAACCGATTGTGGAAGATTGTGCAGTGATACGCACCCACACACAAATATAGATGGATGATTTCATGCCCTCCATTGTGCACTCCTACAATCCTGTCTACACACTGCTTTGTGTAATAAGGGAACATCAATGTTAATTATTAACACGCTATTAATAAATACTGCACCTACTGTGTCAGCATCCACATCATTGGCTTTATCGCTTAAGTCAGTCTTCCACATGTCCCTAGTCTTTGTTTATGCAGTGATAATTTCTAATGTACATAATGACCTGCATCAACTAACTCATTAAGAAATCTCATTGGGAAGTAGGTAACCTCGGGCACCTACTACAGGCCTGATTTCTGCCCACACATTTTACACAGGGCAATACTGTTGCTCTCTAGGGGTGACACATAGGCTGTTTAGACGTTAAACATGGTCAAATGTTCTCTTCATTAATTTCTCACATTAGTTTGTCTTTTCCCGTCACAGCCTTTTAAGCTTCTGCCATCTTCATAATATGTGCCTTGTTAGGGGCATAATGTGAAATGCAGTACTCGTGCGTCATTACACTACATACCAATCAGAGTGGCTTAATAATGTAGCATGTAACAATGTACTGTTTGACATGGGTTGCAGAATCCTTCTGCTCATGTTCAATGTCCACGTTTTTTTTTTTGTGGTGCTGCAGTATCTCCAACATAGATGCATAGAAAAAATATAAATCCTGCATAACAGGCTGTTCTTTCCTCTGGTGCTACATGTGTCATCACAGTGCTTCAATCTGTCAGTCACTCATGAAACACTTTGCTCCTGTATACCTTAGGGATATAAAGCTTTGCCAGAGTCTATACTTCTTAAGAAAATTGTGTATATTTTTTACTGAGCAGTATGCGGTTTATAAAAGTAAAAAAAAATCCTTTTGTAATGATGTACTTTTTAATGTATTGTGCCACATCTTTGGCACGCAGTCATCGGCCTGGTATTATCTACTACTTTTCCAAGAGATTGTAAAAGTTAATCAGTTTGACACATAAGTTAACAGACTAAGTATGAGCAAAAAGTAGGCTGTAACTAAAGATCACTTCTAACTGTAACTAGTTCAGGCATTCTTACATGGCATGAATCTACTTCTTCCTCACCAAACAGCATCCCTTGTCCGTGGCTGTGCTTGGAGGACGTTTGCAACCTCATCTTCTGTAACAATCCAAATCCACACCAGTGGGCGCTGAGCACCACAGGCCGCCACAGTATACCTTCCATTAAAGGAGGTGCTAATTAGTTTTATGCGAGTCATGATTAGCTGAATGCCCTGAAAAGCTGGATGTCCCATGTTTTCCCAAGAGTACCCGAACACAACATGCCGTTGAGGATCAGAGAAAGTGAAGTGTTTCAAAACTTTAAATCCACTTGTTGCCTTACATACTGTATGCAACACCCAAATTCCACAGGATCTGATACATCTGCGGAGTAATTTGGTTTCCATTAAAGTGTGTACTTCTACTGACTGAAGGGCTGTGTCCCACGCAGCAGAGCCGGTTCACAGCCGTTCCACATCCTGTGGAATTTGGGGGTAAATGTATTAACATTAAGACATTCTGTTACGGTACAGCAAAATGGAGGACCCAAATGCAGAGAACAGGCAGGCAAGGGAAGGTATAAAATCGGGTTTATTCGAACAGTCCAAAAACACAGGGAATAGGAGACGTCCAAAAAACATGAAAATCCCGAACACAAGAAATCCAAAGGCTCAAAAGGAGGCTATCCAAAAGCAGGTCCAGAAAAGACTAAAGTAAAAAAACAGGAAACACACGCACAGGGAATAACTCACAGGGAAGTTGAATACGCTTACAGGAACATGCAGCCTAGTCAAACGAACTGGAAGGATCTGACAAAAGCCAAAGGAAACACAGGGGTTAAATACAAGAGGTGTCGAGGTAATGGGGAACAGGTGGGACATCAGGTGAAGCACATCAGGGCGGGGCTAGACAATCAGGCAAACAAAGTGAAGCTAGGCAATACAAGACCAGACAAGGCAGGAAGCTGACTACCAAAATAAAGCAGAAAGTAAAACAGACACAGGGGACCAAGACAAGGCCAGGAACACAGGACCACGGAGAAAATGGACAAAAACACAAGGAGGCCAAAGAAAGGGAAACACACACACAAACAAAAAACCCAAACCACAACACATTCCAAGTTAAAAACATTGCATATTCATAAAATAATTAACTTTTGTTTAAGTTTGTTTATATGTATTTAAATAAAAAAATGTATTTCACATTTAAGTTGTGTTACATGTGGATAACGATGCACTTTATCAACATTACTTCACACTGCATATTTCTAATGTTTGTTTCTAGTTTTGTTTAGACCATATATTATCCCCTTCTTCTCTGTGGACATTGTGATGTACTCTTTGACAGATATGCTGACAAATATTATATCCATATAAAATATTACATCTGACAGAGAAAGTGCCAGTGTGCATATGACGTGTAGGACCCCAAAAAAACAATTCCACCAGAGTCCATCAATGTCATGTTACGCCGCCGACTATATTTCATTGTCACAAATACACCACAGGACTGTGTAGAACATGTACTTGTTTAATATTCAAAATCAAAACCCCCATTAATCATAAATCATAGAGCATCCGGGAACAATGATTGATTTCATTGCAGTGAATAAAAGGCAGAATCAGCCTTGTTTCTCTATCCCTCACAACCCCTAAACCTCTTCCTGCTGTGCTCACTCTGCCAATGCTATGAAGCTACACAGAAGACAACAGCTCTGTGTGTGTGTGTGTGTTTGAGAGAGAGAGAGTGTCAGTCAGTCAGTCAGAGGGAGTAATGCAGCAGAGGATGAGGCTGACATAAAGTCTATCACAAGATGTCAGTTTAAAGTGCCCATATTATGCTCATTTTCAGGTTCATAATTGTATTTTGAGGTTGTACCAGAATAGGTTTACATGGTTTAATTAAAAATAAAGACAATTTTTTGTTGTACTGCACATTACTGAAGCTCCTGTTTTCACCCTGTGTGTTAGGGTCACTTTCAGCTAGGGAGTGAGACATCTCACTTTTATACTATCTTCATGGGGAGTCGCACATTAGCCAGATAACGCTCTGGGCCCTGAGGCCATTTTTACAGTTTAATTTCCATCTGGATTTATTTTATATAAAAGCTTGTAAAACATCAACCCTGTTGTCTACAGTCAAGATATGAACATCATTTTTTTTAGGACTAACTGGGTTATTGGAATATTTGGGTTGCAGTGAGGTCACTTGCATGTTAAAAATGGTTGTAGGGCCTTAAAGATAGATAGATAAATAAATAAATAAATAAATGAATCTTCCAGATATGTATTGATATCACAGACATATAAGTAAAACCTAAGCCACTTTCCATTAAAACACTTCTTATACATCTTGGGAGTCACACTGTGAAGAAATAATCATTATAACTTATACAGTTGACAAAAAACATGCATTTTTTCCAAAAAAGTCAAGACGTTTTTCTCTCTTGACATTTACTTATGCCAATAATAACATAATAATGTCATATTTATTGATATTACACCCACAGCAATGTTATACAAGCAAATATGTGTCTAAATAGTGCACCATTTGGCCTTCCATAGAGTATATAGGCATTTTTGTCCATTTTTGAGACTGAAGGCAGAGGACATTCAGAAACCCGTATCTCACTCAAAACAGCATGGATAGTTGTTGTTTTCCAAGTTTGTATGCACTTGGAAGCACCAGAGACACAAAATAACACCCCAAATCCCTGAAAAAGTATTTTTTTTTTCCATAATATGGGCACTTTAAGGTGAATCCTGGGGCTTTTTTGCATTTCCCAGTTTGTGCATCCCTGATTCCTATCTTTGATTCGCCTCCTCGCGTCTTAGTCCCACCCACGGGAGATTCGAGCCAACGAGTAGAGGAAGAGCCCCGAGGAGAGAGGAGTCGTGACAACAGCTATTTAACAAACACGAGACACCTCTTCCTCCGAGCCATCATTAAAAGCGGCGTCAATTAAATATGACGCGCAGCACCACTGCATCAGCTGTCTATTGTTTCATCACACGCTGCCTTTTATGATCTCTGTCAGAGGAGGAAAACTGTTCTAGATATTTACGTGGATGAGAATGTATGGGGGTCTCTCACACACAAACACACACGCCTATATATTTGTAATAGCCTGCAGCCTACATACAAGGTATGGCTATATATTTAGTGTAAAACCCTAAAAATATTTGTATGTAAAGAATTACAAATAAAAAGGCTAGGCATATAGTATGTACACACAACACACTCTATCTGCGTGGATCGGCTCTTTATTTGCATAAGCTTAACATCTACCACCTTCCATCCACCTGAATTAATTATTTTCAAGACCCGCATGGACGTGGCCCTCGGCTGATGTATGTATGCAAATGATGTATTGTATTTATGTATGTGTTTCCTATAACAATTCACTTTGATTAGAGATGCTGTTTGTAAAAGCTCCCATTTGTGCAGAAGGCAAGGCAAGGCAAGGGTCCTGCAGCGGATATCGTCGGCTATTTAAGCAGCAAAAGTTACTGTAGTTATAAACTGGACATAGTAAACAGAGCTAGACCTTTAGAGTCTGAAGTAATCCTAATGAAGTTAAATTGCTGTTTCTAGAGCGGATCAGACTCCCTTACAATTGAAGCTGTCTGTCCGACAGCAGCTCTGATATGTTCACCATTTAGACAACGTTTCTAATGTTTTCCTCGTTGATTGTGTGTTACATGACCCACCCGCTATTAATCAGAATGACAATTCGTATGATCTGGCCAGCCCGCCCGATCCGTAATACTATTAACCACGGAGCCGTGGATGTTATTGCTCCCCCCCCCCCCTTCTCTCTCTCTCCGCCTCTCGCTCTGGCACGCCTCTTTGTGTGCATAGGGCGGGTGAAAAGTCTTCCACGAGAATACATCAGCGTATCCTCGACTCCTCCGCCGAGCCTCCTCGATCCTCACTCCTCGATGTGCCTTTTAGGAGCTGGGACATCCTTCAACATGGCGAGCTGAGAACGATTTTCGGGTCACAAGCCCCAGGACCGAGGAGTCGAGGAGGTCCAATTTTGGGAATTGGGAAAAGCCCCTGATGTTGTCCTGTCTATATACACTACACATCGCACACAAACATACACATCACACACACACACTAAAAGTATGAATTTACTTATAGACCCAACCACACACACTCACCTCTAGCCCTCCCTCACACACTCTCGCATCTCATAATTTTGACGTGACAGTAATTGAGGAGGCCATTGTCAATTAACACTATTTAACGATCTCCCTGAAAGCCGCTAACCTGTCACTGATGCCATCATTACACCTACAACAGAGTTAATCAGAGATCCAGTGCCATGCTAAGTTTATTTTGTTCTCTCAGGAAATGGGCTGTTAGGTCTTTAAGTGACTCTAAGTGATACATAGCATTGTAATATTTTTAACTCCAAGGTGCTCCCGGTGACAGGAGACGTGAAACATGATAAGGTACGTCATTAATTTCATCTGGTAAAATGGCTTATTACACTAGTAATGAGTACTTTTAGTGGCATTTAGGATGTGATCCTCTTTTGAAGTGTGGATCAATGCTTTGCTTGATTTCTAATTATATATGTAAGAACTTTACCCAGAGGAGCTGTATGTGAGTGCAAAACTAATCAGTTTTACCGGACATTAAACTGATTTTACCCTGCCAGTTGACTAGTACAGCGTACTTTCAATGTCCACTTTAGCCCATGTTTGAATAGCTGGTCATTGTCCGGAAAATTCACAGTGAGTGAGTGGGTGTGTTAATGATGTTTCTATCATGCGGCTTGCGTGAAACCTGAAAAATACAAACCTCACAGGGTGAAGAAGAAGGGTCATTTCCACAAAGACACCAATGAAGATGTCTAACTGGAGTGACGACAAGACTTGGGAACTTTTGCCGATGCGGAAATTTGGAGGAAAAATTCAAGGAAGGACAAGAGTCTCATTGTTTAAAACCAAATTACGGACCAGTCTACATGACCATGTTGTAATCTGCCTTCCACAAGCTCTACCCAGGCGACACCCATCTCCTAAACAAAAAGGAGTATTTCCAATAGTTGTGAATAACAGGGATAACTAAATGGGATTACAGTTGGATTTAAAGGGTTACTCGCTTTTGGACCCCAATGGAGGTCAGTAGTACTGAGGAATGAGATAGATCAAGCTTTGGCTACACAGGAATAGTTGGAAATCATTGTTGATTTTGCCTTGTCCTTCAAATTTGAACATTTTCCACCTCTTTATCCGCAGAACATATCCGTTATAAAGTCTACAAAAGTTTCTTCTTCTTCCCCTAAAATGTATCTGCTACCAATGGCCTTTCTGTCTCTCTCTCTCTCTCTCTCTCTCTCTCTCTCTCTCTCTCTCTCTCTGTCCTGCGGCCCTTCCCCACGTGAGTCGACATTTCCCAGCAGCGTTTGATGTATATCTGACCTTTGATGTTTGTCGCTGCGTGTCCCGGAGCCTAAGGCCCAATTATAACTAACAACCCCCGAGGCCCTCCAACCCTCCCTCTAACCCACCCTTTGTATCTTCCACCTCTTTTTGTCTCACCCATTACTTTTCCTCTCTTACACACTTTCTCTCAACTCGTCCCCTCTTGCCGTCCCACCACTGCGCACCTCTGCTCGTCCCTTCCCTCCGCATTTGTAATTCTGCCCTTTGTCTTTCTTATCCTTCATCACTTTCCCCTTTATTTGCAGTCCATTGCCAACACGAGAATGCCTGCCTTCATTGCAGCCTCCTCTTCTTTCTCTATTGTCACATGGCAATGTATCATTTATGGGCAGACTTTGCTTTCTTTCCCATTTGGGTAATATTTGTGCTGGATACCTCAGAACTCCAATTTCAGAATATTGCTCGTTTCCTCACTTGAGCCCACTTCATGTGGAGGCAATATCCAGACTTCATTTATTCCATCCAAGCACATTTTGTAATTTCAACAAGTGCAGATGCTGTAGACTCCCACAGCATCTTCAATGAGAACACTTAATCAGTTTACGTGTGTTTTTTATACTAGTAATGTTATAATTAATGTTGTGTTACTAGTTTAGTGACATGTGCAATTATAACTTTATGAATTTAGATACTTAGGCAGTGGACTGATGTTTTGTAAACTGTATATAAACATTATTTGAATGGCTATTATCAAGGTGCAACTAATCCTACTACTAACTAATATGGTAATGATTAATACATTGTTTATAAAGCATCAAATAACATTAATTTGTGACCATTAGATCTTTTTTAGTGATCTATAAAAGAGATAATTATGTTATTAGTTTAGCACTGATAATAGCTATCTAAATAATGTTTATAGATGCTTTACAAAGTCTTTATTAACCTTTAACAAGGTAGTATTTCATCAGATGCAACTTTACAATAAACATCCAAATTATGTTTACTGACAGTTCACAAACAACAAACTTTTAAAATAACATAAATTGAAGCATAACTAATAATTAATAAACATGATTATCATTTTGTTAGTTTACAGTAAAATAACTTCATTGAAGGATTATAGAATTGTAACTTAATGATAGCAAACCTTAATTGTCCCTCTTACTCCATTTCACTTATAAATTAACTTGACAATGCAAGAAGTGGTTGTATGTCAGTAGCCTACATGAATTGATTTCACCTTTCCATCTAGTGCCCAATTTGTATTTCTTTTTTTAGTCCAGCCAAATATTTTCTTTTTGTCCCTCTGTACTTGTGTTGAGCGTCCTTGTTTTTTTTGTGAAAGGCGCTATGTAAATCTAAATTATTATGATGTTGGTCGCTTTAAAAATAACATGCTTTGGCTCATGACACAGTGACGGTGTCACGCGGTTTAGCTCACGATACATTTAAATTAGGCTAAGTCACCGTAGTTCTCTTATCTTAAATTAATAATTTTCTGTCTGAACAAAACATTCCTTGCAATTATATGACTTCCCGGTACCAATAACTCAGTAACACAGCCCCGTAAAAGAATATACTTTTTCAACAGCAGGTGTGCATATATTTTTAATAAACAGTATGATGGTAGAGTAATCCAGACTGAATATGGCTTCTGGACACTAAAGTCCCATGTGCAACACTCTACGAATCAAAAGTTGGATTTCACACTTCACTCTAAACCATATATTTTTGTTTCCATAAGAGAGTGACTGCATGCGTATTACCTCTGACGTCTCAGATTACGGCCAGAAGAGGGCGACTGCTGAGACGGAGTGTCAGGTCTTCCTCCTCCAGGTCCTGACCTGCTGTCCGCCCCTAAGGTAAATAATGCATGCGAACCGGTGAACTCCGTGACTCCTCCTGACAGCCATGCGGCTGTATCTTCCAATCAGTTGTACACTTGCACTCTGCATGCAGAGTAAAAGTCAATGTATATGGCAACAGACATGTGAATGTGTAGATGTACGGATGTAGGTTGTGTAAGAGATACAGGGCTTTTTGCTGAAAAATTCTTCTTGAGACAACACAGAGAAAAGGTGGTTTACATATAGTGTGGGCGTGTAATACAGTATGTTATCTTTCACATGAGATAATATTGCATTACCAGAGTAGAAGCAGAGCTATTCACCGAGGTTCAGACAGACAGAGCATCGTTTTAAACATCAGCTGTCAGCTGACAAAAGACGTTAAGGTTCAGAGTGTCCCTCACTCTTACATTTTCTCTTTCTCCCCATCTCTTTCTCCTTGGGGAACTGTGTGAATAGAGGTGAATACAACTTGAATAACTCTCACCACAAAGAAGCTGTCAGACCTGAACAAGCCACCACTGCCTTTACGTGTTTTATCCTCAAGATTACCATAATCGTGTAGTTGAACATAGGCTGTACTTATATTTCCTTTTGAAAGGATGCTGAAACACGTCTGCTCTGCAACTTCAACAGAGTGCGTATATGTAGAACGTGTTTGGGTTTTTTTTGCCTACCAAAGTGCTTTGATGTTACACATCAGATTGCATTTGCAATGAAATCCTAAATTTCTCAAATGTCACCTTTCAAAAAAGAAAAATATTGGTTCTGATTATCACCCAGCATGAAATGCTAAGTTTATGGCTGCATGCTGATATGCGGAACACACAGTATTAAGATCCCATATATCACATTAGAAGTATCAAGCCATAACAGTCCAGAAGTTGCTTATCCGAAATATGGCAGCTCATGAGATTGTCAGCCACCCTATGGAGTATCACAACAAAGGCTCATTCATCTTGCCCTGCTGCATTGTGGGAAGATGCATTGCCACACCAGTGGTGGGGATGGGGAGACGGGGTCAGGGGTGATGGATGCTGATAAACTTTGGGGTTGTCAGAAAAGAGAGGCGACAATCTGTGCTTTCTGGGACTGTGTCACAGTGCACCTCCAGGTATGATGGCAAGAGCAGAGGGAGCGTGTTGTGAGGGTGTGTGAAGGCTTCCAGCTCAAGGGCGGGATGGGGATTCTGCTGTCTCCTCTTTACCCTTCTCTAAAAAGGATGCAGCACTCCACCATGTCCACAGCCACATTCCAAAAACAACACACAGAGTCACAAGCAGATGCAGACCTATACAAACCCCAAACTGCACGTATACTTGCATGCATACACACTCATAGACAGACATAGCACAGGAACACAGACTTTGTCACACACACACACACACACAGCCTGCAGTTGTTCCCCCTCTCTCCATGTGTGACCCCTGATGAAGGGGTAGTAAAGTTGTTGGCAGTTCTTCATTGACATTCAGGATTGTGTGTGTGTGTGTGGGGGGGGGGGGGGGG
>NC_045746.1:8131177-8132182 GCF_008692095.1 Etheostoma spectabile
AAGCCATCTAACTACAGACAACCCCTACACATTCACTGGTGGCCAGATTGACTTGGTATTCCTCATGGCACCACTCCTAAACCACTTACTAACATTAGCAATGCTAATGCATGGAGGTGCAGAGGGATGGATTCCTCATACACACTACCTCACAAACTTATTCTCCCACATACACACACATACGAGTAGTGGCACTGACTGTCATCTGCACAATGAGGAGGTAAACAACTGTTGAAGAGTGATTAGTAGATTCAAGATATTGGGAAAGTATGAGGTGGAGACAGGCTAGGCATGAAGGATGAGCCGTTTATCGTTATTACAATGAACTGTAAATGACTGATGGACATCACATGTTCCTCTTTTGTACATCTTCTGAGAAGTCTATGGGTGTCTCTGTTTACTAAATACAATGACCACCTCTGATGGAAAAACAACTTTGGAACAATACAACGGATTTAAAGGTGTTTGAGCGTGATACTGCATATAGCTCAATTTGACATAATGGGTAATTTTTGGCCGATCATAGGATGAATGATGCAGAAATATTTCATGACAGATAGATAGATAGATACTTTATTCATCCCAAAGGAAATTTTAGGCATCCGGTAGCTTGACAACCATGACACAACAAACCCATAGACACACATTTATCACACATACCTAAGAATAAAATAAAAATAACTTACATTTAAAAATCTTAAAACTCCCAGAAATGTGATGACCATGACAAGGTGAGATACTATTGTAGACTGTGTGTGATGATGTGCAAAAGTGATCAAGTGACAAAGTGAACAGTGCAGTAGATCATGAAATACGACTATAAAACATAAACATAATAACCTATAAACTGACTGACTGAATAAGAATAAGAACATCACCGAACAGGGAATAAGTCATAAGATGTAAGATGTAGACGTCATGACCACAGTCCAGGTTATTTATGAGGGCTAATATAGCCAATAGGTAAGTTGTACAGCAGACAAGTGATAAGATTGTGGGGGGGTG
>NC_045746.1:8132192-8140638 GCF_008692095.1 Etheostoma spectabile
GGTAGACTCATGCTGAAAAGTCAATTTCGCCCGTCCCCCCATGTGTTGTGTTGAAGAGCTTGATGGCCTTGAAAACAAAGGACCTCCTTAACCTGTCTACTGAGCATGACAATGATAGAAGTGTGCCACTGAACACGCTCCTCTGTTTTTGACAAATGTGCTGTGTAGTGGGCGGCGGCCACTGTCCACGATCGCCAGCGTCCTACTCATTGTCCGTTTGTTCGCAGTTGCTGTGAGCGACTCCAGCTCAGTGCCAACAACAGAGCCAGTTTTCTTTACCAGCTTGTTCAGTCGTCCAGCGTCTCTCCCCTTAATGCTGCCCACTGAAAAGCTGCTGACTGATTTTACCACAAGACTGTGTCATCCATTAAAATGTAATAATTTCAACCCTGAATGGGCACATGTCAAAAGCTCATGTTTATTAATTTTTTTTAAACCCTCATGTTGTCCTCGGGTCAAATTGACCCGTTTTCCTATGTCAATGTTCTTTTTAATTCCCTAAAATAACATGATTGATTCCAAACAACGCTCTTTGGCAAGTACAAATCTCTACTTTCATTCATTTTGGGGTGTCTTATTCAGTTTTATAGCAAATTGAAGTGCTTTTGAAATAGTATTGAGTAAAAGTTGACACACTTTCCTTTAATTTTAGTCTAAATAAGTCCTAATTTCTGCTTTTCTAACTCAAACATTAGGTATAATTTCCTAGAAATTAGGTTTATTGACCAGGAATTCCAAAAATAACTGTAAAACTAAAGTTAATGAGGGGGTGTTACATAGTGTTAAAAGTTAAAAAATGTGACAAACATTGAAAAAAAGCATTAAATTGTTGAAAAAAAGGGAGAGAAAAGTTAAAAACATTGATAAAAAGCGCCAACAAAAGTGTTCATTTTCAATTTTGACGGAAAGACAACACAAGGGTTAAACAAATGGACGGTTCAAAGTAGGTAGGTATTTGATTGGGGAACTTACACAAGCTGGCAGGAGTCTGTTGGCTTGTAAAAAATGACACACAATTACTTGATCGGTTTTTGACAAGTGATTGATTTCACACAAGTTCCTCCCCATAATTTGGTTTAGCTCAATAGTTGTGTAATAATGTAGCCATACTTGGGATTCTTGTTGGGGTCTCCCAATGTTTGAGTAATCTTTACCCTCCGTCTTTACCCTCTGATTTGTAATTATTCCTTGTGAATAGCTATCTGTTTTTTCTCCTACCACAGAATCCTGTAACAACACAGGGAACTGTGTGTGTTGTGCAGCACACTGGGTGCCTCTTGGGAAAATTTGAATCCCTCTCTTCGTTTTCGAATGTTACACAGTGAGACACTGCTAGTGATTTAGCTCACATTAAGCGAGCATTTTTCATGAAGTTTGGCTGATAAGCTCCTCTCGTAAAATGTCACAAGCACACAGATGTCAGGGATGTGCAATTACTTTTGGCCCCTCTGCACACAGGAGATTTGAATATTGCATATTGAAATTCAGCTTGAATAGCGACCTCCGTCAACAGATGCTGTGCGATTTGTCTAATTTCCCAGTCTTTATCACATCTCACAGCACATTTAAATGGCTTCCTAAAGTGTATGGTGTTATAATCATGCCCAGCAGAAGTGGATCCACAAACCATCACTGCATGCGAGACTGCAGGAACAGTCTGCGTGGCCACTCAACGACTCATTTGACAAATTACATTAAAAGCTTGATGACAGAAGAAATGTCTAAAGTCAAACACTTGAATAAATCCAGACCCCTAATAGTTCTTCGGTAATGATTTCTTATTCCAAATCATAGTAATTTACTCAGAGTAATGAGGTTTTATTCAAATGTATTATAAATTGTGTGGTTCAGTGTTTACTTTTGAAAGTCACCTGCTAGGCATCTTTACAAAATGACAAATAAGCCAAAAGACTAAAAGCAAAATTTCAGAACTGTTGAATTTGATTACAGCAGGATTATTTAAATATCCTTTACTTATAACTTCAGCTTTTTTTTTCTTTTTTTTTTACTTTTGCCATGCCATTTGCCTTTTATCAACCAACCAGCTCTCAAGGCGATTATATCAGACATGACATTCACCTCATGCATCATGTACGACAAGTCCCATGCAACGTCTTATTAAAGAAATGTGAAAAATGTTTCTCTTTCTCCGTAATGTTCCTCTCTCCCCATCCATGCATTGAAATCATGTAACCTGAACGTCGACCCTCATTTTCACAGCTTTCCTTTTTTGTTACATTACTCCACTGCATCTTGCTGCTTTAAAATCCTGAGGTGAAAAAACACCTTTGATGTTCCATTGCGAAACTTCAAAGCAGAGTGCTGCCGTAATTGACCTTGAAGTAATTAGAGAGTGAATTGTTGATCCTGACATCAGCTTTTACAGTATGGAGTCTTGCTGGTTAATGCCAGTTCAGAGCCGTGCTGCACGACTACAGTCACATGGACGCTTTAATGACGGGTCAGAGACAAGTACTCTTTTATCTCTGTACACATGTTAATACAAAGGCACATTCATACAGTATGGACATAAGATGTGTGTACTTACATAAAGAATCAGCTGTGGGTGTGTGTGTGTGTGTGTGTGTGTGTAGGGTGCTCTGAAAGTGCTGCTCCTATTGAAGTGGCCTTGGTGTCACTAATGAACCTTCAGGCAAAGAAGGCCAAAGGATATGGTGTGTTTGTGTGTGTGTGAATGGCTCATGCGTGGCCACACATAAGTAGCGCACAGATGTGTGTGTGTTTGTGTGTGTGTGTGTGTGTGTGTGAGAGAGAGTGAGAGATATTTTGTGAGGCCAGTGGGGCTGAGGAGGCTGCAAGCCGACGATAGCACTGGCTTCTGTTGTGCTCCAGCTAATCTACTGAACTGCAAGGCACGGGGGGGGTCAAGGAGAGGCCTCGTCCTCTCAGGGAGCTCGGCCCATCAATCTAAAACACACTCCCTGGCTTTGTGTTCTTCTCCTTCTCTTCCTCCACCAATGTGGAACAAAACACAGGTGATATGATCCAAGGAAACCGGTCCTGTTGTTTGTTTTTTTCCTAAACTTCCAGTATGCCACCTTAAGATGAGCAAGGTAGGAAAAGTTAGAGCTGTGTGAGGTGAGGCTGGTGCAGGATGAGTCTCTCTGTTAAGCCCATTACCCACTGGACTAAAAATCCGCTAACATCTGGCTTTGGTCTTTAGTGTGAAAGGTTACAATAGGCATTCAGTCCCGGGACAATTGACTCTTCATTACTCACGGATATCAATCGGCTTAAGGTCCATTTGACAATGATGGAGACATGACACTTAGGAGGATAATAATGTGTGTCTCCATGCAGCAATTGACCATCGTTCTGAATTCTGAAAGAAGTAACGTTAAAATGTTAACTGGCCTGTTGTCTAGTGTGTTTGTACAGAACAGCAGACTTGTCCACTGGCTATAGGAGTCTGTCGTCACATTTAAAAACCCACATACATTATATGCGCAAATTCAGTGGGAAAAGGGTATCATATAACTGTAATATTGTTAAGCAAAGTTATTTAGGGTTTTCTTTCTCCTGCCTTGCTGTATGGTTTGTTTGTGCAATGCTATCCAAAGCAGAGAAGTTCAAGTTTGTTTTTAGCTGGATTTAGCTACTCCACTGGCAGATTCCCTGTGATTAGGTGGTTTACGCTACAAGCCCCACAACTTCTTTAAAAAAAAAAAAACATGGGATGGATTAGACAAATAAAATGTACCATTTCTTCCTTCTTTAAATGCATTCTTGTCAGAATGTCTTTATTTATTCTCTGGAATCCAATAAGTCTGCATCCAAAAGACTTGAACCCATTTTGAACATTAGTATCTTCCACAGATCCCTGAAAAGAAGAAGTGGCATCTGCCATATTAGCTGCAGCAAAGCATTCAGGCTCAAACAACGATCATTAGGCCAAGGTTAAAATCAGTCAAGGGCCTCTTGTTCCGTCCACTCCCTGCTATGTCTGCGGTGCCCCACAGGAGTGGAGTTCAGTGATTAAAATGTCTGTAATTACTCCACCGGTGTGCACACAGTCTGCGAGTGAGAGTGTTCAGCAGTGTGTGTGCACGCACACGTGTAAGTGTGTGTCCATGATAGTGTTGTTTGAAAAAAAGGACACCTTCAATGTAGCCCCTGCAGGGAGATAGTTGTGTAAGTGCTCCCTGTGTGAAAAGTGTTGGATGATTTGACTCAAGGCTTTGGCATCCAGAGATGTGTGTAAGCAGTTTGTCAGTAGCAAAGTATCAGCAATGTATTGTGTGTATTTAAGTGTATGTGCTTGCATATGTATGGCTTAATTTATGCATATATATATATATATATATATATATATATATCTATCTATATACATACCACACACAATATACACTACAGTTCAAAAGTTTGGGGTCACCCAAACAATTTGTGTTTTCCTGAAAAGTCCACTTATTTACCACCATACATGGTGAATGATAGAAAATAGAGTCAAGACATTGACAAGGTTAGAAATAAGGATTTGTATTTAAAAGATTTTTTTTACATCAAACTTTGCTTTCGTCAAAGAACCTCCATTTGCAGCAATTACAGCACTGCAGACCTTTGGCATTCTAGCTGTTAATTTGTTGAGGTAATCTGGAGAAATTGCACCCCACGCTTCCAACAGCTCACCACAAGTTGGATTGGTTGGATGGCACTTCTTGCGTACCATACGGTCAAGCTGCTCCCACAACAGCTTCATGGGGTTCAGATCTGGTGACCTGCGCTGGCCACTCATTACCGATAGAATACCAGCTGCCTGCTTCTGCTCTAAATAGTTCTTGCACAATTTGGAGGTGTGTTTAGGGTCATGGTCCTGTTGTAGGATGAAATTGGCTCCAATCAGCGCTGTCCACTGGGTATGGCATGGCGTTGCAAATGGAGTGATAGCCTTCCTTATTCAGAATCCCTTTTACCCTGTACAAATCTCCCACCTTACAGCACCAAGCAACCCCAGACCACATATTACCTCCACCATGCTTCGATGGCGTCAGGCATTCTTCCAGCATCTTTCATTTGTTCTGCGTCTCACAAACGTTCTTCTTTGTGATCCAAACACCTCACACTTGGATTCATCCGTCCACAACACTTTTTTCCAGTCTTCCTCTGTCCAATGTCTGTGTTCTTTTGCCATCTTAATCTTTTTCTTTATTGGCCAGTCTCAGATATGGCTTTTTTCTTTGCCACTCTGCCCTGAAGCCCAGAATCCCGCAGCCGCCTCTCACTGTGATGTTGACACTGGTGTTTTGCGGTACTATTTAATGAAGATGCCAGTTGGGGACCTGTGAGGCGTCTGTTTCCAAACTAGAGACTCTAATGTACTTATCTTCTTGCTCAGTTGTGCAACGCGGCCTCCCACTTCTTTCTCTACTCTGGTTAGAGCCTGTTTGTGCGTTCCTCTGAAGGGAGTAGTAACACACCGTGTAGAAATCTTCAATTTCTAGCAATGTCTCGCATGGAATGCCTCATTTCTAAGGACGAATAGACTGTCGAGTTTCAGATGAAAGTTCTCTTTTTCTGGCCAATTTGAGCGTTTAATTGACCCCACAAATGTGATGCTCCAGAAACTCAATCTGCTCAAAGGAAGGTCAGTTTTGTAGCTTCTGTAACGACCTAAACTGTTTTCAGATGTGTGAACATGATTGCACATGTTAATGTGCACATGTTAATGTTCTCTCTGTGGTGCAAGGGTTTTCTAATCATCAATTAGCCTTCTGAGCCAATGAGCAAACACATTGTACCATTAGAACACTGGAGTGATAGTTGCTGGAAATGGGCCTCTATACACCTATGTAGATATTGCACCAAAAACCAGACATTTGCAGCTAGAATAGTCATTTACCACATTAGCAATGTATAGAGTGTATTTCTTCAAATTTGAGACTAGATTAAAGTTATCTTCATTGAAAAGTACAGTGCTTTTCCTTCAAAAATAAGGACATTTCAATGTGACCCCAAACTTTTGAACGGTAATGTATATATATATGTATATATATATATATATATATATATATATATATATATATATATCATAATATGTGTGTGTGTACTGTATACACTGTATATATTTCCATTCACGAGAAGAGTACACAATAGCAGCAAGTGCCAACTGAACAACTTCTTTTTAAGTTTTCTGATCTTTAATTTTCTGATCTTCAGCTGCCTCACTTACTGTGTATTTTAGAAGTCTAACACAATCGAAAAGTCACTAGCGTGGTTACCAAGCCCATCTCTGAAACGGTCTCAAGTCATTACACTGAATGTCTTTAGGATTGTTCTGTGCTGAAGCCGGAGAGCTGACAAAGAGGCCTTGATTAAAGTGGCAGAGCTAACACAAACACAAACACTTTGTGATTGAAAGGTATTGTGTCAAAAGCGCTGGTTTGCTTCAGGGTGCATTAAGATGGTAGTCGACCCTCAGCTTTGGTTCGTGTGTGTGAGTGAGTGAGTGAGTGAGTGAATGAGTGAGTGAGTAAGTGAGTAAGTGAGCAAGCAGATGAGGCAGGCTGGGCGTGGCCTAGTTATTGACTAACACAAGCTCTGTGGCAGCGCATTGTGAGTCTGTACCTGTGGTTGTTTTGTACTTGCTGCTTTTCATCTTCTGGTGCATCTACGTGTGCACGGGATTGTGCGTGCGTGTCTTGGCCACAGTCTCTTAATGTAAAACTGAAGAGCCGTTGCGGTTAAATGCCATGTATTGAGGATTTTGAAGTCTGATGAAACAATACGAACAGTACACGTGGGTGCTGAAGTGTGGAGGAGATTGTTATTTAGGGAATGTTTGTGTATCTCAAGACAAGTCTTGGACATGGTGTGTGAAACTGGCATTGGAAATGTATTCGTTTGCATCTGATTTGTCCTTCCATACATATGTATGCTTAAGCGACTGCGGCGTGCAGAGTTCTGTTTTGAATGACATTGCAGGGACATCTGCAATCATGGTCCTCCTGTCTCTCTTCGCCTACACACAAACACGCACACTCTTCACATACAGTTAATCACCTGCTGCACGCAATGACACTAATAGACTCACACATACACTCTTCTATAAATATATATATATATATATATATATATATATATATATATATATATAAATAACACAATTTCTTTGTCAACACACATCCAGGCATATCTCTGTTTTGTGCATACCGATGCAATCACTGAATGTGACAAATGACCTGTTTGTGAAAGTGAAACTCATTGTAAGCAAATATATATATATATATTTTTTTTTTTGTTTAGATGTGGACGGGTACTGACATGGGATTGGCTGTCTGTTCTGGTCCTATACTCCCCCTTCTGTTGTTGCTTTCTCCCTGACGTTGACTGCTTTTGTCTGAGAGCTGCAAGATGAGGGCTAGACAGGGATTAGCAGGTATGGTTGGAGAATGAGAGACATCATAATAATGATGATGATCATGAATATTATGATTATCATAGTTGCCCTCTGGTTAGTCTACTCTATTTAGAGGGAAGGTCCATAAGAGCAGAATATCTATTGGAAAAGATGAAAAGATCCTACAGCTCTTTTACATATCTATCTGTAAATTGCAGAGGTTGTGTGTGTGTGTGTGGGGGTGGTGTGTGTGGTGTGTGTGTGTGTGTGTGTGTGTGTGTGTGTGTGGGTGTGTGTTTGTGTGGGTGTGTGTGTGTGTGTGCGTGTGTGCACATCTCTCGAACCATAGTCCAATTGATTCAAACTTGACAGGTGTCTTGATACGGGCACAAGTAAGTCCAGTGCCAGGTTTGACGTTGTTTGGATTAATAGAATGCAAAAGATACCTTTAAATATATAGGTAAAAAAAGCACACATCAGCTTTTGCCGCTCTTACCTCACCTTCCCCCTCTCTTCTTCTGACTCTAAAGAATTGATTAGGTCATAGCTATCATTTAGCATACAGTACATGGGGCAACTCATTGTCCCCACTGGAAAGGTAAATGTTGGTCCTGCCTTTTGGGAGCCGCCCCTGCTGGGCCAGATATGACTAAGAACAAAGGATACGCACATCCCAGTAAACTTGATTAGAACTGGCACTAGCATGATAGAACCCCTTGACCCTTGACCTGGACTAAACCTGACAATCCAGAGGTGGGACTTGATCTTGAGAAAACATCTGACCAAAAGGGAAAGATTTAATCTGAGGAACCACCCTCAACTTCTCTAGGATCAAATTGGGACGTGGTGATGATTTTGGGACTGGTCTCATGTGACTCCATCAGGGGGAGCATTGATTAAGTCCGCGGTCAGCTGCAGTGTTATCATGTTTTGTGTCGTATTGTCTTTGTCTTATCATCTTCATCACGTTGTTTCATTAAACCTTTTCCTAATTCTCAATTGAACCCTCAGCCTCTCTTCGTCCAACACCTTCTATTGTATCAGATAGATAGATAGATAGATAGATAGATAGATAGATAGATAGATAGATAG
>NC_045746.1:8140648-8140778 GCF_008692095.1 Etheostoma spectabile
AGATGTTTATTGATCCCAAGAAAAATGGGAAATTCCGGTGTTAAAGCAGCAAAATTAGTCACAAAGCACAGTATATAAATATAAATGAAATACTAGGAAAAATATACATACATACAACATACATGAAATA
>NC_045746.1:8140798-8141256 GCF_008692095.1 Etheostoma spectabile
GAACAAATATTTGAATATGTACAGGATGGGAAAACAAAAATGTGCAACTGCTTAAAAATATGCTAAAATGTATGCCAAATGTAAATAAACCAATTGTGCAGGTTGCACTTAGTGCAGTAGTGTGGTGCAGATTAAATTGCTGTGAGCTGGCAGAACATAACGTAGCCTAATCTCGGAGATTATTTCTTTGGAGCGCTGTGCCACGAGAGAAAATCTCAGAGTTGAACCGGGCAGTTACATCCGTTTTCATCAGACTCACCCTGGGTCGGGTTAATGAAGTTGCTTAAATACCCCCGCAAATCAAATCCCTTACTTTACCGTTAACCGGCAAGCCACTGAACCTGTATGGAAATGAACACTTCTGCTGAAGTGTTAAATTAGTTAACGATACGATATTAACGATGTTATATTTGTTAACGATCCGAGAAAACACCGTCTCTCTCTCTCTCTCTCTCTCT
>NC_045746.1:8141266-8141997 GCF_008692095.1 Etheostoma spectabile
CTCTCTCTCTCTCTCTCTCTCTCTCTCTACACTGTAAGTCGGTTGTAGGCTATACAGTGGAGTTGCATATTAAGTGGTTTGGGGTCCTTCTGTAAGTCATTTTGGGGTAAAGTTTGGTTTTGATGAATTCTACAAGCAGCGATACCAAGTGAGCTCCCAGGCACAACGGACGCTGCACTAGTCTCTGAAATTCAGGGAAGTCAGACGGGGTGGCCTACTGAAAAAGATAATCTACCTGATGTAGAATTTTTTTTCCACAAAGCTACAAGTTTGAAACTTTGGCCGTAAAAATGCTTTTACAGTTCTAATGGTACATTGGCTAGGGCTGCACCACTTGTGTGATTTATGATCCGCAACCATAATAAAGAACAATATAATAAAAAAAGAATGACATGATAAAGAAATACAATGATACTTTGCGGTCTTAATGCAATGTAAAATGTACAGTGAGAGAATTACAGCAGAAAATGAATAGTCGAGTACAATTGTATTTAATAAAAACAGATAAAACACTGAATGTGCTGCAATACTACTAAAGCAGATCAAATTGAATCCACATTGTGCGGAGGAACCCTGGTCTATATTAATCCAAGTGTAGGCATGCATCACAAATAATCCTGTCACTAGTATGGCATGTATGGTAGTATGGAGAAAAGAGATCTCTAATAAGTACATTCAAGATACAGTGGGGGAAATAAGTATTTGACCCCTTGCTGATTTTGCAGGTTTGC
>NC_045746.1:8142007-8142126 GCF_008692095.1 Etheostoma spectabile
AGAATGCAACGATCTATAATTTTAATCATATGTACATTCTAACAGTGAAAGACAAAATCCCAAAGAAAATTCCTGAAAATCCCATCATATGAATTTATTAAAATTGATAACCATCTGAT
>NC_045746.1:8142136-8146821 GCF_008692095.1 Etheostoma spectabile
AAGTATTTGACCCCCTGGACAAACAGCATGTTAATATTCTGTATAAAAGCCATTATTGGCCAGCACAGATGTCAAACGGTTTTTATAGTTGGTGACAAGGTTTGGTGCACATTTCGGCAGGGATGTTGGCCCACTCCTCCCTGCAGACGCCTCCAAATCATTCAGGATCCGAGGTTGCGCCTGGCAACGATCTAATTTTAAGCTCCCTCCAAGATTCAATTGGATTCAGGTCTGGAGATGGCTAGGCCACTCCAGAACCTTGATGTGCTTCTTCTTCAGCCACTCTTTTGTTGCTTTGGCGGTGTGCTTAGGGTCGTTGTCGTGCTGAAACACCCATCCTCGACCCATCTTCAGCTCTCTCACTGAGGGAAGGAGATGTTGGTCCAGAATTCCACGATACATGGCCCCGTCCATCCTCCCCTCAATACGATGGAGTTGTCCCGTCCCCTTGGCTGAAAAGCACCCCCAAAGCATGATGTTGCCACCACCATGCTTGACGGTGGGGATGGTGTTCTTTGGGTTGTACTCGGTGTTCTTTGCCCTCCAAACACGACGAGTTGAGTTGAGGCCAAAAAGTTCTATTTTGGTCTCATCTGACCACATCACCTTCTTCCAGGCCTCTTCTGAGTCGTCCAGGTGGTGAATGGCAAACTTCATGCGGGCCTGTACATGTTTCTTCTTGAGCAGGGGGACCTTGCGTGCGCTGCAGGATTTCAATCCATGACGGCGTAGTGTGTTACCAACCGTTTCTTTTGTAACTGTGGTCCCAGCTGCCTTCAGTTGATTCATCAGTTCCCCCCTTGTGGTTTTGGGATGATTCCTCACCGTTCGCATGATCAGGGACACCCCACGAGGCAAGATCTTGTGTGGAGGCCCAGACCGAGGGAGGTTGGCGGTGGTGTGGTGCTTCTTCCATTTCCTGATAACTGCACCGACAGTTGATCTTTTCTCTCCAAGTTGCTTTCCGATTCTCTTGTAGCCCATCCCAGCCTTGTGCAGATCTACAATCTTGTCCCTGATGTCCGTATAAACGCCTTTGGTCTTGCCCATGGTGGTGATGTTGGATGCTGGTTGTTTGGGTGTTGACAGGTGTCTTTTATACAGGTAACGAGGTGAGGCAGGTGTATTTGATGTAGATAATTGGTTGGGATTGGGGCTGTGTCTTAAAGAAAGACTAACTGGCTTGTAGAGCCAGAATACTTGAGTTTTGGTAGTCAAATACTTGTTTTCCTCATCAGATGGTTATCAATTTTTATAAATTCATATTATGTGATTTTCTGGAATTTTCTTTGGGATTCTGTCTTTCACTGTTAGAATGTCACATATGATTATAATTATAGATCGTTGAATCCTTTTAAGAAGTTGGCAACCTGCAAAATCAGCAAGGGGTCAAATACTTATTTCCCCCACTGTATCCTAATGCATTTTAAGGTCTTAAATTGTAATTTCAGCTGTGATTTTAAGGTCAAACCAGGGCACAGAATCTAGAAGAGGGAAGTGATATGTAAACTGTAATAGGCCGGGGAGAGGGAACGAGTGGAAATGAGAGGATTTTGGGGGATAGGGATGAGAGGTGTGTGTGTGTGTGTGTGTGAGAGAAAAAGGGAGGAAGGATTTTATTGAAAGAGAAGGGAAAGAATAAGGCAAGATAAAGTGGGTATTGAAAGAGAGGGAACAATTGCAAATGTGCATGCATATTGAATATGTAAGGTGCTAGGATTTTATATGGGACATAACGGGCACATGTACAGGACATCGAAGATTATTCTTTATTAACCTGTGTTGTTGTCGTCCTGGCACCTCTTCCCACACCTCTGCTGCTTCAGCCTCTATCAAAGGAACTGACATCCCAGCAAAGATCCACACGGCTTTTTTTTTTTTAATGCATTGATATTGTAATGAGGCCACAGATTAGAATATGAATAAGGTGTTTTAATGCTAAGACCTACCGGTGAGTAATGCACTCAAAGAGATTTGTGTTAACCTCAGGAAACCTTAAAGACCGGAGAGCAGAAACAGCGGAGTGGTTAAAAGTGATAGCGTCAGAGCTATTGTTCTCATTCCTTTCGGTATTTTAATTTAACATCCCTCATTATTAGTCTTTATTAGTTATCGTCCTAACCCTTCTACTTCCTTCCTCGTCTTCATCGCCATCTTCAGGATTTTACATTGAGCCGATGCTTTCTGAGCTGGATAGAGGATTGCAAAAGGATGATTTTGCAGAACATGTGAACTTGTGGCTGTAAAGCATCGTCATCCTTCTCATGATTAATTCATCATCACGCCGTCTTTTCACTCTGATACGGGGTGTCTTCAAAATCTCACTGTAGTTCTATGACTAACCTTCTTCTCGCCTCCTCTTCACTTTGACCTCATTGCTGCTTCATCTCTGGGGGTTTTGTCCCTCATTCCGTTGTCTCTTCCCTCATCGTCTTTCACACTCATCATTATAATGTCCCCGCTTGGCGTGAGGGGGGGAAACAGCGGGGACATTTAACCAATGACCAGCAGCAATTAGAGCTGACCTGCTGAGTCAGAGTCCAACTCTGCCCTTGACCAGCTCTGACCACACTGTGAACGGCACTGCAAAACAAACATTGGGGGAGGGGGGGCGCTAATGATGATCTCATATGTCAGTGGATCAAAATTTTTTTAAAGCCTTTTCCCTCCTCCTTATAGGGCGCGGCGGACACCCAGGAAAGGAAGTGTACACACTTACATAAACACCGTCGCACTGCCACCAGCGTGCATTAGTGAACCTGACAAAGCTCATTTAGGTCTGCTGGTGATGAAAGGAGCACACAGCCCCGTCCCACTGAGCTTTATGAAAACGTTGTGACAACGCAGAGTTATCCACTTAGGAGGTGCATAGTGCCCCCGAGGGGGTGGCAGCCTTCTCTGGTGGCTCTCTTTGCTATTGTAGATGTGAGCAGTGTATAAATGCTCCAGCCACGTCTCTCCATGTTCCTCCGGGCACCCGCGGAGGACGCCGCGGCGCGCCGATGAAGCGGTGCAGCTGGTGGCGACAGAGTCAGATAGCAAAAGGTAGCTCGGTTTGAGACGCTTGTGTTGCCGTGGTGGAAGTGTGCGTTTTCCGCTGTGTGGTGGGAATGCTGGGTGTTTGTCTAATTAATTAGGACCTCTTTCTGTGGGCCTAAGGAGGTTCATGCCACTTTCAGAGAAAATATCTTCAAATGAACTACACCAGCACAATAAGTTTCTTTTTTTTCTCTTCTTAAGCTTTTGGTTGTTCATTTCTTATTTTGTTCTGTTGTTCATTGGCGTCTTTCCATTTTTATAGCTTTCTTTTCTTTTCCTTTGTCTTTTTTTTCTTTCGGTCTTCCCTTTTCTGGATCTCTGGTTATCTATTCTCAGATACATCTGTATGAGACAGGGTGTGGATTTAATGTATATTGTATGTGTGTGTGTGTGTGTGTGTGTGTGTGTGTGTGTGTGTGTGTGTGTGTGTGTGTGTGTGTGTAAATGTGTTAAGCTTAAAACCTGCTCTACATTACAGGTATAGTTTGACATTTTGATAAAATAAGTTTGATGAGAAGATAAGTTCTTAGCTTAGTATATAGACTGCTAGCCTGGTTCTGTTCAAAGGTATACAAAATCCACCTAGAAGCATCTTTAAATCTCGCTTACACTTTATATCTCATTTCTTTAATTTGTGCTAAAACGTGTATAAATTATCTGGAATTCCTGGAGCCTCTGCTGATTGCCTGGCAACTGTTCATGGCCAATAAATACATCAGCTCTATTTGAAATCACCTGCTACATACTGCAGTACAAGGTCACTTTATTGTCCCAGAGGCGCAATTTAGATTAGAACCAGCTGTAAGAAATAAACACACCCAACAGTAACAAATAAGCACAACCACAGTACAACATAATTTAAATTTGAATTTACAGGATATTATTAACAATGGGGATAACATTCTCAGGGTCGCAGTGTGTTCTGCGTTTGTTGGTAGTATGTAGTCTGCCACTGTTACATGGCTCTATTTTAGCAGTATGCTAGGCCAGGCTTAGCCAATTTTAGCCAATTTAGGAAATCGGAAGTGACCACTATCATGACCGTTCCAGCGCTTTGCATTGTGGGAAACAGCCGGCGAGGCAGACTGGTCCGATGATTACTGGAGAATTTTTTCGGAATCAGACCAAAATCCAAAAGTTTTTGGCATACTTTAGATTTTGCTTTGGTTTACATGTTGCATACTACATGCTACACTTTGGGCAAATCAGCACGCAATGCAATGCAGTAAAAATGTAATGTGATGCAATAAAAATGCAATGCACAAAAAAAAATAGTAGGCTGTATTGAATACAGCGATAGTAACCATAAAACAGTCACTTGTTGATTTTACTCACAGATTAATGTAACCAAACAAGATATAATATGTTTACCCTTGTGTTGTCCTCCCGGGTCAAAAACGGACAAAGATTTGACATTTGTCCCTTTTTTTTCAGTCTTTTTTTTAGTTTTCACTGACGCCACCTTACTACCACTAGTTTTATAGTACTTTTTGGAATTCATGGTCAACCTCATTTATATAGAAGTACACCTAATATTTTAGTTTAAAAAGCAAAGATTTTGAATTATTTTGACTAATCGTTAAGATCTGAGGAACGTACAGATGAGTTTCGTCAGGAATGAAAGTGATCAATTGTATTTGCAAAGA
>NC_045746.1:8146844-8151564 GCF_008692095.1 Etheostoma spectabile
TTTTTGTGGTAATTTGGTTAAAAAGAAACCCATATTTCAAATATAGACATTTTTTAAAGGGGACCCGAGGACCACAGTAGGGTTAATCAATGAGCTTTAGAGTTGCTTGTGGGTAAATTATGTTACCTTTAGCCAGGCTAGTCTTTTCCCTGTTTGTAGTCCTCATGCTGGGCTAAGCTAAATAGCTGCTAACTGCAGCTACATGTTGACTGTGCAGACAGAAGAATGGTGTCTACCTTCTGACCTGACTCTCACCAAGTCAATTGGGTTAATTTCCCAACATGCCAATGTCAAAATGACAATTCCATTCATTTGTTTTTGCTTCTGTTTTAACTAAATGACACACAAATTTAAGGTATACTTACAGAGGACGTGAGAGCGAGACATGTTCATCAAGGTTTCTGTGCACAGTGGTCACACGGGGGGCAGGGGCACAGATGGCAGCGCAGGTGTGGAGATGCCACCACATCAAGCACAGTCATCAACCCTATCTAAACACGCTCTGGTGTGCGTCCATTTATACACACACACACACACACACATATACACATTTTGCATCCAATCAGATGACTTGCAAGATATGACTTTAGAATCCTTTCTTTCTGTGTCAGTCTTTTCTTATCTACGTCTGACAGGAAGCGGAGCTGTCAATAGCTCTGTTCTGTTAATAATTAAATCTAAAGTGGAGTCAGAGTGGCTGTAGCTTTGACACATTAAACATTAATGTTGGGAGTAAATGCATCTTTTATCATAACATGTAACAATCCCCTCTGTCCCGCTTTACTTTCACATCAGCACTCTGGATGACAGTTTTCTCAGAGCAGAGATTTTTTTTTTCTGCTGTTCCTCTTCCAGCATATCACTTCTTTGTCATTCGAACTGGCAAGCATGGAGGAGTAAACAAAACAAGACAGCTTGAATGATACCCTGATGTCGCATGGGAGAACTTAAAATGGATGTTCGGAAAGTGACGGCTCTCCGGCTTGACACTTAAATATTTTGCATTATCTCGGAGTACGTGTGTTTTTGGGCTTCAGTGTCCCTGTTTTTGTCAAGTGTTCTCTTGCACAAGAAAAGTTTCTCCTGTCTTTCCATTTCTGTATTCCCACCCTACTTTGTTCCTTTGATCCGCAACTTACAACAATTGATATTAAAATTCCAATAGGTGTCTTTAAGGGTAATACCTATACATGCTGCGTTGGTCTCATTTAACATATTCTTGACCCTTTACCAAGCTAATGAGCAAATGGAGACCTGTAAAGTAATGTGTGTGTACTGATAGCATTAGCAGCATTCATGAAACACTGTACTGGATTAATTACCTAAAAGAGTGCTCTTCATGCTGAATTCCTAAGAGAACAGGGTGATTTGGTTCATAATGAGGCTTCCTCATTACAATGACAAGTCCTCACGGCTCATCAGCCTGACATTGAGAAGGCAAATTCAAGTGCAGAGTCTGCAGCCCTAATTGATGCTTTTATCAATTTCAAAATGAACAATAAAAGCACACTGACAACTATGAGGTCTTAGAAGTTTAACCTCCTGTGGTGTCAAATATGGGTATCCACTTTGATTTAGAATTAGTTTTATTTCACAATTTATCAGTGTGTGAGGAAACAAACATATGTTGCGTCGTATCAAGTGGCACTAAACCTTATATTCGACTTGAACAAACTGTACTTGAGTGCCAAATTCTGAGGCACAGACACTTAATAGCATCAGTTCTCCTCTTCACTGTGTAATATTAAAAATAAATTAGTAATAACAACCTTGGGAGAAACTGTACACGTCCTTTAATAAAGTACCAGCGGTGTTGAAATATGAAATCTGGTGTGTTATCTAACACTTTGCCTAATGACTGCTAAATACCACCTAAGAGCTTGCTGGAAACAAGACGCATATTACGAGTTCATGAAAATATATTGGAAGCTACAGTGAAAGGGGACAATATAACAACTGTGCCTTTTTCCCTTCATCGCAGCCAAGTTCCCAGGCTGAAAGTAGAAAGGAAAGAAATTCACCCGCTGGCCCTAATTCATAAAAGGGCCTGTTGCAGAGCGCTAATTCACTACTTGAAACCGTTTATAACAAACAGAACCCTGTAAAACTGTCCCTCCACCTTCATCAAAACTGGATTAAAAGTCTGCTGTGGCTGTAGGCGCTGAGCACCTACAGAGAAGATTATGGTTTGTGGCTCACACTGGGTTCTACTTTGTTAGTTAGTCCGACTCCCTTCCTCCACCGGACTCCGTCTTTATCTGTTAACCTCCATTCATTCTCCTTTCTGATCCAGTTCTCCCTTTCACGCCTCTGCTATTTGTAAATCTTGTCTATACCTCATGTACAGCAGTGCACAGTTACTGTACGTGTTGCTGTTGTGTCACATATACAGAAGGTGTAATCCTGCAGTTTTACTTGCTGTGTGTAATGGTTTTAGGTATATTTCTAACAACCAGACAGAAAAACAGATATCAATAAAGTCTTGCTGCAGTGTGGGTGTCGGTCAGCTGTTTAAAATTACAAGTCATAGAGTGCGGAGCATGTAATGCCCAGCACTCGCTTGCATCTTGTGACTGCTCTGTGCGAGTTTCATGCACACAGGTGTCATTCTTTGCCTCTCCCCGTTTTGTTTCACGCTCGCAGCTGTCTGCACAACTCTTGGTTGTTGATTTGGTGCACGAAGAATAATACTTGCATGTGTGAAATACTAGAATTTGCTTGCGAGCACATTTTATCACGCTCAAGGCCTTTAACATAGCCGACATACAGTATGCCGCCCAATGTTGAAATGCCAAACATGTTAGCACAGACTTCTCTTTTTTTTACACTTCTAGCTGATTTGGAGCAACATTACCATGCTTTAGGAGTTGTGTGTCCAATATTATCTCCAGTTCATTCTCATTTTAGCTCTGCTTTTAGTCTCCATTAACTGCTCAGGGAAATAGCTGGCTCTTAAGCTGTTAAATGCTTTATTATGTCCAACAGCTAAACACTTACTGTCTGTTGTTTGGTGCTGGGCCGGTGGTGTACACCGGGTTTATCAGAGAATTTTATTTTTTACCCTAAAGCCAAAACAGTTTACCTTTTAAGATGCTATGTACTAAATAATTAATTGTATTGTGCATGTCTTTGTCAAGTTATTGTCTGTCTGTTGAGTTCCCATCCTAAACTGAGCTGAGAGGAACTGTAGTGTCTAGTGATACTTCTCTGTGGATGTATCACTACAGTATCAATGGCTTCTTTCATATTAAAGTAGTTATGCAATTCATTGTTAGTATAAAAATATGCAATATATGCAAACAACCTAGTCATTGGTTAACTGAATTAAATGCATTACATATTAAAATGTAGGGTAGAAAAGGAAAGGTAACTCCCCAAAACATGTTTTAACAAAACAAATGAAAGGAGCCCACAATGAGAGATTGCACTAAGTTACAGGAGCCAGTGGAACAGAGACTAATCTGGAAGTAACACTATTAATGTATTTTGTTCCCTATGTGTAGTGACAGCCTCAGCCTGCTGTGTTTAGCTAGTTCCCAAACTGATATTACATGAATGTACATAAAGCAGGAAATCCCCAATCAATGTCCGCAAACCTTTTTTTTAAAGCTTTAATGGAAGCTTGCTGTGATTTCACTCATGCTATGGATGCTAAATGGACCTCAAATTGGGATTGTATTATCAAACTACATAAATGTAAAATAGAGCAATTGTATCAGTAGTGAAATATTCACTTTAGAGTGAAATCAGCAGAAAAAATGGCATCCCGCTTAATTCTCTGGAAACATTTAAGTCAAACCCTGAGATGTGATTTGTAGAAAAGAGCTTAGTTCCAATACAGTATATCACCTGAAAGGGTTCTCCATCTGTTTATGTTACCATCTTGCTTTTCTCTTCTTTCCTTCTGCCTCACCGCTGTCTTCCTCCATCCGCCCCTGACACCCCTCCTCCCTCCCCTTTCCATCTCCCTTCTGAGCCCTATTGATTCCTTCGATTGTGGCAGGTGATGGCAGAGCGTTGTTTGCCATGAGATAATTGTCCCATCATTGGCGCTGTGATGAGTGCTCCACTCCCTGGCTGGGGGTGGCTGGGTGGGAGGGAGAAGGAGTGTTTTGGGATAAAAATGCGTTGTTCAGAATACATATGTGTCATTCGTGGAATGGAAGTCTAATGACCTGAGTGGTATGGCAGCATTTGCTAACTAGTACCATGAACATTGTAGCTGATGTTGCTCACATTCCATTTGTACTCATTGATTTGTCTGTTCTCTGCTGGTAAAGAGGTGTTTCATTAAGAGAAGTCATCCGCTCATCCATCCATCCATTCATTCATCTATCTATCTTCGTCCGCCAATCTGGTATCGGGTTGCGGGGGGAACAGCCCAAACTTCCATTTCCAGAGCCACACTAACCAATTCTGACTGGGGGATCCCAAGGCGTTCTCAGGCCAGGTTGGAGATATAATCCCTCCACCTAGTCCTGGGTCCCCCTTGAGGCCTCCTCCCAGCTGGACTTTGAACACCTACGGAGGTGCCCAGGGGGCATCCTTACCAGATGCCCGAACCACCTCAACTGGCTCCTTTCAATGCATGGGGGCAGCGGCTCTACTCCGAGCTCCTCACGCTATCTCTATGGGAGACGCCAGCCCCATTCCTGAGGAAACCCAATTTGGCCGCTTGGACCTTGTTCTTTTGGGCATGACCCAGCCTTCATGACCATAG
>NC_045746.1:8151574-8155310 GCF_008692095.1 Etheostoma spectabile
GAACGAAAATTGACCGGTAGATCGACAGCCCTAAGTACCTAGGAGGGCGGAACCAGGCTAGGGAATAATGGCTCGTTGTCTAAAAGCACATATTGAATTATAAATATCACTTTTTGTTTTATCTGTGGTGGAAGCACTCTGTCCAGCCACAGTAATGTTGCACCAATTCAACATATACCCATTCATACCATTTGAATCTACAACTTGTATTATACTATCATGTAATAGCCATGTCTTCTGCACAGAAAACTACTGCAGTGGACTAAGAATTTAAATTCTGGTTTGACAATACTGCCGTGAATGCCATACAGCGGATACAGTACACTGGCACCATACCAACCCAAAATGTATTTATTTTACAAATAATAATTTTCTATATTTCAAAAATAATAATGGACTTCAGGCAAGGTGTTTTCATTCACTCGTCTTAACTCTCACACACACACACACACACACACACACACACACACACACACACACACACACACACACACACATACACATTGTATCTGTAGCACTTTAAGTGCATTTCACTTAAATAGATTTTTATCAGTCTGTACTTTGGGATGAATGGCCATGAAATGAAGAAATTATCTAAACGACTTAACATTTCCCATCTGCTCCTCTGATATCTGAGAAGCTGTTTATGTGGCAGTTCCTGCCATCGACCTTCCCTAATTAAAGCCTTAAATATCCAGATACAACAAACTCTTCTATGTCCTTAGGCAAAGTACCGTACCTGACAGCTGTGAGGAAGTGTTGACAGTTTCAGTTGACACTGATTAGCAAACCATTTTCACTGTGTCTGCTTTATTACTATTAATAACATACAGCAAAGAGAATCCAGGAGACACAAATTAAACTTAGAGTGTTTATCCTAAATCCAATGTCACATCAGAAGTTGTTTTATCTTTTGCCGTTTGAATTGAAACACAGTGAACTCATTCAGAGATGTTGTCCTAATGGTATGTTTTCTCTCTAGGGCTTTTGCCATTGATCAGAGATCCTAATTGAGTGGTTAAGTAGAGGATGTGGCTGTGCTGAGCCTCACCCTGAGGTTGATCCGACTGCAAGCTTTGGACATCAATATTTTCGTTAATTTTGGGTGGTGAGGGTATGATGCTGTTCGCAGTCAACAGTCAGAGATCATTGAACATTGCAACTTAAAGTACAATTGTTAAAATGTAATAACATATAGAGACGATCTCTCTTGAGGACTGATAACACCAAAGAATGGAGTTGACTTAGCAGGAAGAAATAATGTAATAATGTCTACATTATATGCTAATGTAATCAGGACACATTAATGCAAGATTGTAGTACAATTGCATACCAGACATAACATTACATCCTATGTTGATCAGTCTAACATGCATTGAATATATTAGAAGAAACATTTATGTTCCCATTTCTTTTATTGAATTTGTTGGGAACAACACATTTACATTTGTATCATTAACGTGTATCAAATCTATCGGAAATATATCAATATTACTATTGGATGGATAGGAATTATGTCCGAACATTCATGGTCCCCATATGATGAAGCCAGTTGGGTCAGGGTTTGGGAGTTGGGATCACCATGGCAGCATGGTTTAAAAATGTGCTCACTGTTAACCTCCATCCAAGTATTCAAGGAAATAGCCTACCTTTTAAGCAGCTAAAGCCAGTAAATTGTAGGAGATAAACATCTTTACTGACACGCCAAGCGTATCCACCAGTCTCAGCTTCAGAAACAGTTTGAATCATTAGAGGAGAGGCTGTTCTGCAGTCGAGCAGCTCTCTGATTCAGGCCCTCTTCTCACCGCTGATTGCTGGTGACAAAATGAGTGAAAATGTTCCTCCTGTTATAATAAGCGTAACTCCCTACCCTTGACAGCAGATATTACATGGGAACAGCACACAAGCACCGAATGAAAGGAACCCGTAATTTTCATTTGTTGCTTTCTTTTGCTGCTCAAATGCTCTATTGCTCTGATGTGTTTTTATTGTTCATTTTTTTGGTCTTGATTTTATATCCTCCAAGTCCGAGGAACGATGCAGAAAAGAGTACAGATGATATTTACCGTTGAATGGGTGAGTAGCAAAACAGCACAACACAAAAGTCTGAGTTGAAACCAGTCCGAATTAGATATTATGAAAAGGTAAGGGAGAGACAGGTTGCATTGTGCTTGTATTCTTGTATTTTTTTTATTTTTAAATACGATTTCATAAAGACTTTTTATTGAGGTAGTAAATTAATGTGTAGATCCGGAGCCCACACTGAGGTCGAAGGAGAGAGTTTCAACAAATCAGTATGATTGTTTTACTGGGTCTAATTAAACACAACCAATAGGGGGGGGGATCATTGATCATTGATCATTGATTATTTACATTTGGCACATTACTCATTCATTATCTTATTTTGTCACTTCCATTCCTACATTCTCCAGGGCTGAAACAACCCAGCGTCTCAATGATGCCTAATATTATCATATAGCTCAAGAAATGTTCTAAAAAGTTTCAAACATAATCTTGATTGCAGACATATGACCAGTAATTCATTACATTTTGATTCATATTTTTATTCAAAGTTTAAGAAATTGTGCATTGTGGGGCAATAGCACATGAAAAGCTTTACAGTAATGACGTCTTTCTGGTTGACTTCAAATCTCTGATCAGACACACTCCCGGAGTTAATACCAAGCACAGTGGGGACGAAAGAGCTTAGCAGAGTCCTGGGACAACAAGTGTTGGGAGAGCTTAAGCTTTAAAAACATTCCTAATGCCATAGAGTGCAGTAACCCAGTGAGGAGCAGATGATTTTTAAAAATTAAAACAACAAAGAGAATGATGTTCAGGGATAGGAGGCTGAGAATTGTTTTGATCTTTAATGTATCTATCTAATCATCTCAAATGTCTTCTCTTACCAGTACACAGTAACTTCTGAGTCACAGCAGTATCAGAAGTACTTAGGCATGAAGGGTTGTTTGGTACCATAAATTGAGAAAGAGCCTTGAAGGCAAACTTGTGAAAACACTTTTGGTCAAGCCACTGCCTGTTAAATCAGAAACTTGATGGTTATGGTGAGATTTTGAATACTTTACCTAAAATGAGTCTATGTAGGGAATGACTTGCGTGCAGAGGAGATAAATCTGCCCAAAAATTAATTGTGGGACTGCAAAAAACCTAAAAAAGTTGTTTGAATTTTTTTTTGTTTCTCACAATATGTGTTCAATAGGAGCTTTTTCAGGTCCGTCATTTTCACCCAACATTGCTATGATTAAAGTAAAATCTCAGTAGACTGCGCATATTACTCTTAAAGCTGCACTTTCACATGTCTCTTAGTAGTTTTGCTTATGTACTTGAACCTATTCCTTTTCTGGATTTTGAATTCAGAGTTGAAAACATTTAATTGGAAGTTGCTTTGGATAAAAGTCAGCTAAATGACACGTAATGAAATGAATTAGCAGCAGGAATCATGATGACTTTGCTGATTTAAATCATTTTATTTGGTTCTGTATATTTATAGACACTGACTTTGTAGTTCATCACTGTCAATGCAGTTCAATACATATACAAGTAAATTAACGCTAACTAATTGCACCACGGTTATGTATTTTAATATGCTTGGACCAATTTTTGCCTAATGTGGTCAGAAGTCAAAGACAAAGGCACGGCTAGGCAAGGACAGGCAGCTTTATTTGTATAGCACATTTCAGAAACAGGGACATTCAAAGTGCTTCACACAAAAACA
>NC_045746.1:8155320-8178353 GCF_008692095.1 Etheostoma spectabile
AGTTAAAAAATAAAAACAGATAAAACCCAAGAATAAGCAGTTAAAAAATAAAACACAAGACTAAAAGTTACAGTGCAGTATAAGAAATTAACAGCCATTTAAAGAAAGGCAACATCAAAAAGAAAGGTCTTCAGCCTTGATTTAAAAGAACTGAGAATAGCAGCGGATCTACAGGTTTCTGGGAGTTTATTCCAGATATGAGGAGCATAGAAACTGAAAGCTGCTTCACCCTGTTTAGTTCTGACTCTGGGTACAGAAAGCAGACCTGTCCCAGATGACCTGAGAGGTCTGGGGGGGTTCATAGTGTAGTAGCAGATCAGAAATGAATTTTGCCCCTAAAACGTTTAGTGATTTATAAACTAGCGAATGTAGTTTGAAATACAAAGGGTTTTCCTTATTTACCACATATCTGTTTTTGAAGCTGGAACTATCAGAGAAGCAGGGCATGCAGCAACACATGTTGGAAATAAAACAGGGGCTGGATATCTATGGTCGCTTCCACAACAGAGCAATGTTTCATAACCGTCTGCGTGAGCAACTAGAGAGATTGTGTGTGCATTCATTTGAAATGGTGAACAGACCTTCTTTCAAAATGTCAAAACATGCGTCCGGAGATGCTTTTGCTATACAGACATTTAAAAATGTCACACAAATAATGAATGAATCTATGTAAAATGTACGTGTAAAAAATGTATAAAACTGCAGTAAACTTGAATAATCCCTTTTGAGTAATGCTTGTTTATCTGGTGTTAAGTATAACTTCTCTCCTACAGAGTTTAACTACACTGACTAATGTAAAAAACAAGTAAAATGAGGCAGTCTTTTAATGCTGTGGCTGAGATACGCCATTTTTTTTTTCCAAACTTTGGAAAATGGAATAAACTAAAAAACAAAACGTTTTAATATTATAGTCACTGCTATTGTATCAGTATTTTATTATCCATTTTATTGCACATCACATGAGATGTATTTGATAACCATGTATTGGAAACAATCTTACACATACTGTAGGTTTAATATTGTCAACCCTTATGTTCTTTGGCATACTGTATAATTCAAGTGTGTGTGAGCAATAAGCTGTGGGTGCATTGACAGGAAGCCTTAATCACATCAGGCAAAATGACACAAGAATGGGAAAGGTTGAAAGCCTCATGTTGTTCTTGCACGCACTCAAAGACGCCGCGGTGCTAATAAGAGAGAAAGGCCATTAAAATGTAATTTGGGCCTCGTGTTCTGTTTGAGCAGAGCGGAGGAGTGTACACATTAGCCACTCATTCCCTGGCAGGGACAACGCGTACAAGTGTGTGCATGAATGTGTGTCTGTGTGTGAAGCGTGAAATATTGATTGCTGACGCCCATTTATTTTTTTTGGGGTCATCCTTCGCTCATTGACCTCTGTGTAATTACCTTTGGGATAAAACGGGAGGGTTGTTTAAACTCACGATACTCTGATCTTGTTTACCTCCCCTCCAAGTGTTAGATTTGCATTAAATAGACCCTAAACACCTTTCGAAGTTAACACACTGTAGATCTTTTCTTAATGTGTCATTGTCAAATGAACTGCAACACTGTACTGTGTTCTGTGGCCCCCTTTGAGGCACTTTCAATTTCTTATTCTGTCTAACTCAGCCCACTTTGATCTGTAACTTCCCATTTATCAACGGAGAATTTGCTGAGAACCAAGCCCAAAAAAACTCCCCAAGTTTGATCAAATAAAAGTTTGAAAGCAATCATCTGAGCTACTGTCTGTAATTATGACAGTTACCTTTTAAATTATTAATTCCTTTTCCCATAGCATTAAAATGTGTGATCAGAAGTAATCTCGCATCAACGCCTCAATGAGTGAATCCTGAGTAAATGCAAGGAGAGTCTTCGTAGAGTTTTTAACTTGTTTACTCTTCCATAAATAATGATGTTTTTTGCAAATATATAATGTATAACTGAAACAGCTCCTTTTTTGTAAATACGTTTAGAGCCTTTAAGGGAAATGATGCCACTACTGTTCTTTCTGTCTATCTGTAGTCCTATTCTGTTTAAGGTGAACGTCCATTAGAACTTGCTAGGCAATAAAAGAAAAGACAGCCCTTGTGCACGCTTCACACTCCCTGTGGGAATATTAGCTTTTTGGAAACAGGCTTAGGATTGTTGTTTTTGTTTTGGATATATCTCTCCAATTGAGGGTAGTTGTGGTAGAGTCCAGGTATCCAAGGTGTGCCTACATTGTGTAACAGTCCCTCTGTGAGACCAGAGTGACTAATAAATGTTGTGTATTATGCACCCAGATACAAAGGAGTGACATTTAGAGAATACTAATTGCTTTGCCTGGGTTTCCAGTCATATTTAGCTGTTAAATTACAGTCTTTTATCATTAGCTCCGCCAACCAATTAAAATGCAAATACCACAGACTTTGTGCAAAACACTGGGTAGCCCTGATTTGCTTTTTATATTTTTTAATTTAGGGCACATATCAATAATTTAACCTATCAAGTGCACTTTTCAAACCTGCGGTAGCAGTAGTCTTTTCATTGTTAACATATTTCCATTGTAGTGAAAGCACAACAATCAACTTCTTAATTAACATTTGATTGTAGCTGACACACGGGGTCTTATCAGTTTCAGCCTGTCGGTACTCAGGTGCCCACATGAACATTGAAACAGAGTTAGTTCGCTGTAATAAATTCCTCCTATTCATACTGGCCATTAAAGGTCCCATTTTGTAAAAAGTAAGATTTTATTACAGACCATGTTGAGGTGCTATATAAATACTGTGAAAGTATCAAAACGCTCAATTCAGTGAGAAATGCGCACAGCCCAAATCAGGAACTGTGCTTTTAAACAAGCAGTCAGGACTAGCGTACATGTGTGAAGTCATAACTATACTATACAGGTAGAAAGTGCTGCTACAGTGCCGTTACAGTCATTTTCCGGCTGCAGTGATGGTGCTGCTCCCCTTTTCCCCATGTTGCCCCTCTACCACCCCTGTATGAGGACAGGTATCCAGAGCTCAGGTTGGCTCCAGTGAGAGTGGTAACATAAAGTTGTCGACTGCACTTAATTGTCAGTTTACCAGTTTATTTTACAAAATCGTATTTGTTTGTATTTAGTTATAGCAAGCCATTGTACAAATATACTTTCCATTCAAAGTGAATCGTGTGTATCATTTAAATATGTCAGATCTCCGTGGTCTTTGTTCGCTGAAATATGAAGCTTGTAACTGTACATATCATACCTGGAGCCTGAAGGCAAGGTTGGTTCGTAAGATTGCCTTTATAGTCCCCTTCCATCAAGAAATTCCTTCCTAATGCACTTCCAATGTAAGTGATGGGGGTTGGGATGTGTTTTATTTCGTAATGGCATTTTGTGCACCGTTAACTGGTGTGACCAACACAGTGGATTGCTAGCACATGCCTCTGCCTAACAGGTCCGGGCAGCGCACAAGTTTCAGCCCAGACACGTAGAACGTCTCCATGCAAGAGAAAAGCCTCTTTTACAGAAAGAAAAAGAACCACAGAGCACCCCGGTGCAATATCTGTGCTGGGAGCTAAGGTGAGAGTGGATGATGCTGGTGGACGGTGCGCCTCCAAAATGCCCCCTAAACAGCTGACCTGGACAATATGTCTATCCATCCCGCAGAGCTCTATGGCAGCGTGTGGCTCCTTGCTGCAGCAGCCAGACGTCTGCCTTGCTGAGAGAAGATGGTAGAACAGAGCACGTGAGAGAGAGAGAGAGAGAGAGAGAGAGAGAGAGAGAGAGAGAGAGAGAGAGAGAGAGAGAGAGAGAGAGAGAGAGAGAGAGAGAGAGAGAGAGAGAGTGTCTGTGTTGTGCTAATCCTTGTCTCATTTGTGTTCTGATAAACAGTACATTTATCAAATTAAGTGCCATGCAGCTGTTTTCCAAGATGCTGTAACGTCAGATGCAGTCTGGTTGCAATGGTTATGGATTACATATGTTTGTGGAAAGAATGTTAACTTTAAACAAGAAGTAGCGCTGGCTGGGGCGTGGGGGGGCTTTAAGTGCCTGCAGTACCTGTGCATGGTAACTACAGCGTTGTTTAGGTTAAGGAAGGATCGTGGATACAATTAAAAGAAAAACATGAATTGCAGTGACGTGAGGCCAACTCTGGTCCAGTATGGTGCACTACACTCACACCCCTAATTTCCATCTCCCTACATGAAGGGCACAGTATGACCTGCATTGGCATTAAATGTCACTGTGCATGAATTATGACCTGCAGAGTTGAGCTACTGGGCTACTTGTTGAAAGTGTGGAGATCATTGTAATTTTAAGCTACTTAAAGGTTTTTTTTAAGTTTAATTTACGTTAACTGAACAGCTTCGGAGTCATTGGAATGGTACTATGACTTTTTTTTTTTAGTTGAATGGTGATAGTCGCGCCCCTCCCTAGTACCGGAAAGCGGAAAAACCACCCTTGCAACTTTCTGCCAGCGAGTCACCGGGCTCAGCGTCACGAAGGGTCGCGTGATATCAGGTCTGGCAATGTCACAAATTGCTTCACGACACTGCTCACATTCAGCCATTCAGAAACCGGCTAACAAGGTAGTCATGGAGTTGTTTTTTACACTATCGTCATGGCTGAGCCGGTAGAAGCAGAAGCAGAAAGCTAGGGAAGCCTTGTCGGAAGAACAGAGAAAGAGGAAACGGCAAGGAGTAAGAAAGGTTAACATAGGAGCTGCCAAATATCTATTCTGAAGCTGTAGGGGGACCGTTAACGGTCTATGGTTGCGACACATATAGCTGCAACAGCTACTGGGACAATAAACATAGAGCTTGTTGTGAGCCAACTCACTCTGCTATAGGTTTTTACTATCTCCCATGAAAAGACCCAAACCAACAATGAAGCTTACAAGTATTGTCTGCATCACCACAGCCTGAAACTTTTTTCATCTACACTCAAACAGGTTAAAACTTGTTTAGCTCCACATTTGTTTTTCCTTGCAATACAATGCCTATTAAGTAGAATCATAGTAAGCAGGAGTGCAGGTTTTTATACTTATAATCTCTGACCTAGACTGTGGGAAGTAATGGGAAATAAAGGCTTCTTCAGCAGAAAATGTATTTTAATTATTTTCAGAGCACTCAGCGGATGAGATTTTAAAAACAGGCATTTTTCTACCAGCAAGCACACATCATTATGACTTATACACACACACACACACACACACACACGGACACACTCTCACATCATTGTGTATGCGCAAATGCAAAGTGCCTGTGGGTGCACGCATAAATACAGATCCACTTTGGCACCGCACCGACATTGTAACCAGCACCCTCATTCTTACTCATAGTGTCTCGTTGGGCTTCAGGGGCTCTCAAGCTAAACCAAGCTCTCAAAAAAATAACAACAAAACTCCTTTTTTAAAAAAAGCCAAAGCACACCTTCACCAATGCGAAAGCATAAACATTGAAATGTAGGTGCTGCATCCTTTTGTAAGCCGAGTTCCCACTCTTCAGAAGAAAGAATCTAGTGTGTGCTGCCGGATTTGGGACACAGAGTACATTCCGAGCCCACTGAAAAGAGTGAGAGCGTTAGGGTTTTTATTTTTATTTTATTCAAGCAAAGCCACTTACAAACAGCTGTTTTGATTTCTTATAAACAAAGAGCATGCAGTCCTTCCAAAGCAGTGAAATGCATATAATGGCAAGACTGCTTCCTGGTTAGGGGGACATGCATTGAGCTATTGACACTGGCTTCGGTGATTTGTAGCTCAGCTTGATATACCTGCATACACCATACATGCCCTTGTGCTCTGGTTTCTGTTGAAAGCAAAACGACTACATGAATAGAAAAGGGCAGACAGCTCTTCACAGCGCCGGAGTCCCTAAGATGTACGTGAGCACCCGTGGGTGCTGTGGAATTGAGCGGGACAGACGTGATGACACGAGTCAGTAAAGCCTCACAAAAAGGCATATATATGCACACAGATATTTAATTCTTCCATATTTTTTGCATTTCACCTGCAGGGACGTTATTTTTAATCTGACATTTAACGTGATATATAACGTCTTTGGCAATGTATTACATGTTCCATTTCACAACGCGCTTCGTTTTTCACATTGCATGTCCTCAGGCCCACATGTGATCGGAGATGGATATGCAGACACGCAATTTATCTTTCGCTGCTTTTGTTCCTACTCTTTAACAGCCAGTTTAATATCCTTTTCAAAACATAATGGCAATTTTGGCTGGTATTATAGAGCCGTTTCACCGTCATTATTGTGGGTACCGGCATAAAAGCAAAACATTTTCAAATCCATGCACCCCTGTAACAGCAGCACTCATTTGATAGGAGTAAATGACATAAAATAGCAAACAAGTAGACTACTTTATCAATGTATTCAAGAAAAGGGTGTTATGAGTGAACACTAAGACTAAGTGAAGAAAGGTGTTGTATAGTAGACTCAATATATGACTTCATACCAGTGATATTATTTATTAGTTTAAATTGTACTTCAAACCTGCAAGGATGAGCATTTTTTTTCCATAGAAACTGAGTATATTGTATATGCACATGCCTGCATGAGCTTTTCAGCACTGCCACAGCACTTTCTCTTGATGGATGGTCATTTTCATCGGCTTGCTTATGCTTAATGAACCCTGCAGTTCATGTCTTAATTGAATGCTTTTTATGCTCCCATGTTCTGCACTCTTTCCTCTTTGCCCCCCACCACCAAGTCCCATCATTCCTCCCCCCGTACAAGGTAGGACGCTGACGGCTAATGAATAAAGGTTCTCTCACGTCTTGTGTAAGGCCTCAGGGACACACAAACAAACAATGACACACACACAGAAATACGCACATAAAACACTGAGGGAAGATGGGAAAGGCCAGTAGAGTCACCAAAATGCTGACTCTTCTCTTATCTTGTTTGTTGCGTCCCTTTTCTAAGGAACACCCTTGAAAATCATCAGGAAGTTCATAAACCTAGTGGGGAGCTGGTGCTAGAAATGCCAAACTTTATAAAGCACGGCCCTCATTAGGTCATCTGTAGTATACAGTATTTCACTTGATTTCAACACAGAGCTAGCAGCTACAGTGAGCCTGAGCACTTCACTGTAGTGAAAGTGCTGCACTTCTTTCTTTTGCTCTGTTTTTGTTTTCTTTGTCTTCCTGTGTTGTCTGCTGTCTCATGTTCTCTTTGTCTTTCCACGAGTCATCCTACTCACAGTCAAACAGAGCTTTGAATCTTTCCCCTGCACAGTTTTGGATGTAGATGCAGGGGCGTTGGACTGGGTGGGGGGAGGGGTCTGAGTAACCAGGGCCCCTAATGTGAGGAGGGCCCAAAAAGATGCTAGAATTAATAGCTGGAGGAGAGGGGCCCGTAGAAAATGTCTTTCTACAGGGCCCAGAAGTTGATGCTACGCCCCTGTGTACATGGTCATTCAAAAGTCAAGTGGTGTCCTTGATCTCGAGAGTTTGTTCTTCGGATGTTAAACTTTGTGAAGGTTTTTATACTTTTTGAACCTGAAATGAAATAATTAGTCTTCATGTTAATGTACAATGTGAATCATTTGGTACAAAGCTGAAGCTAATTTGTGCTGCTTGCTTTTTGGAATTTAAAGAGGTCTGATGGTCACTGTGCTTGCCCCCATTAGGGGGAGGTTTTTTGGACAGAGTGTACTGTAGATGATCCATTCAGCCATTAGCTACTTTTCTTTATAAAAAGCCTGGATATTCAGGACACACCAAAAAAAATCATGGCTGGTAATGGGTCGCAAAACTCTAAACTTTGCAAAGCAGTGTTGGTGTCAACGTCTGAGATGATAAATAAATAAGTCGGTAAAAACCCTGTTTGCCGCTGCCAAGCAGTTAAGGCTCTACCTCGTTCCTGCCAGCTTCCAGCATCTCATCAGCAACTTCTCCAGCTCAGTGTCTCCATCAAACAAATCAGTCAATTTGTCACTACTGAACCACACCACTGAACAAAGGCATTAGCTGTAATCATTTTAAAAAGACACTGTTAATCCATGTATTCAGTGCAGCACTTGTCATTTAACATATATTAACACATAATTATAGTGATTATTATGCAAAACGTATTCAGAAACAAAAGTGAAAATTAGCTAAGAGGTTGTTACGTGCTTAACAGCCGTGAGTACCTCTAAAAATGACTCAACTGCCGTTATATCACAAGTCAAAAAGGTGCTTGAGTGACAGAAATACAAGGTGAAAGATAGTTCAGCCACAGAATGCATGTTCTTCAACCACCACATTTCTGGACAGAGCCTTCCACAGGGCTTAAATAAGAACATCTCTCAACACTGAAGAAGTCAAACTGTTTATCAAACTTCTAATATTGCACCACATCTTATTACGTAACTATCTTAAAATGAATCTTGTACCTTGCTGGCAAATTACTTACAAGGTACAAATAAATGAATTAAAAAGCAATCGTCTGATGCAACAGCAGTGACAAATTGCCACAGTAGGAGCTAAAACTTCAGTCCAGCATCTGGCCTTGAAAACTGTCTTTTCATTGATTCCAGAAGTGGTCCAAACTGTGTGTCTGAGCGCTGAGCTCTATGCCAGCTAACATTGCCCTTAGCAAGCCATTGGTTGCTAGCTTGTTCCCTCAGAAATCACTATACTCTTTTGTCGCTAAAACTGCTATTGACATGATCACAAATGATATTGACAAAGATCATATACGTTTGTTTACCTGTCTAACATAATGCAAATTTAATGTCTTACACGTATACTGTATATGCTGACAACACACACCTTAAGGTCAGAAGGACGTATCATGTTAAACAGCGAAAGCAAAGGGTAAAAGGGGTAAAGGGAAGCCGTGAAATCTGATATTTTCTGATTGATTGCACAGTGTAATGTGACATGTCATAACAGCATTAAGTAGGTGATGTAATGTGTAAGAAAGCTGTTGTTTTTTTTCCCACAGCTGCAAACATTTTCTTGGCTCTGGACGGATCCTGTCTTAAAGGGACAGTTTTTATTGTGAGTAATTGGTTTTGTGACAGCAGAAGATGCTTCTCCTCCAGGCTAGCATTAATGTGAAAGGGCGGTTTTAGCATGGTGTAGTTTAATCATCTATGTGCGTGTCATTTAGCTGTAAACTGTAGTCAGCAATGGTTAAAAACTAAGTTGATTTACTTAAGTTCTGTGCCATTTGGTGCCTACAGTATGTTGCTTTTAGACCTTAATGCTCCCTTTTACTGCTGATTTATACTTCACATCAACTACATTTCAGAGGGAAAAATTGTATGTTTTACTTTACTGCATATAGCTGACACCCAAAGTTAATACTTACTTTTCAGATTAAGATTTCACATACAAAACATAAGATCTGTTTATAAAATACAGTGTTACAGATTAAACTACCCAACCGTGTGAAATAAGCTAAAGTTAGCTCCACCTCGGTCAAGTCCAACATTAAAGTTAACGCATCAACAATACTGTAATATACATCATCTGCAAAAGTGCATCATCAATACCTTTAAATACTTGAAATACTGTACAAATTGTTGCTAACATGCCTGCATCATTTAAATATTTCTTCCATCATGGCAAGGTCCGCAAGGAAAAAAATAATTCCAAACCATTTCTGTGCAGAAACTCACATTAGGCGATACTTACTACACAACAGGCTCCACAAATCCATTTTTTTCCCCCAAGTATTATGCGAGAGATGGTCCAGTTAAGGGATGAGGTTAGAGATGTTTTCAGAGATTTTCTTGGAGGGGGTGGGGGTGGGGGGGGGGGTAAGACGAAGATGAGCAGACTTAAGGTAAGTCCCTCAGGACTTGACAATGTTGCACAGAAGGTGGTTTGTTGAGGTCCGGTTGGGCGGGCCTGTAACAGAAGTTTTGAATTTAACTAAAAAAAAAAAAAAAAAGACTAATTAAAATTTGCAAGCACTCTAAACCCTTTTTATTCATGTCACTATGAAAGGAACAGCGTGTGAAACTGCTTCAGTCATTTCTTGTTGTTACCCAAGTCAGCTCCACCCAGGCCAATATTATCAATTTGAACACCTGCCACGCCGGCATCCCGAGTTGTGAGACAACAGCAGCCTTGTTGGTATTCAAATACGAGTGTCACTGTAATGAAATGGATATTGCCAAGACGGAAAACAATTTGTCAGACGCTTACTCAGAAAGTACAGATTTTATTATGGAGATTGGTCTACAACCTAATTGACACAATGAGGTCAATCAAATTGTGTCAGACATTTGTTTTGCAGGTTACCAAAAGCCTCTTCTTACTCAGATATTTGTTCACTTTTTTGTGAAAAACCTAACTTTACAATCTTTTGAACGTATAAGAATAGCAGGTTCCGATCAGAATATATAACCGCCTCTGTGTGGCAGGTGGTAATGATGCATGTTAGATAAAAAATATGGAAAAGAACAGATTGAATAACACAACATTGTTCGCCACACATTCGACCGTAAGACAGGTGACGTCACGATGATGTATCAGCACTGTGTTCTGGTGTTCTAACACATTACAGTAATTGCCTCGAGAGGAAAACTCCAACTAAAGAGCAACATTTCTAACTTTGATACGTCAAAACGTTTACATATCTCATCTGATTTTAATAGAACATGGAGTAATTCTTCAATTGTTTTTTATGAGGGTCCTAAAAGTCAAATCTAAACTCCTATTTCAGACATCACTGGCCCGAAAAAAACTTAAATAACATATTCAAGACTGGGGAACGGTTTTTACTATACATTACTATGGGAGTTTGGTACATGTCATGTGTTATATGAGCTTTATGTGTCAATCAGGAGGTCCTGGAACACAGGAAGGAGTCTGAAGGCGGGGCAGGAGGAGAGAAAAAGACACATACTCGTCAAAATTCCACAGAGACTGAAGCACATTGGACAAGGGCAGGGGAGAGCTTCTAAAACTAAAACATTTGTTTACATTTATTATTCAGAGCAATTCCCAAAAAATGCTCAAAATCAGCAGGGGGAGGCTTGTAGAAACAGTTTGAAGCTCTCTTTGGGGGGGTCACAAACATCAACCTCAATATTCTGGAGGTCACGACTCAAAAATGACGAGTCTACCTTAACCCTTGAGTTGTCTTTCCATCAACCATCATCTTCTGGCGCTTTTTCCAGTATTTTTTTATTTTTTTAATTCAAAGCCAATAAACCTAATTTTTATGACATTATACAAAAATGTTACAAACGGGTCAAATTTGACCCAAGGACAACACAAGGGTGAAACAGTTGTTTAACAGTTTTTTAAATTACACTTCCTGGTCAATAAATGGCATAAGATAAATGACACATTAAAAAATGCCAAATTATTTGCATTATTGCACAAAGACCATATAATACTCCAGCATTGGATACCATAATTTAAAAAACGTCAACACATGCATCTGCTTGTTATTAAAGCTTTATTGCGTAATTTTTGGATATAATTGAACGTCCGTTACATACAAGCCATTGCCAAATGAGTTGCTACAAAGCTAATTAAGACTATCAGCTCCAAACAACACTGTCTGTTTTCTCAGTATGGCTGTGTTTAGAAGATTGTGGTGTCTGATGACTTTCCCATGCAGAAAATCGGGTGAAGAGTCTGTTTTTTTTCATCCTCCTTGTCCTCCTTGCTTACTAGCAACTTTGTGGAGGAGGAGTGGGGGCGCGTGCACGATCACGGAAGGCTAGTATCACGTCGATGCTCCGACAGTGTTGTTGTCATTACATAGAATTCCTCATGGGGGAGACAGAAACTGCACACTATAGCTTTAAGGCAGCAGAAGAAGATTAGTTAATTGCTGCTACTTGTCTCAAAATCCATTTGATTAGGGAGTCAGGTCCTTAGAGTTTGTGACTGGAGTTGACAGGACTTTTTAAGGACTTTCAACTTGACCATAAATTATCAACAAGCTAAAGAAATTAATCACCACATTCCAGGGGTTATTCAGAAATGTGCTTGTGTTTAAAAGGATTTGAGGAAAACATGTCCTTGGCCCATTATGCACCGCGGTCTGAATGGACACAAAGGACGTGTTCAGGTACACTTAGTTCTTAGTGCTCATGGCTGCCACAAGCAGTAACATGGTTGTCTCCTTTCAGCACTTCAGAAAACACTTTTGTTTTATTTGGTGAGATAGATAGAGATAAAGGGGAAACGACATTGGCATAAAGAACTGTTTTTGTTAAATGTGCATAATTGTAGCTTTCTGAAAAGTAATAGCTTGACATTTTAAGGCATAATCTTACTTTATTATCAAGCATTAGATGACAAGATCAATACCACGCTCGTAATTGCCCATTAAATATGAAGCTATGGCCAGGAGACGGTCAGCTTAGCATAAAGAGCAGGAACATGGGGACACAGTTAGCCTGTCTCTGTCAAACGATTTCTAATGTGTTAGTTAATTAGTGAGCTTTAGTGGATTCACATTTGTTTCCCACTGCTCCCAGTCATTATGCTAAGTTAACCGTCTCCTCAACCTGATCTCACAGAATTCTGTGAAATGAACAAGGCCCCTTAATTCAAAATCTGTGGCAGTTTCACAGAATCGCAAAAAAATCTGTGATGGGCCCATGGAAGAATTCTGTGAAATAAACACGGCCTCTTAGTTGAAGAAAAGGTTGTGGGTGGGCTTGTGGTTCCGTGACACGCGGGAAGAAGGGTACGGATGGTTCTAGGAAAATAAGAAAGTTACTTTAGGAAATCCCGGGTGAAAGTCCTGTGTTTGACCCATCACCCTCCCTAACCAACCTCCTTACGCAGATTTTCGGGCTTTCATACTACTCGCTACCAGACTCGCTATAATGCTACGTCATCTTCTCATTGACTATAAATTGCTCAGCACTACCTGGGACTACGGTTGAAAATTAATCGAATGGCTAACACTGGCACATTTACAGAAATGTTGATTAATGTGTGTTGTCCTTTTATAAATAAAAACACAAAAAATACATTGGCATTGTTGGCATTGTGCCACCACTATGTAAAGCACTGTTTGTGGACCAACAGTTTGTAATCATTTCAAGAATTCTGTGAGACCAAGCTGGTCTCCTTGTTGCAACATCATATTTAGCATATGAACATGAGAGTGGTGTCTTCTCATCTAATTCTTGGCAAGAAAGCTAATAATAATTCCCAACATGTCAAACTATTTATTGTTATTGGAGTATTTTTTGTGTTGTTTTTATAAATAACAGTGAGTTGAATGTAGACAGTTTCAATGGCAGACATCTCCCTGAAAGTTTCCCTGATATCTGTTCTCTGAGCTGCATGTCTGAGCGGTTCTAAAAGTAACAGAACATGCTCATCTCCCACAGGGAGATTTCTTTTAAATGACAAAAATGTTTAAGACCAATGTCAGATTTGCATCACATCTTCTGAAACTTTTACACCCGGCAACCTTCTCATTTTTAACAAATAAAACTTTTGACATTTTGCTATAAAGGGATCGTTTTTCATTAGTCGAAGATCATTTCATGACATGAGAGCGCCATAAAAAATACAATACAGCAACTTTGTGACAGGGCAGGAAAAGTATGAAACATTTCAAAACAATTAACTGTCATGTCTTTAGATTCTGATATAAGTTTGGGAGGTAAGAAGCAGACCTTTGATTCTATTCCTGACTTAACACCCCCGACACAGCTCTACTTCTCCTCCTCCACCAATAGCTCATCAATCTCTTCGACTGAATAACAGTTGACATTTGAAATGCGAGGGCAGAGGAAGAGAAGCCGCGCAGTTTGAGCTTCTCTAATTTCAATCAAATCAGTTGGAATGAGCCCAACCTGCCGTTCAGTGGCTGTGCCCTCTTACAGATCAATGGCCCCTGAGTCTTAATAATCTCTTGAATTGATTGCTTGCCTCATTGATCAGTACTCCGGCATTCACCAATCAAACATCTCTCCGGTAAACAAACAAATAAAGGCATCCCCCGGAAGTTTGGTCCCACGACAGTAGCGATGTGAAGAAAATATATAAACTAAAATCCTCTTTAGAAGAGAATATCAAATCGTAAGAGTGCTAAATATTTCACTGGCTTGATGAAATATGCATTGTAGCCCAGAATGGAGGAAAAAATGCAATGATTTGGTTGCATTATGTATGAGAAGGTCCGCTGGCAAAAATGACTGCACTGTTGAATAATCACCATTTCACTATCACCACAGTACAATGAGATTTTGTTATTACTACGCATCACTCAATTCATTTGGAAAGTGCATACTGTTTGCATTTAGTATTAAGGGCCCAACTTGTGTGTGCACAGAATACAAATGCTCACTAATGAACTTAAGCACTGACTGGTGTCGGATGTGTCCTTTGCCTCTGCCTCACTTGATGAATCTCACTGTGGTTGAGTCCCAAAAGAGCAGTAACCCATAAAAGTTAACTATAGTTGCATGACGCAAATATTTATTAGGCTGCTAACAGGGGGCAATAACAGAGTCGAGTGAATTTTCATTGTGCAGCAATGTCTTCAGCACAAACACAATTACTTTGCGTCACTCCGGCTGTTGTCACACACGGCTGTGTTTCGATGGGCCTGAAAAACAGAAAGAGAGAAATTTGAGTGCACAAACAACTCAGTGTAATCTGGTTTACACACAAATATGGAGCGTGATCTTCATAAGTAAATAGGCCCTCTCATTTGGACACAGGTGACAGAAAACTAGTAGCTTATGCCTTATTTGATGTCATTTAACTGGCCTGGGCCCTGTTTCCCACAATCATCTTCAGGCAAAATTTTAAAATTCATCTAACCAACATTCTCATATTCCTCTTACAAACCTTGTTATGAGTGAGGAGTGTTTCCCAAAAGCATGAGACGCTCTTAGAAATAATCATAATGAACCACTGATAGGAGGCATTGGCCTAAGATATTAATCTCTTATGGCTCTGAAATGCCACATTTACTGTGTTTAAAAAAAAAAAAAAAGTCTCCATATCTTCTCTTTTCCTATTATTTATGACACATATGTCATTTGTCACATGTTTATGTGCGGTAGGTCTTGTACAGATCGATGAGTGAATATTCATGGGCACTGTCAAAACATTTTCATCACATCACTTTAAAGTGTATTCAGCGTCCCGTGCAGGCATCACAGAAAAGCCAGCAATAAAAAGCTCTTAACAGTGAGAGCTCGTAGAAAACACGCTTAACTCCTCAAATCAGTCATTATTGGTGGTAAACTGGGCCCTGCATAATGTAGTCCACAAACCAGCATTTCACATATATGCCTCATGATTTAATTTTACATGAGCTTACTTCTTAACTTGATATGTTTCCTCTTTAATAGCAGTGTAAGACATAGCACACTAAAGGGTCATTTCCAAGTGTATGGTTTGATATTTTATTTATGTGTCTTGCCACTAAGTGGCCCACCCCACACGAAATTACATGACACCAATGAAAACCTAATTTCATTGACAGCTTCCGGTCTAATGTCCACGCACATCATACTCTACTTTGCACAGAATGAAGAAAACATTTTACAGCAGCCACAACACAATAATGTAACCCATAAATATTCCATACTTTCATACAGCTAATAAATAGCTAAATACACAGTATGTCCCTTCCAGACAGAGAATACTTAGGTTTAGCCCATGCTTGTTCTGAAAAGTGTGAACATAAAAATGTCTTACGTTCAAACAACCAAGCTAACAGATTTATATCCAGCCTCATCTCTTTAACTTCCGTTACATAATTGCAATCTTAAATCATGATAAAATGAATGAATGAAAATGAACTTCGTTTTCAATTTTCATTGAGCTCACATAAATAACACGCTTCTCACTGGTGCCCGACCAACATCCGCTTTCAATATGGAGCGGGGGCATACCAGTCACGACCTGAGCACACAGATCTTTTCACCTTGGAAAGATTATACTTTACATATTTCTCAATACCAAACTCATTTTTCCTCTAGGTTTTTGAGTGTAACTCAACCAGTAATCATTGAAGTGGAGAAAGGCATGATGCTGGTCGAGGTTTCCACTCAGAGCTGCTGCAGAAATTTCCTGAACCCTCTGTGGCAGGAAGCCACAACACAATGATAGACTGAGGACACTCTGGAAGTATAAAAGCTTTGCAACTCATCATATCACAAGCCACAGAAAAATCACAGATCGGACATTTATTTATCACACAACAAGTTTTTTTCATAAATATAAACTGTGAACATCAATCATTCAAGGAGAAACCTTAACTAATCATAACTAAATTCAGGTCTGGGTGCCCCCTCCAGGAAAAGGTCTTTGAACATTTGGCCCAGGCCACGCTGACCTTAAATCTGGCTAAATGCTAATTTGGGACAGCTACCGTTACATATGTGGGACAACAGGTGGGACAGGGTCAGGTGCGCCCTCTCGAGGCTAAAGTTGCCGCTAGTAGAGAACTGTTGAAAGGTATTTGTTTTGAACATTTGATCTACTCTAATAATTTCCTCTGACCTGCAATGATGAATGGTTAAGGTTTAAATGAAATGTTATTGCAATAATAACAAATAATCATGATCAAGTTAATAAATGATTTGGTTTTGTAAAAAAAAAAAAGAAACACAGCACTTATCAGAACCATTCACACCGCTTCTTGAAAGGCATCAATGCATTCATGACTTGTAGGACGTGTATACTTCAGACACACGTATTGACCACAAGAGCTCCATGGACATGGAGAGTACTGAGTGCATTAATGTGCACATGAATCTTGGCAATATTCTACAAGGAATGCACTTCAGAAGCCTCAGCAGATAAATAAAGCCAGTATTTGTTTTAGAGCCATTAGTCAGGGCTACTCTGCAATAAATGGAGGCAGATGTTCCATCCCAAGGTCTACAGGAACTGACTGTGTGGCTTTGTCTGAAATGAGATCCTTGATGCACAGGTGCTTTAGAGGGCTGTATTCAAGCTGTCTTATTATTGGTTTCACTTTCAAGGAGAATAAGACACCACCATAAAATAGGATACTTCAAACCGGCTTTTCCCCCCCCTCTGTATATCAAAGACTACAGATCTTTTTTTTTTTTCTTGAAGTAACAATCGGAGTATCACTCAAGGCCTGCGCTGGATCCCCAAGCAATCTTCTACCTATCTTGTATCAAGCTGTCCAAAAATGGAGTTTGACTATACAATAACCAAGCCATAAACTACAAAGGACTCTGCTCCCGTCTTTGGTTTTTTGAGTTGAGTTGCTTCTGACTGCATCCTGCTGCTTTTTCATGCCCGCTCTTTTCTATGAGTGTGTGTGTATGTATGTGTGTGTACGAGTAAGGGGACTGAGATCAGCCTCGTTGACATTCATGTATTAATTTGATGTCAAACAGTCTAAATATTTAAGACACTAGAGGGCAAGGGGAAGAAATCTGGGAGCAGTCACAAGATGCTTTTACTGGTTGATTGTCCTCACTGATTTCATTTGTGCACACGTCCGTTGGAGTGATTAGCTATGTGTACTTGCTAATGAGGGGATGGCTGGTGTGTGAGTATGGGCATGTGTATTTTTGTGTCTCTGATAGAGAAAGACAGAAAGATCTCATAAATATGTACACCCATGTATGCACGTCCACGTCACTCACATCACTGTGTGCCCCTGTGAGGGTCCTTGTGTCTTTTCTCACGTCCGAATGATGAAATTCCAAAAATATATATCAAGGCGAAGAGATTATTTGAATGCTGTTTGGATGACAGGAAAATATATGCTTGGCAGTGATGTTCCTTTTATGCCATCACTTTGATCTTTGACTTTGGTCCACAGAAAGGGGGAATAAATCCTGTTTTTTCTTGTTCTCACTTCCTCACAGACAAAAATCCCACACTGTTTCTCACTAGCTCTCTTGCCAAAAACCAATGCTATCCAAAAAATGCAGGCTTCAGGAAAAAAAAAAATCTCAATTTCTCAAAAATGGTAATCCGGATTTAATCTGAACCAGTGATTCCTGTAGCTTGCTCTGGAGGAAACTACTAGAACGGTTGGGTCCTTGTAAATTCTGGAGTGTGGTCTAGACCTGCTCTATCTGTAAAGTGTCTCGAGATAACGCTTGTTATGAATTGATACTATAAATAAAATTGAATTCCCCACAGGGGCACTTTGGCAGTTGCAGGAGGTACGTGAAGCTCACTTTATTAACTCAACCCAAAAAAAACAAAACTTAAAAATATGTTGACAAATTTGTTAAGAAAAATTGAAAAGTCAAATAGGATTACAAATCGGTGCGATGATTTCTAAACGTGGCATACGCACAAAACGGGGCTGAAAATGTGCGTACGCCACTTCTCACGCAAAGGTTGTTGCCCCGCCACGTGAACTCTGACCCATGCGTACGCACATTTTGGAGACAATGGGAATGGGCGGCGCAGATGGTGAGGTGGTGAACTGGTGTCAGACTGCAGAAAGTCAATGTGGGAAGAAGAATTACTCGTAATATTTTCAGGGATTGATGCCTCACACACGTTTTTTTCTCTCCATATCATCTACGTCAGGGGTCTTCAACGTTTTCCAGGCCAAGGACCCCCAAACTGATGGCGAGATGGAGCAGGGACCCCCTAATTATATATATTGTATAAAACTGTGTTATATCAAACTGGTCCTATAGTGCCATGTGTGCATTGATGACTGAAAGACATCTTCTGCCTCCATTTATCTGTTTACTACAGTGTGTTGAATTCATGTTAATGTGTATTTAAAGACATTTCAATTAGTGGAAAAAATTGCAGGGGGGGGGGGAATATAAAAAAAAGTCTAATCAACCAAAACCTTCGCGACCCCCATGCAGTACCTCCGCGGACCCCCTAGGGGTCGCGGACCCCCTGTTGAAGACCCCTGATCTACGTTATCGTGAAGATTAATCCAGCAGTGTTATATGTGATTGTACTGACTGATAATTGTTTCATAAACGCCTTTTTAACTTGTAACTCCAATCTTAACCCTTATGTTGTCTTCACTTCCGGGACCCTCTCGTATCCCTCAGGTCCAACTGACCCGTGACTTATTTGGGGTTTAAAAAAAAAAATTTTGAAATAAAGTTTTACTTCACAATCTATAAACAAATATTTTCTTTGTCTCAATTTCAAACAGATGAGATAACATATATGTTTAGGGAATGCAATCAGTGCATTTGTAGCACACAATTAAAAATGCAAGTGTGATTTGTTTCTTGTCATAAGGTTATAATTCATGTTAACAATCCACTATGGAAATAACGAAATTGGTCATATCCAGAATAATTTTCTGAATTAGGTCAGGAATACATGTTTATCACAGAAAATAAGGTAAGGCCATAAATTTTCAGGTAGAAAAAATGGAACTATTTTTCTTCATGTAAAAATTTGAAATGGGTCAATTTGACCCGAATACCTTGCAAGGGTTAAATCAAAATTTGTTCTTAATATTTAATCTGCGCCGTCACATTGTCCGCTACGGAGTGCAGGAGGAGGGGATGGCCCGACTACATGGAATACAGGATAGCATCAAATACCCCACTGTTAGATATTGGCAGAACACAGCGTAAATAACTTATACACTAATATCTGCGCATACATCATCAAATGTCAAAGTCTGAAAAAACAGCTGTTATGCACTTGGTTACACTTAATGTCCTCGTTACCAGAACTTTAATACTGTTGGTGACAAAACCTGCATGAAGAAAAGTGTGTTTCCCTTTTGCACTTTGGTCTTCAAATTGTATCTCTGGGTGGGGGACATGATATAGTTGATGCTGTGCTTTTGGCAAGGTGTTAACAATCATAAATTGTTGAAAACAAAAAGTACTGCTGTGACAATCTTATCATATGCCTGTAGGTCTGGTGTATATCGAAGCTGTCCCCGAGTGCCATAGTGCCTGTGTAGTCAGGTTTTCCTATACTGTGCGAGAACAGGCCAAAATTATAATTCGATTTGCAGCAATTCCCTGAAGAGTAAGTGTCTGAGAGGTTTTTTTTGCTTTTTCTCTGCCAGCCGTCATGATTCGGCATGAATCGGCGTCACAAAAGAACAACTGCCAGGGTCATTAACATACTTTTAAGCATTCACGAGGTGCTTTGCATTGACTGTTTATGGTTAAAAATGGGCGTTTACAGGGCGGGATAAGAAGTGGATTCACGTAAGCACACCTGTAGGTAATTTGTAATTTATAAAAGGAACCTTGCTTACAGATTGGCATGCGCACGGTTTATAAATCAGATTTTTTTTTTTTTGATGTACGCCATTTTTGTCTTTTGGGCGTACGTGCACTTTAAGTAAAGATCATACACAAACTTTTATAAATGAGACCCCTGATCTTTACTGTATTAACAATAACCAGTGAGCTGCCCATCAACCTTAGTCAGTTATGTGTTGTAATTTAGACTACATCACTTGTTGTAATTGAAAGTTTGTCTGAAAACTAGTCTGCAACCAAGCAGAGAAGATGAAACAGGCTAGTTGATACCAGAGCATATGAGCGGTGAGAGTTCCCGCTCCTTATGCCGGGATCGTTCCCTTCGCTCCCCTGCTCAATGCTGCTCTAAGTCTGCTCCGCTTAATATCGCTCACCACTCAACTCATATTTCCCCCCACTCCACTCAAATCGCTCACCACTCGCTTCAGAAGGAGGAAAAAGGCTGCATTGTATTTATCAGATAAACGGTACCTGCCTTCCCTTCATGCCCAGAGCTCGGCAAGCAAAAAGGCCGCAGGATGACAGGCACTGACGGCATGGAGGGAGTCGCCGTTCATACGGCATGTAGTGGCTCGGGCATGCTTCGAACTCATGGTCTGAGCTGTAACTGAGCCAAATGTTAGCGTATAGTGGAGCGGAAGATATGGCAACACTCCCAACATTTATAAACTCCGCTCTGCGCTTCATACAAATTCGTACCGCTCACACTCCCTCCACACCTGCCGCTTTGGTTTGGGCCAATCAGCATCACACAAACACCCCCTCCCCCTCATGTGACATGTCAGACTGTCTCTGTCAATCAGATAATCACGCCCACGTCTCGGAAGACACCAAACTGATATCATAGCAAATGGTTGAAATAGTTAGCTAAAAGTAAAGGATAGAAACGTCCAGCAAAACAGGTGTTCCTCCACTGTGTTACAGTGGCCATAGGGGCCGCTGAAGACCTCCAATGATCTAACCCAAGCCCTCTGTAGCTTATACACATTCAGTGTGTTTACATGCAGTTAAAACAAAGTTACGATTATTTGAGGTTGAGACAACACCCCGGAGTTCTTACAACCCATTTAACAGACCTAGCGAACTCCTTAATTAACCGAGGTATTTCTTCATATGTAGACCTTAATCAGTGGGTCGGGTTAAGCGTCTGCGCATGCTCCGTACTGCCCCTCCCGACTTAGCTGAACTGGTATTTGGGGATTTTTAGGCCTTTATTTTCCCAAGACAGATGAAGACAGATGAAAGGGGAGAGAGAGAGAAGGGGAAGGACATGCAGCAAACCCGCGGCCACTGCGTTGAGGAGCTGCCCTCCATATGCAGTATGTGCACCTGCTCTACCAACTGAGCTGACCCGGCCACAGCTGAAGTGGTTTTTGATAGTGTTTGCGATACTGCAAAGTTTGGTTTTGATCCCAATTACCAAGATACCAGGTAAATACAGGGCCAGTCTCGCCAACGCCAATACGATACCAATACTTTTCAATAACTAAGGTGGATGCATCATCAAATTGCTAAATCTGAATGAATTTTCATGACCTTTAAGTGTTTTTTGTGATTGTATTTGTTGTGTGTCAACACTGTATTTTTACAAATTTTACAGCTTGTCATTGTTTTATTTTTGACCTGAAAATCTAGCTGCTTTAATTGTAAAGTGCACTGAGACCATGTTGAATAGTGATTTTTCACTTTAAATCAAATTTGATTCAATTTGACTCGCACGGTGTCTTTCCGTGACACATTTGCTGATTGTCCGAGGCTAAAGATGCGCAATGCAAGGTGTGAGAAGTGTGCGAGGTAGATGAAAAGGGAGGTCACTTGAGACGAGCCGCCCAAAGAAAAGGTTGCTGAAAAGCCCAAAGAGCCTGAAGACTGTGAGACTGAAAAGAAAAGGGTCTAATGGCTGTTAAAAAAAAACATGTCACCTCTTTTCATGTTCTTTCTTCCTCCTGTGTCCACAAAATGACACCGCTGAACCATAAAATTCTGCAGTGCTCACCTCTCACCTGTCTTGTGTCTGACACAGATCGGTTTGCGACACTTTGACACCGACAGTCACCCCCGCCGTTGGGTGTGGAGTTCCAGTTATCAAGCCTGCTGCCGTGAGCCTCGATCCTTCACGCTCACTGAAGGCGCACAAAAGGAGGCAGAGAGAAAATGGCATTGGAAATTCGGAGAAAATACAGTGCCACAAAGGGATTGTTGATGAAAAGCATTGTGGAATTTAAGAAGGATCGAAAAACGGTTTAATTTCAAAAGACTTTTTCTTTTTTCTTTTTTTGTCTGCCTTTGATGCAACCAACAGAATTGATTCCTACGGTTCCTTTTTCCTGAAACATCCTAGTGCTGCAACAAAACTAACCTATAAAAACACAATCAATTGGACATTTGCCTCTTGGCCAAGGGCTTTCTCCTTCATCTTTAGGTAATTCATAGAAGTACTTTTGCATTCTTTCTGTTGATAGATCTACTTGACGTGCCCACTTCATGAGAGTTCACGAAGGTCTTTTACATTTGCGTTTTGAAAGAAAGATTCTCTGGCACAAAGGAATTATTGGTTTGTTCAGAGGAAAGAAAAGAATTGGCACGAGCATTAACAACTGATGATTGTTTGGTACACCACCTTTGACAGACAGTCACAAAGTGCTTCACATGATACGATTGTTCAAACAAGACCCAAACAATAAAATGATTTAAAAAATGGAATAAAAATGAAAAAGACTTAAAAAGACAACATGACAAACCTGAGCAAAATGCCATTTTAACCCTTGTGTTGTCTACCAGTCAAAATTCAAAATCAATACCTTTGTTGAGGATTTATATCGATGTTATTAACTTCTTCTCATGTTTTTGTACCTTTTTTTTCAACACTCATAAGTCTTTTTTTCAATGTTTGTCACTTTTT
>NC_045746.1:8178363-8178652 GCF_008692095.1 Etheostoma spectabile
AACACTACATAACACTAACTTATTAGCTTTAGTTTTACAGTTATTCTGGGAATTTATGGTCAATAGAACTCATTTATAGGAAATTATACCTAACGTTTGAGTTAGAAAAGCAGAACTTAGGAATTATTTAGACTATGACTAAAGGAATGTATGTGGATGGATAATCACAGACTGGAATATGTCAACTTTTACTCAGTACTACTTCAAAACCACTCAAATGTTTTTTATATGCTAAAAAAATTAAATAAGACTTTAAAAAAATTAATGAAAGTAGAGATTTGTACTTGCC
>NC_045746.1:8178662-8179166 GCF_008692095.1 Etheostoma spectabile
AAGAGTGTTGTGTGGAATCAATCATGTTATTTTTGGAAATTACAATTGGGTAGTTACAAAGAACATTGATATAAGAAAACGGGTCCATTTGACCCAAGGACAACATGAGGGTTCGACAAGTGATTCGTCAGCAGTTTCTTTAGGTATGCTTGAAAAATGTCACAAATTCACAAAAAAAAGGCTTCACATGCTTTTGGAACTTTATGCTGTGGTATTAGGGCTGTGGTAATGTGGTGGAGAGGCTCTGCATGGGGCCATTATGTCCCATGTGATTATCAACAAAGGACAGATATGAGAAGAAAAAAAAAGATCAGAGCAAATTTTCAGATTGATAATACAGTTTAAATAAGCAACATGCTGGTCCTTGAAGGAACCCTGTTTGTTGTCATGCAGACTGCAGTAACACTGCTAAAGTTAAACCAAATCTCAGCATCACATGATAATGTTTGGGAATAATCTATGAAGCATCCCATCCCCTTCTCTTCCTCAGTCCCCCCCCCCCCC
>NC_045746.1:8179176-8182728 GCF_008692095.1 Etheostoma spectabile
CCCCCCCATCTACTTCATCCCTCTCTTCCTGGGCCTTTATCTCCGCCCCTCTGTCTTTCATGTGATGAAGTGGGTGGAGGCGTTCACCATTACTGAGCTAAATGCTGAGGTTTGCTCGCTGCACATCCATGCACCACAGGGTGCGTGTTTAATCATTCAGCATGTCAAGACATGAGAAGGAAACTGTCACCCTCTCTCCTGTTCTGTGATAATATCATGGGACCATGTGATCCGCACAGTGTTGCAGAGTGTTGCTGTCCCTAGAGGCTTCGAGTGCAGCATTACTACTCCAAGTGTAGATGAGTAGATGCCAAACATCTAACCATCCATCCCTGAGTTTCAGGACTTCGACTATCTTGCTGTCAACCACTCCAAAAGGATCTGCTCATTTCTGTTCTTCTTTTCCACTCATTTACTTATCCGTTGTTCCTTTCCATCTCTTTTGGTTCAACTAGGCAGTTGTGTCATGTAAGTTTAAAGAGCTTTGTTAAATATTAATAACTTCTTCGAATATGTCAAATATTTACTCATTCCACCACAACAAGGCATATTTCTGCCTCACTTAAAAGAGAGGAGAGGAAAGAAGAAGACAGCGTGAAGAGTGTGTGTCCTTTGAGCCGCTATTAGACTATCTGTTTGAAGCTAACTGCGAAATGGGCCCCTCCGGCAACTGCTGTTCACCACACAAGGTGAATGAGGCCAGCTTTAGAGTTCTTCTTAAGTTGTATACCCACCTGTCAGATGTATGATGCATCACAAGCGAACGCGTGCAGATGCAACCGCACACACAGACGCTAAGCATGAAAGGAGACGCAACCCACTGTGGATCAGCTTTTAACTCGCAGTAATTACAATTTATGAATATAAATGACCACGGCTGGGGCAATTTTCTTAGGATAGAGTCCTCATTTAGAGCACGATCAGCATGCAGTGGCTTTGAAAGGGGAGGCTATACGCAGATACACTCACGTACACGTTGTGCTCAGCGGATAATAAGCTGATTCAAAGATATGCACTCAGTATTTATTCTCACACATTAATAACAATACAAATGCTTTTTTACGACTGGGGCTTTATTTTGTATAACAGACAATTAGGGATGTAACGGTATGAAAACTTCACCTCATTTAATTCAATTTAACTAAAATGATCACGGTTTTTGGTAATATCACTGTATTTTTAAAAGTATCTTCAATGTCTTTAGCTGAAACTTTTTTTCCTGCACATTCTGCAGACTGAAGATAACTATCTTCAATCAACTGTCCAAAATATGCCCATTTCTCTGGCTTACCCCCACCTCGTTGTCTTACCCCTAGCCCTTGGCCCTCAAAGCCGAGTGGTAAGGGATAGGGGTGAAAACGTACACCCTATGAATATAGTAAATATATACTAAATATAGTATGATATGAATATATACCCCTATGAAATAGGACAACACCATACAGTATTTATCATAAACTTCCAAGATGCCATCTTCAAGTGTTTCTATGTCGATTGCGTGGGTTTTGACGACAGTGTCATATGCATGTAAATATTTTCCAGTTCTTTTATGTTCACCTTGGTGGTGGTGTTGCAGGTGTTCTTATACTTTGGTCAGTTTGCAATACATATTTGTATTCACAATGCATGGTGTGTTGCATGTCTGTTTCAGTTATCACCATTTTGAATGTCATTGATATTCAGAAACCCTTTCTTTGTTAACAACAATCTGTCTTTATTGTCCAATAAACAGGCAAAAACATTACATAAGAATATATTGTATTACAGAACTATAATCAGCTTTTAGTACCATTTAAAATAAATAGGCACTCAAATATATAAAACTAAAAAAAGACACAATGCCACAAATTAATAAACTCAGCTATTCTGATATTCCAGACCAGTCTGATGCCTGTTGCCCAATATCAATTCCCTCAAATTTCCGTCATCAGTATCCTTTATCATAGCCAACAACAATGTACATGTGCATGAACAGAAATTAATTACAAATGATTACAGTAATGCAGTAACAAAACAATAATGAATGGCTACAACATAAACACATGATTTAAGAAACGTCTGTTTGTTGTCAGCCCAAAAGTGGATCAGCTGCTGTGTCTTCCTGTGTCCCTGTGTGATACAGGACAGTATATATAATATAAAGTGGATCAGCTGCTGTGTCCTCCTTCGTCCCTGTGTGACACAGGACGGTATATATAATATAACGTGGATCAGCTGCCGGGTGTCCTTCTTCGTCCCTGTGTGATACAGGACAGTATATATAATATAAAGTGGATCAGCTGCTGTGTCCTCCTTCGTCCCTGTGTGATACAGGACAGTATATATAATATAAAGTGGATCAGCTGCTGTGTCCTCCTTCGTCCCTGTGTGACACAGGACGGTATATATAATATAACGTGGATCAGCTGCCGGGTGTCCTCCTTCGTCCCTGTGTGATACAGGACAGTATATATAATATAAAGTGGATCAGCTGCTGTGTCCTCCCTGTGTGACACAGGACGGTATCTATAATATAAAGTGGATCAGCTGCTGTGTCCTCCTTCGTCCCTGTGTGATACAGGACGGTATATATAATTTAAAGTGGATCAGCTGCTGTGTCCTCCTGCGTCCCTGTGTGATACAGGACGGTATATATAATATAAAGTGGATCAGCTGCTGTGTCTTCCTGTGTCCCTGTGTGATACAGGACGGTGTATATAATATAAAGTGGATCAGCTGCTGTGTCCTCCTGTGTCCCTGTGTGATACAGGACGGTATATATAATATAACGTGGATCAGCTGCTGTGTCCTCCTTCGTCCCTGTGTGACACAGGACGGTATCTATAATTTAAAGTGGATCAGCTGCTGTGTCCTCCTGCGTCCCTGTGTGATACAGGACGGTATACATGATATAAAGTGGATCAGCTGCTGAGTCCTCCTGCGTCCCTGTGTGATACAGGACGGTATATATAATATAAAGTGGATCAGCTGCTGTGTCCTCCTGCGTCCCTGTGTGATACAGGACGGTATATATAATATAAAGTGGATCAGCTGCTGTGTCCTCCTGCGTCCCTGTGTGATACAGGATGGTATACAGTATATAATATAATGTGGATCAGCTGCTGTGTCCTCCTGCGTCCCTGTGTGATACAGGACGGTATATATAATATAACGTGGATCAGTTGCTGTGTCCTCCTGCGTCCCTGTGTGATACAGGACGGTATATATAATATAACGTGGATCAGTTGCTGTGTCCTCCTTCGTCCCTGTGTGATACAGGACGGTATATATAATATAAAGTGGATCAGCTGCTGTGTCCTCCTGCGTCCCTGTGTGATACAGGACGGTATATATAAAGCACGTATAGATGTCTCCAAAGCAAGTGGTGTTGTGCTCAACTGTAGACATGCATGGAGTCCATTCAAGGCAGAGAGATGCAGGACTGTTGTGCAAATCAGCAATGTAACGTTAGCGGTTAGCATAGCAATCTGCACAGTGGTTAGCACTTCTGCCTCACAGCAAGAAGGTTCTTGGTTCGATACCAGGTCGTTCCGGGCCTTTCTGTGTGGAGTT
>NC_045746.1:8182738-8201847 GCF_008692095.1 Etheostoma spectabile
TGTTCTCCCCGTGTTTGCGTGGGTTTCCTCCGGGTACTCTGGTTTCTTCCCACTGTAAAAGACATGCAACCTAGGTAGGACTACAATTGAAAACTAGCCAATTGGCTAACACTGGCGCATTTACAGAAATGTGCATTGTCCTAATCAAATAAATAAAATCTAGCAATTTTTCTTTTTTTTTAACGGTTAAGTTAAGAACATGGTTGCAAATGTATATGTATATGTACTTCTTTAATTATTTAAGCCAAAAATACTTACGTTCATGTGTCTCTCTGGTCGATCTGGCAGCCATTGTTGCCGGCTGAGCAATGCATTCTGGGTACCCCTTACTTTTAAGTAAGCTCACTGCTTTGCTTAGGTATCTACCCCTTGCCCTTAGTCCTGCCCCTCGATCAAAATGAGTATTGGGACAGCCCTCAATCTCACGTGAACGCGCAAAACTAAGGGGAAGGGGTAAGATAGAGAAACAAGATTCAGGCTTATTCCTCTTAGAGGGCCGATAAATGTCCTGAGCGCCGTCATCTCCTTCTTCCGCTGTGATTCCAACTTCAAGAAACACACGTTGTAGGCTACAAGGAGGCACTAGTCCATTACTGCCCGTCATGCCGTACCATACCACCCTCAATTGGAATGAATGACTTCTGTTTTCTGTTAGTTTAACATGAGTACATATTGTGTGCATGTTCAACTCGGAGACGTCGCGGCATCACCCAAAAACTGCTCACATCCAAAACATGACACTTGTGGATGGAGGGCATGTGCACGGGCTGTTACCACTGAACCACTGAAAACTAACACAACAACAATTTGGCCTTAAACAACCTCTTCACTGATGTTCCACATGCAGAATGTATTGTCACAAAAGTGTGAAATGATTAAAATATGTTGGTGGAACAAAGTAAAAAGGTGTCTGTTCTAAAGCTCTGCTATTTAGCTTCGCCTTGTGATGGTCATAGGACTTGTAATTAAAGACATCCTGCTTCCCTCTCAACTAGGACAGCACAGACACAACATGTGGCAGCATGAAATTCACTGTGACACCACCACCAGTGCCAACAAAGAAAAAGGAGGAAGAAAAAAAAAAGAGTAAGGGTTGGGCTAAGGGAATAAAATGTGATGGAGAGGAAGTGTAAGGAGTGGGAGGAAAGATGAGGAATGATCCCTGATTGTGCTTGTCTTATGAGGGACATCCATCAGCAGTGACACCGGGACAAATAAACCCCTTTTTTTTTTTTTTATTCAATTATATAGCGTGTGGCAGGTTTTTTCATACAAATACACACAAGCCCATACATTCACAAGCGTGCCCGCACATATTTACACACTCATTCCGACACAAGCACATGCTCTCACTTCTGATTCGCATGTGTGCAGCGCAGTCCAATCTAATGTGACTTATATTTAGCATCATTCTCACAGTGGATTGTTTAATCTCTACTGAAAAAGATTTATTGCACGATGGCAGCACTTTTATATGTAACACAAGCTGACAGTTTCATGAAATAGAAGAAGAATCAATGGAGGACTGAGTCGCAGCTGCAACGTGCATGCACAGACTCCCATGTGAATTACAGTTGGACGTCCATTCAGAAACACAGATTAGAACTGGCTCCAAACTTCAGGGACAGGGAAAAAAAATGATGTTGTTAGCGGCCTCACCTGTTAAAAGGGGGAACGGAATCCTGGAGGACAGTTGGCTCGATACGGCGGAGCTCCAAAATACTGGGGGAAGAGAGGAGATACAAGTGATTAGAAGAATTTAAACTAGTTTTTGAAGGATGAAGAGAGAGAGAGAAGGTGGAGAAAAAGACAGATAAATAATAGGCCCAAGGATGTGAAAGAAGGAATCAATGTTTAGCTAAATTGAAAGCCAAGAAAGTGTCAATGAGGAGTTGGTCTGAAACTCCTTCGCAGATAAACAGTCTCACCAGGTTCCTTTTTCTAAATGAATAAGTAAAGAGATGAATTCAGTTAACTGCCTGTGTGTAATATGTCATAATTACAATGAAACTGGAGTAGAAATGCAGCATTTTCAGGAAAACAATTTGGATGAATTGCTTTGGATAGTTTCCGTAACAAAACACCTACACTGCAATATCACAGAAATGTCTATAGTGCTGAAAAGTGCATGTCTGACTATGTATGTATGTATGACTGTATGGGTTAGTGCTGCTGGTATAAAAAGATGGCGGTTCTTGCATGGAACCATGTTAAAAAAACTTAATTGAAAATCTAGTTCTGCTGAGAAATATATGTATATGTATGTATATATGTGTATATATATATATATATATATAATATATATATATATATGTGTGTATGTGTGTGTGTGGGTGGTGTATATATATATATATACATATATACTGTATATGTGTGCATACATGTAGATACTGTGTGTAATAATGTGTGTGTATGTATATTTGTGTGTGTTACTTATATGTCATGTGTGGTGTTTGTGTGAGTGTATACATGTGTGTGTGTACTATGTTATGTGTTGTGTGTGTGTTGTTTGTATATTGTGTGTGTATGTATTATTATATATATATATATTATATATATTAAATGTGTGTGTGTGTATATGTATATATATGTGTATATGATATATATATATATTATATATAGATATATATATATATATATACATGTATGTGTATATATATATACTAAGATTTTACACACACTCCACCGGTCAAAAGTTTGGGGTTACTTTTCCATTGCACTCCATTATAACGCCTATAAAGAGAGACTTTGCATATATAATTTGGAACTGAGGAAAGCAAGGGGATCCTTCTTCTCTGACATTACCACTAGAATCAATAATAATTCACCTGCTTTGTTTGCCACTGTCGACAGGTTAACAAACCCTCCAGTACCAGTAGCATCTGAACATGTATCCACCAAGGCCAAGGTAGATGCATGTGTGTGTGTGTGTGTGTGTGTGTGTGTGTGTGTGTGTGTGTGTGTGTGTGTGTGTGTGTGTGTGTGTGTGTGTGTGTGTGTGTGTGTGTGTGTGTGTGTGTGTGTGTGTGTGTGTGTGTGTGTGTTTGTGTGTGTAGATGTTGCCAGTAGTCACTGAATGGTGAGGATGATTTTGCCTTCTTCTTCAAAGACTAAATTCAGAAGATTGGACAAACAGCCAGTGCCTCCATATCAAGTACAGGATATGTGTTGTCACAGTGTTCAAGCAAAACCAGTTCCAACATGACACAATTTCACATGATCAACCATGAAAACCTGGAGGACATTATACAACATCCTCCTCCTGTTGCCTTGATATTCTACCAACGGGTGTTTTCAAAAACGTTTCCAATTGTTTGACTTCTGATCTACAGAGTGTGAACACGTCTCTTCTTTCAGGAATCTTTCCACAGGCCTTGAAAACTGCAGTGATCACGCCACTATTAAAAAAGAACAACCTAGACACATCACTAATGAGCAACTATAGGCCGATATCAAAACGTCCGTTTGTAAGTAAAATAATTGAAAAAGTGTTTTTTCAACAACTCAACCATTTCTTGTCACTAAACAACAGTTAAGACACTTGTCAGTCGGGTTTCCGACCTGAAACGGCTCTTGTCAAAGTCTTTAATGACATCCACCTTAACACAGATAGTGGCAAAATTACAGTCCTAGTATCACTTGAGCTCAGTGCTGCGTTTGATACGGTCGACCACGACATCTTACTAGACCGATTGGAGAACTGGGTTGGCCTTTCTGGCTGAGTACTAAACCAGGGGACTGTAGTCCAATACAATAAACTGACAAAGGGCATTGAACAAATTAACGACTGGATGTGCCAGAACTTTCTGAAATTAAATGACGGAGGTGGTTGTTTTTGGAGCAAAAGAGGAACGATTAAAAGTCTGCGCTCAGCTTCAAACAGCAATGTTAAAAACAATAGACAAAGCCAGAAATCTTGGTGTTTTCATGGATGCTGACCTGAATTTTAACAGCCACATTAAGACAATTACAAAGTCAGCCTATTATCACCTTAAGCGTATATCAAGGGTTAAAGGACTTATGTGTCAACAGGATTTGGAAAAACCTGCCCATGCTTTTATCTTCAGTAGACTTGACTACTGTAACGGGGTCTTTACAGGTCTCCCTAAAAAATCAATCAGACAGCATCAGCTGATTCAGAACGCTGCTGCTCGAGTTTTCAATAAGACCAAGAAAATGGATCACATCACTCCACTTCTGAAGTCCTCACACTGGCTTTTCTGCCCCTCTGTTATTCTAATATTACCGTGTAATTAAATAGAAACAGGCAGTTTTGCATTTTGCACCACTGATTCATGGTTGTTACATGGCAACTACCAGAAGCATTTGTTGGCAATCTCTAAACCTCTTTTATTCTAATATTACCGTGTAATTAAATAGAAACAGGCAGTTTTGCATTTTGCACCACTGCTTCATGGTTATTACACAGAAAATACCAGATGTGTTTATTTGGAAAATAAAGGGTGGCTACATTTCAGCATTATAATATGGAAATTACCAGTTTTAAATTCCAAGAAGTTTTATCTAATTTAGAAGGTATTACGCTGGTAGTAGCGTATAATACTGTTAAAACATCAACATCAACCCCATTATTATCATGTTATTACAACATTAATACAACTATATTACCACTACCCAGATATACATATGGTTACCATCAAACCCGTTCCTAGTCAGTACCTTGGTAATGCATGTTATTACATCTGTTACCTTCTTATCACCTTATTACCACAGTATTACATCTTATTACTGTGATGTATTCCCCAGTTATTACTTACCTATATATTATTACTTTATTATCACACTGTTACCCCAACATTACCATCTGTGGAATGTAAAGTGCTACCCACCATTTTAATAAAAAAAAGTGCAAAGTTCAGTCATTCTTATCGTATAATAATTAGCATTAATCAAGGTGTATTATATATTTTGCCGGGCTGAAATTATATTAATCATATAGTAATTTTGACCGCAGAGATGAGCAAATGAGCTAATTAGAGCAGAGATCCAATTGGCAATTGCAGTGAAGAGGCAATTAATCACTTTGCAAAGCAGTGCAGTAATAATTACAGTTTTGCCGCTTTGTCATTTGCCTTATTTCTGGAGAGTAAAATGTCTTGTGATGCCAGGCGCTCACTCATAGCACCGTCCTCCGTCTTTGAGCATTTGAAAATGCCAGAGCGTGGGTGGGGGAGGGGGGGTTTGATCCAAAACACAGTGCTGACTGGAGTTTGAGCTTTGAAAGCCAAAAAACCTCAACACTTGGCAAATTATATTTGGGTCATTAGTAATGTTCAACATGTACCCATGAGTCATTTTGTGCTTTGGCGCAGTGAACATCTTACTTATTGTTTTATTAAATGTTGCACTGGCATCTAGTTTTTTTCAAGTTTTTTTTTTTTTTACATTGTAAATATTTCATGTGAAGCTCAGAGAGGTCAAAGGTGTCTTCCAGGAAATGAAGGGTTAACATGGGGCCTGGGAAAAGAGAGAGGCTGATATTTCCTGATTATGAACAAACACATTGATTGAATCTTTCACCAAGTCTGGGTCTCTTGTGGCCCACCTCAAAACCAATCTATGGATCTCTCCTTCTGTGCTAGCTCTCTGTCCACTCCCATGAAAACAATCACAAGGAGGGACAACCATCCCATATTCTTTAGGAGCATATAAGTACTTTCCTTGAGACTCACAGAACCTTATTTTGTTGCCTAGTTACAGGATTTCTCAGCCTTCTTACATTTAAGATTGCCTCAGCCGAACGAGTTCTTGAAGAAACGTGTGTGCAAACGCATCTTCTGCACGAACAGGTTAAATATGACAACCATAGACTGTTAATAGTATTGTCTATGATGCAAACACACACTTAATAGGCTCAACAAAAGGCAAATGTGAGACATTGTGATGAATAAGTAGCATGTAGCACTGATTCATGGATCATTCATGCATCTGCAGGGTCGTATTTCTTGATCTTTGTTTCACTCTTGTCGTTCTGTCATACCATCACCTGTTTGGCACACATACTAGCAACACATACATTAATGTATGCACACATACACACACAGACTTAAAGAAAGAATAGGCCACCTGCCAGAGAAATACAACAGACCTGTGTAGCCTAGCAACAGCTTGGAGACAGGCTTATTATCTAGAAGAAGAGAGAAGAATGCAAGAGGGGAAGCTTTGGCCTATGTCTCTGCCACTCACAAACTTACACAAGCTGAAGGGCACACAGGCTCAAATGTGCAAGCCGCATTCCCGCCAAACCCTCGTCCTCTTACACCCCCCCCCCACCCCCCCAAACGTGCCATGTTTCTCACAATCCCACATTTGCAACAGACCATCGATCAGGCTGCTAAACCAAACAAATTTGGCCACGCACTTCTTTTTCGCCGTCTGCCAAGAGTCGAACATTTTTAATTGTCAATTTGTTGCTCTGTTTTATTTTTTTATTTTTTTGGATGCTGTGGCACCCAACTGCCAGCCTAGGTATGCCAACTCTCTGACACAATAAAACGAGCTTCACTTAATTGCTCTCTCTTAGAGACAGTGTCTAATATCCTGGATGTGATTACTGAGACAGAAGAGGTTTAAATCAAGGGTTAAGGTGGCTGACTGAACGTCTTGGAAAAATAAAACACTCCGAATTCAGAAGGTGGGCACATACAACCTTGGTTCTACCTGAGAGGCCTCTGTGTTTTTTAAGAGAAACCCAAATAGTTACGATCACACATTCTCATCCTACGTGTGATAAAAAGCTCGTTTTTTCTCTGATTTCTTTGCTACCCTTTTTTCTTTCCTGTTAAATTTTAGAAACAGAATATTTAGGTTAGTGTGTGTGTGTGTGAGAGAGAGAGAGAGAGAGAGAGAGAGAGAGAGAGATGAAGAGAAACAAAGACAGAACTATTTTAAAATGTGTCAGTGACTGAAATAGTTCTCATAACTTTTTCACACTCTCTATAAACATTACTTGCATCTCTGCATCAGCTGTTTTGCTTCCAAAAAAAACTTTTATAATGTCTCCATCCCCATCACATTTTAAAATTTCTCTCTCCCTCTCTCTCTCTCTCTCTCTCTCTCTCTCTCTCTCTCTCCCCCCCCCCCCCCCCCCCCCCCCCAGCTATCTTGCCCAGGCTTGCCTTCTTGCATCTCATTTCTCAGCTGACACCAAGAGACCCCCATATTGCCACTTCCACCCAGGGGGGATGTGTCTTGCAGTTTCAGTAATTGTCCTGCTGGATTGGAAGGGCTGAGGCCAAAGGGGCGAACCTCAGAGTGCAGTAGGCCTTGCTGTCACTGACACCAGCACCCATGGTAAAAGAAAGTGCAATCCAAATTTGAATATGTCATAGACAGTAAGGTCAGTCGAGGAGAGATTGAGAAAGAGGAAAGATGGACGGAAAAATATGGCATCTGTTGTTACACGGAGGGGAGAGAGTATTGTGTTGCAAACGCCCCACTGAATTGAAACAAAAACCTAAATGAAGTTTTTTTTTAAAACAGCAGGAAAGTGCACAGCATTTTTGCAGAAAGAACTTTGAAGGGTAAACTTCCAAAGCGTTCCCCCTAAAAAGAGTTTGCTGTAGTTCACAGACGTAATGATGGGAAGCAGAGCAGAATGAAGTTTCAAAAGGCTCCACGTCGTCTTCTGAACCGCCCAGTGCAATAAGAAAAGTAAGGACCCCATAAGAAAGTCCTTAACCCCCAAAAAACAATTTTTTAAATCAACACTTTGGTGATGCTTTTTATTGATGTTTTTAACTTTTTCTTACATTTTTTGTCCCTTTTGTCAACACTTTTGATGCTTTTTTCAATGTTTGTCACTTTGACGTTTTCAACACAACGTAACACTAACTTATTAGCTGTAGTTTTACAGTTATTTTTGGAAATTATGGTCAACAAACCTCATTTATAGAAAATTATACCTAATGTTTGAATTAGAAAAGCAGAAATTAGGAATTATTTAGACTATAACTTTTTGTTTATTTTATCCCTTTAATAGATAGATAGATACAGTGAAGAGACGTGAAAGAGATGGGGGATGACACGCAGCAAAAGGCCGCAGGCTGATTTTGAACCCGGGCCGCTGTAGGACTCGGCCAACATTGGGCAAGCGCACTTGCTGGGTGAGCTACAGGCCGCCCCAAAGGAAAATATGTTGATGGATAATCACAGACTGGAATATGTCAACTTTTACTCATTACTATTTTTGAAACCCCTTCAATTCTTTTTTTCAAATGCTATAAAATTGAATAAGACGCCCCAAAATGAATGAAAGTAGAGATTTGTACTTGCCAAAAAGGGTTGTGTGGAATCAATCATGTTATTTTGGAAAATTAAAATTGGGTGGTTAAAAAGAACATTGATATGAGAAAGAAGGGTTAAAAAAATAGTTAAAATGCTTATTTACTTTCTTGCTGCAAGTTATATGAGTACGTTGAAAACACTATCATGTCTGCAAGCTCAAAATGTGAAGAGCAGAGATATTTAACAGGGGTCCACATGGTTAGTGCCACCAAATTATTGTTTTTTTATTTTAAAGTTGAAAATGTCTTAACACAAATCCAGCATATAGCAGATATAAATCAACCTGTTCATAAAAAAACGCCTTGATGATATGCTTACTAGCCTATGGGTAAAGAAGTCACTAAGGTTTTCATCCACAGATACAGTTAATTCAAAGGATTCACTGTGCCACATGCATCAAAACACGATTTATAAAAACATGCCAACAATTATTATTTTAATTACTTAGTATTCGGTGCACTAAAAAAGTGTGCATATCAAGGCTTTAGGCCACCTTACACGTTATTGTAGGCCCAGTTTAATATGCAACTTCATTTCATACATAATCCGTTGTCTTAAAAAATGTTAAAGACCCCTGGTCTAGAGCAAAATGTCTATCTAGAGCCAGCAGATGGTTAGCTTAGCTTAGGATAAAGACTAGAGACAGGGGGGAGACAAGTATCCAGGCTCTGTCCAAAGGTGAAACTAAATCTCCCCACCTACGCCTCTTAAGCTTACTAATTAAGACTTGTTATTTTTTAACCTCACAACAAATTCAGGTTATAGCCTATATGCTAAGCTAAAATAAGCTACCAAGCTGTTGGCTCTCGCTACATGTTGAGCATACAGACAGAGTGGTAGCAGTCTTCTCATCTAACTGTCGGTGAGACACCAAATAAATGTGTTTGTCAAAATGTCGAACTGTTCCTTTAGTGTTTGGCATGTCAGTATTTTAATAGAGATTAATAAGCCCCATTTCTACAAGGTTTGGGATACAAACAGACTGAAAACAAGCGGACTCATAATGGGAGGTGTTGTTTTAAAAATACATGAAAACAATATGAAGGTTATCAGCAGATTGAAAGGCACATCTATGATGGTATAAGTGGTTCAGGTGTAAATCATACCCATTGTATGTCTCCCAGCAACACTCTTTTCTTTTTTAGAATCACCATTGTTGAATGCAGTAAAAGCATTTAACCATTGTAGTGGCATACATTAGAACAGATGTATTTGTTTGCTCATACAGTGCTTAGCTGTGCTTAGTCATTGTACAGTAGATGGCTCCTGCGGTATACTTTTTACTTGTAATTACATGTTTACACCTAGCTTTTACAAAGCTAAACAGGCTCTTTTAATAGACTGAATTTTAAAATGTTTTCCTGGCATCAGAAAGGAAATGCCAAGAGTTGAACTGGTCTTTGTGGCTTGACAGCCAAGTGCAGTACAGATCGTTGTTCCGACTGCTCGTTGTGATTGGCTGAGGAGGTACTGTTTTCAACTTCCTGATGTACCACTGAATACTTGTCTGTAAGTACCACTTTGCCTCATTGAATTCATTACCCCTGAGACCAGAAGGGCTGCCAGCTGTTTGTTATGAAGTAATCAGAACCAGCAATCTTCAATTGAGAACAAAAACAGCATTTATTAGTTTGTTGTTACTTTGTCAACCAACGTTGCACTGGGTAGATGGCAGAATAGCTTTCAGATGGTGCATTCACGGGTATTTCACACGCACAGTTTGGCCTAATGAGGAAGGACAGGAGATGTATTGGTCAAAGACAAACAAACACATACTGTATATGCACAGTATAGAATTGGAAATGTCTGGAAATGTACTTGCTAAATATCCTGTATGTGCTAGCTGTGACAACATTTTTTATAGATATTCTAACACTAAAAAAGTGGGATTGGTCTTTTCCTGTGGTGTTTCTATGGTGCAGTTACAGTAAAGATGGAACGTGAAAGCTGGGTAGCAACAATAGCTATTGTTGGACTGAGGACTAGGTGTAAAAGATATTTGAGCGAGCCTCTGATCAGCTGTGAATGTTGTGTAACAAAGCAATATTACAGGATAAGTAGTGCTGTGATTGCGGGGGTCACTGCAAAGTTATATTTGTATTTCTATACAGTATATTCTGCTATCATCAAAGTAAATCTCCTGCTTGATTCCGGTTATATAATCTGAATTCTGAACACTGCTAAAAATGCATACAATCAGTAAGCTATTTAAATCCAGATGTAGCCATTGTAACTAATCAGGGGTAGGCTTTATCAAATGCAAGACGTAAACATACAACAACATGATATGGAAAATCCTATAAAGTAGCACTGTGACACTGCACACATTGGCTTACAGATAAAAGTGTGTGGTTGATAATTAGTTTAAATCTCAATAATGTATTCACCTGATGAGTGGGAGGGTAACCAGGTCTAACAAACTGATTTGGGTTGCGAGGTCGAGGGCCGTGACACATAGGAGGGGCTGCCTTATGGGAAGGAGTCACTTTGTTGGGGAAGTTCTGAGCAGCAGAACACCCAGCTGTGAAAGGACAAAAGAAGTAAAGGATTGCAGAAAGAAAAGATGAATACGTGTTTTGTATTTGTAATACAGTTCTTTACAGTAGTTACTACTGGTATACAATGAAATACCAATTAAGTCCCGTAATGGCTGCTGAAGATCAATAGTTCATTCCAACAATCATAGGGATTTGCACGCATTTAAGTAGCAAACTGCACAGAAGAACTTGCATAGTTTCTACAGTGGTTATGTCACTGCAACTTCTAAACACCTTGTTGACTTGTGTTCCACCACAACACATTCAAACATGCAAGTCACAAATCAGAAATTCACTCAGAAGATGCCCATGCTTGCTGCACTGCATGGTCCCTTCTCAATTAAGACTTTTAACTATAAACACACAGTATCACAGAAGCAACTTCTCCAGAGAGACTGGATCATTCAGTTTAGGTGATGTTAAAACTCAATTTGCAGATCTGATCTGGCAAATTTAAAAACAAATTACACATACATCACCAAAGTATTTTACAATGTATGTGCTGTTAAGCCATATTTGATGAGTGGGAAGGCTTGAAAGCAAAGTTATAATTATATTACACACTGACAGACAGTTCACTTTACATGTGAGAACCTGGGTTTGGGAACTGCTCAGTAAAGCCACGTTTGACTTGCAACAGCTCATAGAAAGCAGAGGGTATAGGCAGAAAATAATAACCTATTCTATTTATGTCCGTTTTAAAATTGACTAGATTACTTGTATGTGTTGTTTAAATGTCCCCATATTATTAAAATAAATATCAGTTAACAGTTTTGCATTTGATGGTGTGAGATGGAGACCACCAATTATCTCGACCAGAGCATCATTTGCATGAGGTAAACACACCGAAATATTACAATTAATTTAACAATGATATATTGATGCTTTAAAACGCTCCACGCAGAACCATTGAAGCACGGTGCATAAAGGGCAAGAGGACATGCTGTCGTCATCAGCTTAGTTGGTGTTGCAAAATAAATGCGCTCAACCAGCGACGATCCTGATGAATTCTTCATGTGGCCCACACTGGAACATAATACTCATCTCCCCTACAAACACAACCCCCAACAAAAACACACATAGGCTAAAGATGCCAGGGTATAAACTTACCTTTGGTTCTGTTAATGGGAACTGTGTGCTGAAAGGTACAAGGTCTGGCTTTCTCCTGGGGGGCAGCTGCTTGCTTCATGCCTGCCCTGGCAGCGCTAGCCCAGGACCTGGCACTGATATCATCCACGCCATCTGTACCTGCAACTGCAATATGCACAGCAAGGGGTAAGGATTAGCAGGATACCCATTTCACATGCACATCGTCTTGTCTGGCATGTTTAATGTTAAGTGTGATGCAGACGGAAAGCTTAATAGAACTGTGTTATTTTTATTATGCCGCAAATGAATTGTAAGCAGCCCCCCCACCCAGGGGATCAACAAAGTGCTATTGAATCAACAGTGCTATGCTATCAAAGAGTCAATTCTATCATATCAGCAATGACTGCAAACTGCTGGAGGAGTGCCAGCAGTTTGTATCACATATGCACATTTATTGAGCAGTGCAGAGCTGCCTTCGGGTGCAGTCGTGCACCTGTTAAAAGGCAGAAAAGAATTCAAATAGAGCTAAATATAACTGAGTTGTATAGTGGTATGTACATTCTAGTGTGCTAGGATGAAATATGCCTAAATTCAACTTAATAATAGTTAGTAGCAATGGAGACACCCCACTGCAAAGTGTGTAGGAGGTACTATATTAATGTGTGTACTGTAAAAGTCATACTGCAACAACATACAAGCATACTTGAGTTGCTTTTGACTTCTTCATATCTGTGTCCACAGATTGACAGGGTTGCAACAGCCAGTATGGAAGGCTAACCGTGTAAATCACTTTTCCACCGCGCCACGCGACTGAGGGATTACTTCTCTGTAGCACCCTTGCGGAGTCACAGCTAGCAACCCAACGTTTGCATGTACGTGTGCGTTTGCATGCGGGTGGGCGGACTTGTCGGGTATTACAAGCCCACCTCATTGATTAGGTTGCTCTGATTGGGCTGTTTTGTTGTAGACACAACTTGGATTCAAGAAGTAGGTCTCAAGTTCAGAAAAGTAAACAAAGTAGAAGCTCAGCCGCTTGCTATGTAGCAGAAACAAAAGAGGTTAATTAATTGAGTTTTGAGAAAAAAGGGTAAAACTTTTTCTGAGCTGGACAAACATTTCGACTCAGCAACTTCTGATAGCCGGCGTTTCTGCCTGGGACAGGTGCTGCTGCTTCTCTCCTGCCTTTAATTAGCCGAGTATGACAGCGTCATTAATATCAATAATAGATTCTCAGACAGGGTTAGTTTGTGTGAATTTCTGCATTTGTAGCTCCAGAGGGTGTTAAGAATGGCATAAAATGATATTAATGATAACCAGATTATTTGTACCAACTGATAGAAGGAGAGCATATGAAGAGCACAGCGAGGCAGAGACACGTGGCAGATTTATTACCTATAGGAGGCGGCTGGTTGTTGGCCTTTAGTTCTTCACAGCTGATGGCGGGAGAGTTGCGTTGGCCGCTCCAGCACAGCACAGATTTCTGATCTCCTGCACAGATGGAGGAGACCTCGTGGGGCACATTTTCCTTCCTCCTCTGATTGGAAGCCCCACTCTCTTGGCGTTGAGTTTGTGAGTGAGTAAGCCCTCTTTTCCAGCTTGCACCTTTGGTCTTGGGATTCCCATTAAGCAACACACCCAGCGCTAAAGGTTTCTTTGGGGGCTGCAGAGCCGGGAAGTCAGCCAGCAGGTCGTAAGCCACATGCTGTGTCTCGGCCACAGTGGCAGTGAGGGTGTTATCTGGGTGGAATAAAAGGGGAAGCTCCCACTGGCTGGGCACCTTCCACAAGGCTGGAGGCTCTGTGGAACATGGTAGAGTGCCATCCTTTATTGTAGATAGTGGAGGAAAGTCCTTCTCTGTGCTATAAGATGGGAGCTCCTGTTTGTTTTCACTCTCTGAGTCACCGTCACTGCTATCAGTGGCGCACCTTCGCACCCCAGGTAGAGTTACACAATCGTCGTCATCGCTGGAAACACAGCCAGAACTGCTACTTATATTTGTCTCATCCTCGCTTTCACATGTGTCCCTAGGTAGTTTAGAAGGATGTGGAGGATCTTCCTCCACCTGCAGGGGTGGGGCGTGGTCCTCAGTGGCAGAGCAGACAGGATATGTCTCCTGAGGTTGAGGTTTGTCTCTTCTGCTGCCGGGTTGGGGGACCCAAATCTTTTGTTTGTCTGACACATCTTTCTCCTGACATGACAGTGAAATAACAACAGAACATTTTAAACTTAATTATCAAGTTTTTAATAGAACGACATTAATAATAAAGTTCTGATATATTTTGATTTTTTATGGTCATTGAACATATCTGTAAAATTTCTACTTATAGTAATATCCACCTGTATATTATATTCAGTACATATCCAGCTGTAAATCTTGCTCACAATACTTGTTATCTATATTTTATATTCATAGGACAAACCCATCTGTACAATTCTGTTTTTAATAGTATTCATTTCTATATTTATTCAGTACTTATCCATGTCCTGCACTTATGAAACCATTGCATATCCTGCACTTACTGCTATTGCACTTCTGGTTAGACCCAAACTGCATTTCGTTCCCTTGTACCTGTACATGTGTGATGACGATGAAGTTGAATCTAATCTAATCTAATTTTAAAGGTAGCGGCTAACTAGGCTACGATCAACCAACAAAGAAAGAGGAAGCCAGCAAAGTCATCATGCTCACCAAATTTCTCTTCCTCGTTGCCTCCTCCTCATTTCGTTTCATCTCTTTTTCCATCACAGGGATCAGTACCCGCGCAGGCTTGGCAACATTGGGATGTCTGCGGCCCGAGAGATAAGGGCACGGAAGGGTGAAGGCAGCGTGGCACTGCTGCTTGTCCTTCTCATACGTGCTCAGACCCAAATCATCTGTCTCTTTCTGCTGCTCCTCAGCCCTAGACCTGGAGAGAGACACAGAGTGGTGTGGGAGTGTGGCGGGGTTAATTCATCTTTCGTACGTAACAGACCTACTGCTACAAGGTTAGCCTGCTCATGCAATCTTTTCATAAAGAAAGTGAAATGTCTCCAAGTGGTGTCAAATAATTTCACATCTCAAAAAGAGAGGGTTTTTTTTTGAGTTTTAGAAGCAGGTGAGATTTATTTTAGATTCTAATCACTGTGGTGTTCATGTATTACTAAGAAAAGGTCACTTGTATCATGAACATGTTCCAATTAGGTTTAATTGGAGGCATTGCAGGAGTTTTTGCTTTATTTATCATATTTTAAGAATAAACCCTTTGGTCTCGAATCAAAACATGAATCATTGGGTCGGTGGCTCCATCCTGTATGTGTGGTGTGGCACCCGCCTTAAACCATGACTTTTTAATGAGGCTACGCTTTAGTCACCATGCTGTCTACTGTCAAGCCACGATGCGGAACAGACGGTCCGGTGGGACCTGGGATGCTTATGACAACAACGTCATGGAAGCGCCGGGGCGGTCGGTGAGCAGATGGTGTACATTAACATTATACAGTGGGTCTATGACCGCACAGCAGCCTACCTGATCCACACTGCAATGTCGAGTCCGGGGTTAGAAACAGGCCTTCTCATCAATCCATTCATCCATCCATTTTTCATCGACCTATCCAATTCAAGAAAATCATGGTATGAATTTTTAAAATGACACTGCAGGCCCGGCTACCAACAAAACTTGTAAAGAAGCTACAGGTCAAACATTCAGGATGACCTCCACAATGGACCACGTGCCATTTTGTAAAAAAAACATTCGTTTTTTTTTGTTTTTTTGTACTGCACACGTGATGGCTTATTTCAGAGAGAGAAACTAATGTGCATGTATTAATGGATTCCATTTAAACCGATCTTTAATGTTTATATTAAACACTTGCAAAATTGCTAAAATGTCCTATACAGATGAAGCTGCCTTGCCTGAAAACTGCATGAAAAATAAAATATAGAGAATAAAATCCACCACCATTTTCAAAACCTGGTAACACAAAGCCTTTTTCTAACTGTTATTGATTTAGTGTTATTAATAATTAATTTAGGAAGTGGTACAATGATGATTATTAAATCCATTCACAATCATTGGGTTATTTCAATTTTTCCTACTTAGACACTAAATCCCAATGGATACAGTGTAAATATAGGATAATATGGCCTTATATCCTAAAGTCACTACCTTCTCCTTTTTGCTATTAGAGTATTAACTTCCATAATCAGATATTCTGAGAAGCCAAGATGATACCACACTTACAGATACCATGACTTGAAAATTTCACTTTATGAGGTTTTTTAACAATAATATGCGTTCCCCCAGCCTGCCTGTGGTCCCCCAGTTGCTAGAAATGGTGATAATGAAAGCTCGATCTGGGGGTCTTGCCTCTTATGACATCATAAGGGGCAAGGTTACCGCCCCTTTCTCTGTTTCACCCGCCCAGAGAATTTGGGCCCCCCATGAGGGAGAGACATCGTGGCTTTCAAACAAGCAAAGCGGCAGTTGGTCAAAGCCACACCCCCAGCCTCCACCCTGTCCCCCCCCTTCCTCCTCCTCAAAAGCTACAGACACAGAGATGGCACATACTAAGGAAAGCTCATTGTGGGACTGGCTCTTGTGGCTGTAATTCTGCACCAAGGCTGGATTTTGGAAAAGAGACTTCAGATATGTTATTAGGGAAGCACTAAGTCTCATATAAAAAGACTTCAGATATGGTATTAAGGGACCACTAAGGTCTATATAAGAGACTTCAATACGTATTAGGGCCCACTAAGGTCTATATAAAAGAGACTTCAGATACAGTATTAGGGACACTAAGGCCTATATAAAGAGACTTCAGACTAGTACTATGGACCACTAAGGTCTATATAAAAGACTTCAGATACAGTATTATGGGACCACTAGGTCTATATAAAGAACTTCAGATACAGTATTATGGGACCACTAAGGCCTATAAAAAGACTTCAGATACGTAGTATGGGACCACTAAGGTCTATATAAAGAGACTTCAGATACAGTATTATGGGACCATAAGGTCTACAGTATATAAAGAGACTTCAGATACAGTATTATGGGACCACTAAGGTCTACAGTATATAAAGAGACTTCAGATACAGTATAATGGGACCACTAAGGTCTACAGTATATAAAGAGACTTCAGATACAGTATTATGGGACCACTAAGGTCTACAGTATATAAAGAGACTTCAGATACAGTATTATGGGACCACTAAGGTCTACAGTATATAAAGAGACTTCAGATACAGTATTATGGGACCACTAAGGTCTACAGTATATAAAGAGACTTCAGATACAGTATTATGGGACCACTAAGGTCTACAGTAAATAAAGACACTTCAAATACAGTATTAGGGGACCACTAAGGTCTATCTAAAACCCATGTCATGGGATCTTTAAGAACAAAATGATGCAGCATCATTTAACATTACAGACTTTGTAAGTCTGCAACTAGCTAGTATTTAACATGAGACAAACTGTACTGTACAAGGTATCCAACACTACAGTCAGTTCACTATGGACTTACTTTCAGAGACTCATTTTGAGACACATTAATGGTGTCCAGATGTGTGTGTGTGCACCTAGCTCAGCCTTACCGATTTGGTTTGCTGTCTGGGGCCGTGCTGTCTTTATTCTGCGGTGAACTTTGACCTCTGGCCAGCTCCTCCGTGGCCTCCCTGGCTCTTCTCCAGATGTTTTTGCAGACACGATCAAAGTTGTCATTCGGCACGTGCGGATGAGTCCATGTGCAGCGCGGAAAAGGTGCGAATGCACTTACGATCTGTTTTGAAGTGAGGGACATGGCGCCAGCATCTCGTAGCATCATTTTGTCTCCGGTGTTCACACGCACGGGCTTGTCTCTGAGCTTACCACTCAGGTTACAGCGTTCAAATGGTTATTTTTGAACCAGCTTTTTGAAAGGCACGCTGTCATAGCAACCGGAACTTCGAGAATGTTAAATTTAACAATAGATCAGTCCCAGTTCATCTCTCCCATTATTCCCATACATAGCGAGTGAATTCATGAATGAATGAGCATTACGTGTAGACCAAGCCTAGAATCCATTTACTACTGATTAAGGCAATCTCATCCCTAAACTTTTTTAATAGATAAACTATCATTGTGGTATAATATTCCTCTATGATGATAACATCAACCCATGCTGGATTCCTTTACCAGATCAACCACTCAGTAACTCACGGAAGTCAAAAGTTGGATCTATGTCCCCAGAACAACCTGATCAGGAGCGACAGCAGCAGCCCACTGTTATTGGCAAAGTTTCATTTAATGTTGCGGGAGGAATATTTATGATCTCCATCTTAGATATACTGTTGAAGGCTAACGCGCATTTCATTAGCGCGACTGTTTCCACGCACGGCACGGCACGGCACATTGCGGAAAACATAATTACACCGGTCATATGCAAAAAGTGGAAATGACATTCAAATTTACTGTCGAGGGTTCCAGCCTGTTAAGCATCAATTTCACGTTTAGTGAGCAGGAAGTGGACATCTATGTTAAACTGCCGGGCAATCAGATGATTGGTCTTAATGGATGGAGACAATGGCCTCGTGGACCCCTAAATCTTAACATAACAAATTGGAACAAGGTGGATTTTACGCGTCATATACTATTATTATTATTATTATTATTATTAGGCTATTAGTGTTATTACTTTTTATCATCATAGAGGAATAGTAGGCTATACAAAAATAGTTAATATTTGAAAAAAAAAGTTTAGTGATGCGATAACCTGAATCAGTAGTGAAGGGAGCAAGTTGGATGTAGGCGAGAGAGAGAGAGAGAGAGAGAGAGAGAGAGAGAGAGAGCGAGAGTGGAGAGAGAGAGAGGGAGAGAGAGAGGCGCGCGGAGAAGGAGCAGGTCTGCAGTCTGATTCTTGGCGTCGCACAGACCCGACGTCGCTGCGATACTGGGAATACACAGCCTAGGCTACATACTGCATATTTCTCTCTATACGATCCAGTCAGATCCCTGACTACTGAATCCGTTGGTCGAGAACTTCTCAAACGAGGCGATTTTTTCTTGGATCCGGATAACATCTGTGGCTCTCCATCATTCGCCGTGCGTTCATCTGAATCTCGGATTATCGGCACCAGATATGTTGTTAAATGGAGATAAAATAAAGAGGACAAACAAGTGCTGCGGGACAAACTGAAGGAGGGATCTCCTGTTTGTT
>NC_045746.1:8201857-8215738 GCF_008692095.1 Etheostoma spectabile
TTTCCCTGACGTGTGTCTTTGTAATATCAGTTTCATATGTGGAGCGGACGAGGGATTTTCGTGATTTTTTTTTTTTACGCGTGCGAGGTAGATCAGTGACCACTTGAATAACGACTCCCCCTTGGTTTGCCTCCCCCCCCCTCCCCACCATCTTCCTTTCTCCCCCTTTTAAGTGTGAAATCTATCTTCTGAGACAGAGACTCTGAACCCCTCGGTGCCCGCATGACATGGTTCAGTCCAGCTGCGAGATCCGAGCCTCCTCCATGCATTGGGATTTTTCTCAGCACCGACACCGAGTGAATCACCCTTCTTTGACCATCTGAGAACTATCGTGCCTGCCACACCAAGAGAAAAGCCCTGCCATGACTGCCGCTTCAAACCGGGACGGAGCAACGGGACTTGTGGGGAGACCGGAATGCGCATGCAGGAAAGGGGACGGAATACGTATTTTTGCTCTAATGAAGGCGGGAGTGCAGGCGCACCATTGGAGCCGGGTGCTGTTCTTATATATGGGGCTACTGGCCGCCTCGGTAAAGGGTAAGTCCCCATCTGTACCTCTGAAGACATGCAAAAATGCAGCAGGCTTACACCACTCCACCGCCCACCCTCCACGAACCCTGACTGAATATAAATCAGCAACACGCACACACTCATCCTAAAGGCGCATTTAGGACGAGCCTTGCTGAGATGTCGCTGTTGTATCACCCAAAGTTATTAATAGAGGAGAGGTGGCTGGTTGGGTGGCTATTTTGGTGACAGCGGATCCTCTGGAATAACAACTGAGCCTCTGTCTATCCTTTGACTCTGTTGATGCGCTTATTTAAAGGACCGTGGTAGTGTTTTCTGAGGAAATGAGGGTGGATGAGGTTGGTGTGATTGAACACACATCTTGTGTGATTGCTGCTTGTTACAAACGAGGTTTTACAAACGTTGCCTGTGTGAAGCATCTGCTTCTGGCATGAGGAAATCGTTGAGATGGTCAAGCAGGCGGCTGATTATAATGCTGTTCAGAGTCCTTGATGTGTGTGTGTGTGTGTGTGTGTGTGTGTGGTGGGGGGGGGGTGAGGCTCTTCTTTCTATGTGCATCTTTTCTGTTTCGCAGCTCAGACTTTACAATATTCTCCCCACTTTTTAATAAAACATTTTGTGTACAGTTCCTTCCCTCTGTCTTTCTCTCTCTCTCTCTCTTTCTGTGTGTGTGTGTGTGTGGGGGGGGGTGATACTCTTCTTTCTATGTGTATCTTTTCGGTTTAGCAGCTCAGACCTTATAATCTACACTTTTCAATAGAAACGTTTTGTCTTTCTCTCTCTCTCGCTCTCTCTCTTTCTTTCTTTCTTTCTCCGTGTGTGTGTGTGTGTGTGTGTGTGTGTGTGCGGGCAGGGTAAGTTTAATTAACTCACCCTGGGTTTTCTGTTCTTGATAAATTGCAAATAGAAATCTTGCAACGGGAGCTGGACATTCAACAGATTATCAGTGCCAGTCATTTACTTTCACGTTCGATCTAATGTGTGTGTTTTTAAACAGAGAGACTCCGTTACTGATCCAGGATTTTCTTATTTTTCTTTCCGTGGATATTCATAACGAAAAGTCTGTGACGTTGTTTTTTTTTAGAGCCGAGGCTTTCGGGGGGAAGAGCTGCAATGCTTTTTGCCATCCCAAACAGCTCCTTTGGCAAAGAAAGCCAACCGTTTTATCACTGTCTTGGCACAGAATGGGCACTATTTTTAGCAAAAGCCAAGAATACCGCCACGGCCACAATATGCATTTGACAGTGAGTCATGGCTCTGTGTTGTTCGCGCACTCATACCTGCAGTTGGGCAGCACACTATCCACGACTGAGTGTTCACATTTTTAGCATCACCTAAGTGTGGTTGGAGCTTGATCATTACTATTTTACAGAAACGTCATCCCTCATTTCTCTCTCTAAATATCTCCCACTTGTCACCCACTTTTGAGCAAACTTGTGTCATCAACCACCCCCCAGATGGTTTCGGTGAGATGTGGGTTTTATCACACACACACACACACACACACATATACACAGACAGCTCAGTGCTGACAAATCTCTCTCGACTTTCATGTGGAGTAAATCTCATTGCGGCTATATTCGTAGGTGGCTTCATGTTTTATTTGCGTCCGGGGAGTTTTTTATTGCCCAGTCTCTCGCCGTTTGTGTCTACTTTTTGGAGCCAGTAAAGCGACTCTAAGTTATTGCGCGTATTTACAAAGAGCAAGAAAGGTTGGGCTATCTATCATGCCCTCTGTACCAACGCTTACTTTAAACTGTGACAATAAATATGTTTGAATAAGACGCGCCAGCGCTGAGGTGGTCTGGCGCGTCCCTCGGTGCCTCTGCAGCCACCAGCAATTGCCCCATCCTCCCATTGAGCGGCACCAGAGCCTCACGCTATATGCTGAGAGGCGGAGCGGAGAGGGAAGAGAAGACCCGGGGTTCATGGCATTTGTCTACCCACATACTTTTCAAACCAAAAACAAGACATAGCCAATTCATGACCTACAGTGGCCAACAAATATACACGCGTAATGCCGCGTGTTGGCCAAAATGAAAAGTCAGTTCATTTCCAGACTGTTTGATAAGCACCAATATCTGAGAGGTATACTAGTGCTTCAATACTGTCTTAATTTCTCAATCAGTCTCAGTCAATTTTAGCCTCCTTTGTCACCCAATTATAATTCCCAACGTGCAAAGCCACGCATACAAAGATAGAGAGGTGCAAAGGGTTTTTAATTGAGGTGTTGGAGAGAGAAGCGCGCTGTCTCCATGGGATCAAAACCAGTTTTGCCCCAGTGGACTCGTCGCTCAATAAACGGTAATCAACCTCTGTTCGTTTAATCGGACAGAGGAGAGAAGGCCGGCGGGGAGAGGAGAGGAGGATGGAGGAGGCAGATTGAAGATGACGTGTCTTGCCTATCTGGTGCCTGGTTCGGTTCCCCACGCCAACTCGGCCGGTATTAGATCCTTCGTCAGCGGCGCATGAGACGGTCGCTCAGCATGTCCATTTACACGCAAGATCACGCTTCGTGGCCCTCTCCTCTCTCAGGCACGCTCTCCTTTATACAAAGGCACCGCGTTATGCTCATGATGCAACTTGCGGTAATGTTATGAGGACTGGAGGGCTCGATGCCCCTTTCCTTTTATCTTTTTTACTTCATGACATTTGCTCGTATTCGCATAGTCATGAGGCTCCTGAAGAAAGAGACTGTGTGTGTGTGTGTGTGTGTGTGTGTGTGTGTGTGTGTGTGTGTGTGTGTGTGTGTGTGTGTGTGTGTGTAAACGTCTAGGGGGTGAGCAGAGAGTAAGTAGAGAAAAACATGATTTGGAAGTCGTTTTTGAAGTTCCACAAATCAAAAGAAAAAAATGACAAACTCACACTTTCATTTGAAAAAAAAACCTTCAGGCTCACAAAAAGGCCGAAGACCTCTAACTGATACAATTTTAATTGGAAAAAACCTATTTGGAAACACATTTAGTAATAAATGATCTTCACTTTACCTCAGAATAATATAAGAGATGAGAGTGGACTACATTAGTTTTATCCCAAAAAACGCGCAGTAGGGTGGGGCTGAAGCGCCGTGGACAGCGCCAGGCGCAGCTGGATGTGCCGCTGAGCTGAAGTTGTCTTCAGCACCACGGACAGCTCCCCCAGCCAACAGCCTCAGCAACAGCTGCTCCTCAGTAGAGAGGGCTTGCTGGCTCTATGAATTGGGATTTCTCCAATGTTTTCATGGCTTTGAACCCTCAATTACACTCAGACTTCAGGCCCCTATTTGACACGATCCTCTCATCATGTTTCTGCTGTTGGTTTTGTACTGAATTTTGTAACTAATATACATCTTAGGCCTTCTGAGAGTGACTTCTAGACAAAGAGCAGCCATATTCATCCATTATCTCGTTGACGTACTGTATGTAGAGCTCAAACGAATAGTCGAAACTGTTTTGATTACCGTATTTCCTTTGGAAATCTTGCCAAACATGACCTATTTTAAGCTTTTTTTCTTTGATATTTACTTAAATATCTTGGACTTCGGACTGTTTATTGGACCAAACGAGCAATTTGAAGACGTCAATGTGTCCTTTTGGAAATTGTGATTGTTTGTGGACCAAACCATCCATTGAGAAAAGAATCGACAGATTGTTTTTTTTCTTTTTTTATATTTAACTAGTTGAACAAAACATTGCTCTAGATGACAACATACAGAAAAGTACACTACACAGAGAAGAAGGAACAGTGCACGTCATCCACAATCCCTCCCTGCTTTAACTCCAAAACAAAAAAAGGAAAAACAAGAAGGAGGGAGACACAACAAAACCAGAAATCGAAAGATTGATTGATAATGAAAATAATGTCAAATTTCAACCCTAGTATTTGGTTTATTACAGTTAACTAATCAGGATCCTCACTCAAGGATCCATGTGGATCCCCATGTCGCAACCCAGCATCATGGAAACTGCCTGTTTGATAGATGTTGTCTTAGATATGTGGAAGCTAAACCAGAATTGTGTTTTGCAAACACACTTGACGTAATGTGCTGTATTTATAGCGCTTTTCTAGTCTTAACGACTACTCAAAGCGCTTTTACATTATACAGGATACATTCACCATTCACACACACTGTGACCGAGGCTGCCGTACAAGGTGCCACCTGCTCATCAGATAAACACTCACACACATTCACACTCCGATGCGCAGCATCGGGGGCAACTCGGGGTTAAGTGTCTTGCCCAAGGACACTTTGACATGGGACTGCAGGGCCAGGGATTGAACCACCAACCTTCTGATTGGCAGGCAATCGCTCTACCATTGAGCCACAGCCGCCCCTGTAAATAGCAAACACATAGTCCCACTCCCATGTGTCTTATGTGTCCCATATGTGTTTTCATGATGAGTATATTGGCATCTCACTTCCACTGTGTTTCTTACTTCTCTTCCACCTGTCCGCCTGCAACTCCTAAAATCCTCCACTACCTGCATGCTCTGTTGCATCTCATCTCCCATCTGTTCTCTACATTCACCGTTGAGCAATAAAGGATGGGATGGAAGCTGAGAAGCAGATGACATTATCTATTTACTCAAAACAGAGACGTGTCTGGAATGCATAGCAGATGTGTATTGCCATGTTGTTACTTTTCCTATTTGAGTGAAGAGGAGAAAGGGCTGTGGAGTGTAAAGGAGAGTGGTGGTCAAGCTAAAGATGGAGATCATTAAGTGGTGGCACAGGGAGGGGAAACAGCGGGACAGACTCGACTGTGAGGGGAAATGAGAGGCGGAGAGGAGTAGTGGGGTGATAAGCTTACACCATCTGAGAGATAATCCAAGCCCTATGTTTCTGTGCCTTTTGAGTTCTGGATGATTTTCTTCTCTTTTGTAAATTATCTATATAAAAGGCTCATTTTCTTATCAGGCATCAAGCTGATTCCTAATTTAACAACTCTGTGTGTGTGTGTGTGTGTGTGTGTGTGTGTGTGTGTGTGTGTGTGTTGTGGTGTGTGTGTGTGTGTGTGTTGGTGGGTGTGTGTTGATGTGTGTGTGTGTGTGTGTGTGTGTGTGTGTGTGTGTGTGTGTGTGTGTGTGTGTGTGTGTGTGTGTGTGTGTGTGTGTGTGCAATCTGAGAGTTGCCAGGCCCATTCACCCAAGGATGATTAGACGAAAGTGTTGACAGCAGGTCTTATCTAGTCAAAAAGAACCACTGGAGAAGAGTGGTGTGTCGTGCTGTGTGTGTGTGCGTGCATTTCATATGCTGAAAATGCGTCGTCCTCGTGCATCCTTATTTTACCCACCAGCTTTACCTTCTCCTTCTATCCTCCCTAACTCCCTCCCATGCGTCCCACCATCTGCCCTTCTTTCCTCCATCCTCCTCTCTGGTGATTCACACTGTCATCTGTCTCCAGATGGCCAGAGCTCTGTCACTGTGCTTTGTCACACTGATCAGAGCCATACACTGACTCTCACACACACACACACACACACTCACACCACACAACCCACACAGTCCTAATTCATGCAGATTCACAGAAAATCCTAAAGCATTCATGGAAAACACAACACGCGCCACACACACACACACACACACACACACACACACACAAACTACCAACACAAACTGGACCATTAGACCTTATGAATTCATAGCCAGATGTTTTCATTTACAGATTTTCTTGATTAAAGTGTCACTTCATGAGATGATGAGGAACATCCAATTCATTCTGAACACAATGCAATTGCTTCCTCTGCTACTTCATGTATTGAACTATTATGTTTGCAGCCATGGTAAAATAGCTAGATTTCATTAAATATTTAGATATGATGTATACACATTCAAACCGAGACATTTGTATATCTGGGGGCCCTGGTTGTAAAAGTCAATAGCTCAAGTTTGACACAAGCAGAGAAAACCTGGTGGAAAACGAATGAAAAATACTAATTTCCTTCAAATATCACTTTCAGCATGTCCCTTAGCATGGGGTTAAATTATTAAATCTGTATTTTGGCTGCTCTGCTTATCCAGGCAATATAAATCTAGCATTATTCTGGCAGTGCCTATGCTTAACATACTCCTGTGAGCTCTTCTGTTAGAATTTTAGCAGCTCACCGCCATTAAAGACACTGAACGGTGGACGGAGGAGTTATGGCAAAGTGCCTTGCTCAAGGAGATGTTAGCAATAATTCTCAAGAAGAAAGCCCCTTTCATTTCCCTACCCATATTTCCCCATTTAAAAATGACCATAAAAATTGTACTGAGCAGCTCCCACATGTTACCGTAATATGAGCTGCTATTTTTACAGTCATGCTGCGAGCCAAGACATGTCAGGAGAGGAACACACATGCTCAGTCAATCTTCCCTGGATGACTACAGGTGAAAATAAATCCCCCCCAAACAATAGTTATATATATAGAAATCCAGGGCTTACATCTGCATAAGCCATGAGTGAGAGAAAAGCTATAACACAGAAGTCTCAATCTTGATTCAGATTCTCGTCTTCCCGTTATTTTCAGATGTGGGTATTTGTTCAGGCTACACAGAGTGAGAGACAGATGTAGATGCCCTGTCTGTCTTGTATAGACACAAAGCTCAGGCAGGGGTTTCTATAGCTTCCTGATTTACACTGTTCTTATCGCATCTCAGTGATCCCACAGATTGAAGATTAGATCCTGGGCAGCAGGTATCTTGTCCTTGTCTTTTTTTCCTTTCCTGTATAGCTCCTTTCTCCATTCAACGTATAGGTAATCTGTCAGGGGTCTTTTTCTCGGAAAGAGGCAGAGTCATCATGTGGAGAGAGGCTGTGAGTGTGTTTGGGACTCGCATTAGTTCACTTGCGAGGATCTAAAGCATGTTTACCTCTGCTTTTTTTTTTTATCAAGTTTTTTTTTGAGAAAGGCACAAGATTAAAAGCATTATACATCACAGTTTTAGCCCTTTCTTTTCTTTTCTTTTTTTTTCCAGCATCTCTACCCTTTAACAGACACATACAATCCAGAAAGGGTACCCCAACCCCACGTCTCCAAACCCCCAACCCACTATCCAATGGCAACCGATCCCCCACCCGGGATTTCTATTTACCTGTGCTTTAATGGTAAATGGCTTTTTTTTTAAAATACAATTTTACAAAGGTATTGCTCCGGATATTAACACATTCACAAAATCTGATGTTCTCTTTTATTGGAGCGAGTATTGTGTTTATGTTTCTTTAAAGTTAACACTTTGATAAATCTACTTTTCTACATTTCTATTACTACTGAGATTTATCTGACAGGATTAGTACCGGTCTCATATCTGTGTGGTAAATATGATGCTACAGCTAGCAACAGGTTAGCTCAGTTTAGATTAGCATAAAGACTACAAAAAGGTGGTTTATGTTGCTCAAGTCTATCTAAAGTGTGTCTGCTGGAGTTAATCACCCTTAAAGTACCTGTTGTCCAAACCAGTTTAACCGAACATTACAGCAGTTGCCTGCTGGCTCGTGTTATGTCTTTTGCTGCCATAGAGACTTGCAACTTTGGGCCTGGAATGAAATACGTTAGGAAAAATGATTCAATGTTGAAGCCGTAGATGTGGTTGGCAATCTGACATGCTGCCAAAATGTTTTTTTTTTTTTGCACTATCTTTAAATTTGGGCAGACACAACAACATTGGCTTTAATTTACCCATACACTGCCAATGCAAAAGTGCCTAGTCTAATGCTGTCAGCAGTGTGGAAAGGCAATTGGCAGATACTTATTTCCTTTACAATAAATTCTCATCCATTTGAGAGTGATGCATGCAGCCCATTCATTGTGATAGTTATCTACAGTGGACGCTTGAGCCTTCCTGTGGGGGGGTTAGTTAGGTTCTGGGTTGAAAGGTTAAAGTGTACTACAGTAAGTTAAGGTGAGGCTGATTGATCAGCCGCTGCTCATCCATCTCTCAGTGATAGATGGAATCGTCCTGCTGGGACGGTCACGGCCTGACCTCTGGCTCAGCGCTTCCTCTGAGGTTTTAACATAAACTGCTCAGTGGGGATCAAATGTTCATGAATATGCACTAACTAAGACACATCAACATGCTTGTCCAGGATGATCTTATACATTTGCTGAATAAGCTCCCCCCACAAAGACAGGTGTCTGTCTGAAAGGGTAGAACATCAACCTTAACATGTCTTTGACTCTGAATGTGCTATCTTCTATCGATCAGCTTTAGTGCGTGGGCTGCTGAGGAGCTGTGTTGTTCACACCTACACTAATGTATCATAGGGTTATTTACATGTATTGATAAAAAGAATGTGATATTGAAGAAAATATCATGATGAAGAAGACACAAACAACAGCATCTCTATTGAATCTCTGTTGAATCCGTGTTTGAACTGGGCATAATGCTTGTGTACTTTTAACCCTTGTGTCGTCTTTCCGTCAAAATTTAAATCAAAGTTTTAAACTTTTTCTTATGTTTGGGTCCCTTTTGTCAACACGTTTTTCAATGTTTGTCACTCATTTTGACATTTAACACCAACTTATTAGCTTTCATTTTACAGTTATTTTTGGAATTTATCATCAATAAACCTCATTTATAGGAAATTATGCCCAAATGTTTGAGTTAGAAAAGCAGAAATTAGGAGTTATCTAGACTAAAATTAAAGGAATGGATGTTGATAGATAATCACAGACTGGATTATATCAACTTTCACTCAGTACTATTTTTAAAACCACTTCAATTCTTTTTTTAAATGCTATAAAATCGGATAAGACACCCCAAAATTAATGAAAGTAGAGATTTGTACTTGCCAAAGAGCGTTGTGCGGAATCATTCATGTTATTTTGGGAAATTACAATTGGGTAGTTAAAAAGAACTTTGATATAGGAAAACGGGTCACTTTGACCCGAGGACAACACGAGGGTTAAGGATGAGCTGAAATTGTGTAAAAGTGAGTGGGTGTTTGTTTGTTTTTTTGGGTGGGTGCAGGTTGTTTTGGCCTGCATGATGATACTGCTGGTTAAATATGACCCAGCTGGAAGGAACTGCCCGGGTCCCCCCTTCCCTTCCTCCCTGTCTGAGAGAACACATGCTCCATTGTGCCTTTTTTGCTTGCCTTGACAACAAATGTGTGCTTGCTCTCGTGCAAGTGTGCATTTCTGCATGCACGCCTCTTTTATGCAGTTGCTTTCTTCGATGCTTCAATCTTTTGGGAACATTTTTGCACGTGGGTGTTGTTTATTATCCGCACATTTCACCCTCCAGCGAGGCTACTGTGACAATGTGTTAACTATGTGTTGCCATAGTAGTCAACAGACCTTTATATGAAATGCAAGAGCCTGAGATGTGGCAAATGCGTTCACAATTGTGTTTGCTTGAATGTCTTCTCTGTATGTGTTTACACAGTTCACTCTTTTTCTTCACACATTCATGCAGCAGGAGGCCATTCCAAGCCATTCGATGTGCACCATTATGGAAAAGCTTCATTTTTTTTTTTGCCCTTTTAAGGAAATATCATTTACCATTTAGCCCAGTGGGCTAAGTTGAAGAAAGCTTATTGCAAGTGCCTTCCACTGCATTTGGTTTGACTGTAATGGCAGACAGTGTCATCCTGGCCCAGACATTAGCCTAATGTATGGAGGCGAGCGGGATCGCTGAGCTCATCCATTTCCATTTTAATGGCGGCCAACTAGAGGTTAATTTGGATATGATGCGGTCAAGGCGCGCATATGCGCTGACACGTCAAGTGACAAATAGTGGTGCTGAGAGGATCTATGGGGCGGAAGGGTTTATCTTTCCAGCGGGAAGGTAGTTACTGGTACACACAAGCACATATACACACTCACACACACACACACATACCCACACACAAACCCACACAACATTTGGTTGTTGGAAGTTTACTCTTGGGGTAGGTTATATGTGATAGTTGATAGCTTTGTTACTCGATAAACCTCATAGAATGCACTTATTTGGTTGGAAATTGTTTAGTGTTTGCTCCGATGGGATGCTCATTTTGTATGGATGGCCCCTGATAGGCCACACGTATGGAGGCTTTATGGTTTCCCTTGAGAATAAGGAAAGAGCTGAACTCTGTTTTTTAGCTATGTGATGGAGAGACTTGAAATAGGTAGTTTATGGTCCAATTTAATGGGTGAGTGCATGTTCTAGTGACTGAGGTTTCCTTTCATATATTAAGCATATGCCATGGCTGCAATTGGAACAATTTCACAGTAATTTCCTGTTGCATTGATTTATCATTTTTTGTTTAGTTTCCAAGCTGTTGCCAATGTCATAGACACACTATGCTGTGCTTAGAAATTCCAGAAGGCCTTTATCAAACATCAAACAATACGTTTTCTTTTCTTCAGTTGTGTTTCTTATGCGCTTTGGACAACACAAGACGTAAAGCATTTGTATAATTGACTGCAAGAACATGATGCTCTCTGCGTCTTTGTCGAAAGGCAAACTTGAATCGTAGATGAGGAGACCAGACAGAGGAGGGGAAGGATGAAGAAACAAAATATGGGAATCCAGAGAACAGATTTGCAGTTTTGTATTTCAAGTGTTTTTTGTGTTGTTATAGTATTATGTGGATGTGATGTTGGGATTATGTTCGCCAAGATCAAAAATCCCAGTCCTCACATTGAGAGACACTGTAGCCTGGGTACTTGGCAATCACATGTAAAAAATAGATTTTTAAAAAAAATCCTCTTTCTCATTTAATCAGATTGGCTGTAACTCCTCCTCTTGTTGACCTTGTGACATTTACCTTTTTGCACACTTTCATTCTTTCCTCTCTTTGCCTTTCTGCTGCTATTCTTTATTCCACCTAGTTTGTCCCTCATCTCACCTTTGCCTCTATTATTCCTCACGTCATGTCTGTATGCCCAGACATTCAGTCAGCCAGTCAGTCTATTTTGTGTCTGTCTGCCCCTGTCGCCCTCATTCTCTCACTCTCCTTTGGTCTCTCCCTGTCTCCTTCCTCCGCTCTGAGGGGTTGCTGTCCTGCCGTTGTACAGTACAGTGACCATCGATTCATCAAAGTGTCAGAGCACTGCCGCAGCTCTGTGTGCCCGCTACTAAACAACTGCCCTGGCAAAGCAAACAATAGCTCCTGTGCACACACACACACACACACACACTCAGCACACACACACACAAAAGGAGAACCTGGAGTGCTACCCCAGCAAGGTTATACCTCTCCCTGTACGCCCATTTGGCGGCATGCACACCGGAGATGGTTAGTGCCAAGCTGATTTTGCCAGTGGCACAGTGGGCTAAGCAGTGGACAACACATCTGTTGGACATCCACAGATATCAAGCATAGTTAACATTCCAATACAAGCCAATCCAAATAGTTCCCATAGACATTCTGAGGGATAAAAATGCACCAACAAAGAGAAGGAGTTAGCAATTTTCCTAATTGCTGAACCAGCTCACTTGCTACTACGCCATATTCATAATAGCTCACCTGAACAACATGACCTTCTACTTTGCCAGTGGTCTTCCGGGCTAAAACAGCAGGGCCAGCAGTCTCTTTATGGGGGCTTTATGATATGTCAGTGGGGTCAACTGCAGGATGGGCTCTTCCCTGCAGATTTACACTGAGGGGCTTCACAGTGGCTCACCAGCTCTCAGCAGCTAATTTCATAATGCACCCTGGGCGAGGCTTAAATAATTCACCCGCTCCCCGAGTGAAGGATCTACTTAATCAAAGGCTCTGGGTTTTCATAGAACAGAGAGAGTAGACTTACAATGCCTTGGCTTACCACAACTGCGCTTGTATCTTATGATGGTTGACTATTTTGATCAAAGATTCAAGGAGAATATTAATACATATGACTACACAGTGCGGCAAAAAAAGATCTGGCACACATCCCGGTTATTACTGCTTAATGTGAAAATCAAACTTGACGATGCTGTATCTGGGTCCTTAATGCCCACAAAGGTGCATTCTCAAGGAGAGCCCGACCGATGTATCGGCGGGCCGATATTATTGGCCGATATTAGGCATTTCCAGATCTATTGGTATCAGCATTTATAATGGCCGACAAAAAGAAGAAATAAAATGATTCTGATAAATGAATATTTAAAAAATAAAAATGGACGATCAACCATGTTATGAGTGTTGGTGTTGCATAGTTTGTCCACCAAAGGGCATTCTACAACGTCTCTGTTTTTTTTGTTATTGTGTTTTTGTTCAAAGGACTTTAAGTTTTATATCTTAAGTTTGTATTTTTATACATTTTATTAATCAGAATTTAAATATATGTTGATGTTCCTCTGTTCTGTAGGGACAATAAAACCAATTATTATCAAATTGTTTTAGTGAGAACTCATAAACTACAAATAGCTAATGTTAGGGAAATCTGTTCATGGTTTGTTTGTGTTTTTGTAAATACATATAGTATATCGGCCAAAATATTGGGCAGATTGGATTTTTAAATAATCAAATATTTGTATCAGCATCGGCCTTAAAAATCCTTTATCGGTCGGGCTCTATTCTCAAGTGAACTTTGATGTTTTTGTGTCCAATTCAATTCTGACCATCTATTTTTCAGTACAGATACAATCTTTCTGGCTGCTGCCAAAAAAGCAAGCGCTCTAAAAGCACTATCTTTGTCTTTTGTCCCAGATTGTGTAGATTTAGGAGTCGGTCACTTGGCACAGATGCTCACACTTCAAAATAGCATTCAGTCGAGCTCTGGCAGACTTTGTAGACTTATCCTCATATCATAACTTTTTTTGCATAATTGTACCTATAAAACACAGAGCTTGCTTTCCTGCCTGGGTGATCACCAGTCAAATATCAGTATGTACAGCGTGTTCTACCCCCTAACAACACATGCACTTTGATGATATGACACACTAATTGAGCTGCAAAACGCTTCTTTGGTTTCCTTTAGTAGTGTTTTCATTACACTGAACAGTCTAACTAATGTGAAACATGTCTAAAACACTCACCTAATCATTTATTTCTTCTAGCATTTTGATTGAATCCTGAAACTGATTATTAGCGTTGGTGGCCTTAACCCACCTGATATTGCTTTGTAATCCATCCCAGCCCACGCATCCTAACTCATTGCCTATGTACAAACGGTTCATAGTCCACTCTGACCCCTATTAAGCTCTGCCATCAGGCCGCTGTATGAGCAATTGATGGGCATTTGTCTGATGGGGGCCTCGTAAGGAAGGAGATGATGAGGAGATTATTGACCGAGCTGTAGACGTGGAAATCAGGTAGGAGCGGTGGATGTGGAGGTTTTACCTGGATATTAGTATTGACGTGATGGTAATTGGGAGGGTGGATGCTCACTTGCCAGGCGTATTTAAAGGTGGTAATAGGAAATCAGATGGAGATAGCTCTTGCTTAGATCTTTTTTTTGTTCTTCTCTCGGGTTACTGAGACC
>NC_045746.1:8215749-8217577 GCF_008692095.1 Etheostoma spectabile
CCCCCCCCCCCCCCCCCCCCCCCCCCCAAGAATTCATTTTAACACTTGCAGAACTCCACAGCAAACAAAGAGCTGAATTGTCAGTGCAACATTAGAACACCAAACTGAAGTGTATTCAAGTGGCCAGAGTTCAAATGCACACACATTAGCATCTTTTGGAAGAGGTCAAGCACATATGAAGTGCTGAAACAAGACGGCTGGAAGAGGCCCCTTCCTGTTTTTTGATGAGACAGGCCCCGGGGAGTCAACAGTGGCATGATGGATATATTGTGACTGGAGATGCTATTATAATCGCCCTGCTACTGATGCCATCCAGACAGACAGAAATCTTTACCTCCTGACACTATCTCCCCTTTTCCCCTACCCCCCAAAAAAACGTTTTATGACACTGTTTTGCTGTGCTGCCTGGAACGAGAAAAGCTAATATTGGTTTTGTTTGTTTGTGTGTGTCAGCGAGTGTTTTTCCAGCCACATTTCAGAATTCATAAAAACCCCAATGTGGCACTTAGCCGCTGAAATCTTAAACAACATGCTTGATTATTGCTGGGAAGACAAACGCAGCATTCGCTCATCTGGCTAACCGGGGATTATCCATGTCCATGTGTAATTTATTATGTTTTCCCCTCTGTTCTTACTTCAAAAATATGTAGTTTGGCTGTAAGACTTAGAGAACTAAAAATAACCCTATTTTAGTATTTCCTTTTGTCTTGTCTTCATGCATGGTGCCTTATTACCTGTAAATCCCTACTGTTTTTTCATTTTAGTTTGATTTCTTTAGCTTTGGGATTGTTCTACCCATCAGAGAGCACGTACGAAGTAGCTCAGCATCTGTATGTTTCACAAGCATTCGATAAGGGATTCACGTTCCTTCTGGAGGGATTTAACCAAAGCAGCCATCACTTTTACTTTTGGAAGCTGCAGTGTGTTTACTCAAGATTCTTGTTCTTTAATGCCCTATTTAATGCCCTCAGGTAGCATGTCTCTTTTTGATGCATTGATTTATTCCAGACATTTACACAGTTGAATGAGCTATGAGTATGGATGTACATGAACAAAACAAAAATCATATCTACTGCAAGCTCTGCAGTGTTTGTATTGTAGAATAATTTATAGGTTATGCAGATAACAGATGTCCTCCAATTATACTCTCCTGATTACATTTTAATCAGGCTGCATTAGGATTCAGGTTTTTGACTAGAGCAAACAAAGGGGAAATACACATCATTTGTATAAATAGCATGTAGTCTGGCATGACATTTTAATTTAGTCCCTCTACAGGGATATGCATTTATGCAGGTTCCTATTGTGTGCTTGTAACTTGTGTTAGGGTTCTTCTGCAAAGAGAAATGGAATCAGAACATGTTTTATCGCTGCTGTCGTAGTTCAAAGGTTACAGCCCACACGGCTACTTATGGTCTGTGATTGTCCAACATATTCACACTTTATTCTCTTGTCACCTGTCAGTGCCAGACTGCACACATTCAGCTGTCTGGAAGATGATAATTAACTTCAAAGTTAACCTTTTTTGGTTGGGGGAGCTACCCGTCGCCACCTAAATGTGTCAAATGAGTGTGTTATGATCTACAGGGTGATATGCATACATACATACATACATATTTACAAACAGGCAAAGATTAGTACATCAACACTGAAAACATACACTTACAACTAGCTACATAAAGCAATCACACATCAGTCCATGTTAGCGATTAATGACATTCAAATCCCTAACATTGATTAAAAATCTCAGCTGTGCTCAGATGAGTCGAAAGACAAGTCATTTAGCTTGGGGATTCAAAACACACACACACACACACACACATACACA
>NC_045746.1:8217587-8220325 GCF_008692095.1 Etheostoma spectabile
CACACACACACACACACACACACACACACTTTCTCTCTCCCTCATAGCTTACACTCCACACATCCAGCCGTAGTTGTGATAGATGTCAACACACACAAGTAATTGTTAAGATTGAAGGCTGTTTGCGGACAAAAACACAGGATGAGAAGAATTAATGTAGTGCTCAAGTGTGTATGTCTTTGTGTGTGTGTGTGTGTTTCCACTTCTGTCCTCTCATCATCTCCTCTCCGACTGTGTCATTTGTTAACGTGGGAACCTATTTCTAATGTGGTGAAAGGGCCAGTGAGTGAACAATTGCATGATGATGGAGGTGGAAGAGGTGGGGAAAGGGTGAGCCATTTAGCACTGCTATACTAATGGCTCAGGCTGCACGCTGTAGGTGATAATGGATGTTGCAGCATTTGGTGCTGTGTGTGTGTTTGGGGGGGCTGGGGATTCGTATATTTTCCATTCTTGGATGTAGAAAAGTGCTTTTCTTAGTTTTGTTTAATCTTCTATTAATACTTTTTACACTCTAATACACCTTACGCCCGTTTTAATAACTGCCTATTTCTTCCTCTCTTCACAGCTCAGAACTGCAGTTACACACTACACAGTCCCAATGGGACGATAGAGAGCCCCGGCTACCCTTACGGTTATCCTAACTATGCCAACTGTACGTGGGTGATAGTGGCGGCGGAGCACAACCGGATACAGCTGGTGTTTCAAGGCTTTGCCCTAGAGGAGGACTTTGACATCCTGTCTGTATACGACGGGCCACCCAGCCCGGGGAACCTGCGAACACGGTAAAGACGGCCTACTTTTTTTTAAGACGTCCATGTTTGGGTTGTTTTTATTTATGACTCTATTCTATTGACTCAAGTTATGTCTATGCATATAAAGCTCTTTGTAGTACTAGCAGTCCATGGAAGTGGGGTGAAGGGCTGAACTCTGGGAACACTGTGATGTTGCAAAAAATGCAGATAGGCCAAGAAACATGAGCATTCAGACAGTCTAACCCCCAGGTTAGCCACACTTTTGTGGAAGTGAAAACAATCTTTTTTCAAACTGTCTTCAAACTATATTAGTGGCATTTCAGGTTCACTTAATTTGGTTTTATCCCGCATAAAGTGGTAGATAATCCAATCAAACCACTGTTTAAAACTATATGTCCGACCACTCATCTTTTGGACCATCACATTTATTTTGTAGTAGTGATGTCACTGTATCTCATCAATGACATCAATGTAGTGAGTACAATGTTACTGGAACCAATAAAACAGAGTGACAAAGCCATTCAATTAAGACCCAAGTCATATTAAAGTAGAAATGTTTTTCATAGAGTTTTTTTGGACTTAAAAGGTGTTGATGAAGTTAGTGGATTGAAAACTGGAAAAAAGGAAAACCCATATAATCAAGACTGCAATCAGTTGTGTATTCAGAGGCGGCTGAAGCTGATCCTTTGGTGACTAACACAACGCTGACTCTGTGGATGCGGTGACAGCATCCTAGGTTATTCATTGTATTTCTAGGTTGGTTTTGTGCTTCAGGGCTACTAGCAAAATGAAATCAAGCTCACTTGAGTGTGAAGGCACAAAGAAACAATTTCTGAATCAACAGTTTTGTCCTCGACCGTCAATGCAGCAGCCAAAGAGAGGTCGGGCCTTGCGCTAACATTGCAAACGGAAACATTCACTCTCTGGTTCGCAGAGTTTCATGCTCACTAAGCTTACATGTTTTCCAACCATTCAGGACCTCAGAAAAAAATACTGCAAGGCTGTATTGCAATCTAAAGACTCAGACTTCTATTTGTAATAGCTGCAAATGAAAGATATAGTCACAGGGCTGCTATTCACTGATGCATTTATGTATTCCGGGACATTATTGCTTGCAGCCTCGTATCTATTAGACCTCTTGGCAGACCCTTGCTTACAGGCTACCTTAATTAGTGACACTTTCTGCTTTCAATATGATCAGTGGAAGCTACACTAAAGCATCTTTTAATCCCTGTCATCTGCTGGTATTAGCTCGGCCTCCAAATAGTTTAAAGCATGTTATGCGAGGCCTTCTAGAGACAGATGAGAGAAATATTCTTAAGGGCTTTTTGTTATTGAGACTGTTTTGAGTCTCTGTCAGCCTCTCTGTTCCTCCCCGTCGAAACCTCTCTCTCTCTCTCTCTCTCTCTCTCTCTCTCTCTCTCTCTCTCTCTCTCCCTCACCTCTCCCCCTCCCCGCTTCTCTCATTCTGTGCCAGTGGTGCCTCCACTGCCTCTCCCTACAGAAAGCGAATGAAAGAGAAAAGAAAATCCATTATGGATTCGTGTTGCGCTGCTCTCCTCAGCCTTTCTCCCGTTTGGACCTCTGGGCTCTGTTGTATATTGATGCTCTGGCGGGACGGTGGGGAAAGCACTCCGCTCTCTCTCTGTCTAAGCACTTTGAAAATAAAGTGAGGGAAAAGAAAATGAAAAGAAGGAAAAAAGAGAGGGTGAGAAAAAAGTGAAAAACCTAAAAAAAAAAAAAATAAGAGATGGAGAAACAGTGGGAGTGCTCAATGGTTTGTAGGGAACACAGATTCTGCTTGTGTTGTCTTTGAACCGAGTTCCTCTCTTTCCAAAGGAGGCTTTTTATGTTGAGCTTGGAAAGGCTGGGAGCAGTCAACAGCAGTTTGTCAGGACACGCGTGTGTATTTACATTCACACCTCTGCCGACACCACACACACACATTCATAAGCACGAATACACACACACACACACACACAC
>NC_045746.1:8220335-8227706 GCF_008692095.1 Etheostoma spectabile
ACACACACACACACACACAAAGATGCACGTCTGATAATTCAGCCTTTGCTCTCATCTCCTGCTCAAGTCAAAAGTAATTTTCTCTTCATTTCTCTTGCTCCTCTTCCTCCAATTTCTCTCTACCTCCTCTCATTTCCTCCTCACCTATTTTTTCTTTTTAAATGCCTTATCTCTTCTGCCTGTGCTCCATTTTGTGTCCTGCATGCTGTGTTGTACTGAATTTGATCAGCCTTTCATGTTTGCCACATTAGAGGTTGTAGAGCTCGGGATATTTTGTTTAATCTCAAGTAGTCATCAAAAATGACTGTTTTGCCTTTCTTCACATTCCCATGATCACCTTTGATTTCTTTTTTCAAAGCAGTCCCTTTTCTTTAGATTTCTTTATTTATCTATTCATGTATTCATTGCTGTCACAGTAAATTGTTGTGTATATATATAGTATATACATACATACGTGCTAGAGCTCCTATACACCCCGGAGTGTGTGTTCGTGAGGGTGTGTGCTCAACACATTGCCTGCTCCTGCAGCAGTTGCTTTATGAGTCACAGTCAGTCCGTAGGAAATGCATATATGAGACAGTCTGTTGCTGCAGCACTTCATTAAACTACCAATCCCAACTGACACCTGGGAAGCAAAGAGAAAATTCAACGGAAGTTGCAATCTTTTGAAATGGAGAAACAGAAAAAGTATATGCTGTGATATGTATATGTCCCATATTCTGAGCACAAGCAGCTGCCGGTATGTGATTGCCGGTAATTAAGTAGAGCAATTATTTCCAGAGATGGTGTAGTGATTAAGTGATTAAGTGGATATTGTGCCCTCAGTGTTGTGGACGCTATCAGTTACTTCACACAAGGAGAGGTTGAACTGCAAAGGAACTAACCGCAAGGTGAATTCTTTTTTTTGCTGAGTAGTTGAAACATCAGTCAAGACTTCATTGCAAAGATATTAACCTTTTTTTTCTGTTTTGCAATTAATTTCAGTGGACACACTTTTTTTGTTTTCTTCGAGATAGTTTTTTTGGGCATGAAATGCAGCAAAGGGCCGCAGATTGGAGTCGAACCTGCGGCCGCTGTGCCAAGGAGTAAATCTCTGACAGCTTTGACAGAGTTAGATAAGATTGACATCAATCTCACGTCTGTGCATTCACTACAGAGAGGGTAGCAGGTTCTCTACAAAACAGCCCATCAACACTGTCAAAACACTAATTTGTATCGTGTATGTCATTTGTTTCATCTGTACACAAACAAAAATTAAAAAAAAGAGGATTTGTGGTTTCCCTATATTTCATGATTATTCTTCCACCCGCCGAGCAGTCTGTGCACCCGCTATGGCAACCTCAATGTGACAGGAAAAAACTCAGTGAAGGTGCACACTGTGCCTGGCTCACCTTAGTCAGGAAATAGTTACACTACATAACTCCCACTGGAACCACTAATTTGTCTGTTGGCACATCCGTTTGTGTACCGAAGTTTGAGAAGTTGTTTGAGAAGTTTTGGTAGTGCGAATTCTTTAACTTTGGAAAGAGCTGGCTAACTCCTGTTTTTTTCTTAACTGAGCTTCAAACATCCTGACTTTAGCTGTGTACTTATGTAACACAAGAACACAAGCCTGATAGCCTTCTTCTTATTTGCAAGAAAGCAAATAAAGGTATTTCCCAAAAAGTCAAACTATTCCTTTAACATACACAACTTTCTATGACTCGGTATTAGCGTAAGATACGTTACCCATCACAGTTCTGTTCCCTTCATTTTATTGTTCCACAACTGACAAGTAACAGAACAAACAGCTCCTGTTATGTAAACGCTTTGTGTTGAATGCTCTTTGAGTCAGTCGCAAAAGCAGAACTTTGTCAAAATAAGAGACCTTGAGATTCATAGTACATATTCATTTCATCCTTTCCATCAGTTGAATGAACTGTTTTCAAAGTGGTTTGACTCCATTACCACATGACAACAGTGTGACCTTAGAATATGAAGTTGTTGCCTTAGAGGCAGAAAATAGAGATAAATAATAGTGGCATCTTTTGAAAAATGGGCAGTAAAGTATGCATGATTTGTAGTTGCTGACACAGTCCTAAACCTTTCCTTAGATTAACCTTTAAATCCCCTTGTTGCAATTTCCAACTGTCTGTTGTCAAAATAGTTAGTGTTAGCAATTGTTAATAGTTGATTACATTTTAATAATGCGGTTAATAGATGATCTGGTCATGCTGTATATTTGCAGTAAAAGGATTGTGATGGAACTTCCTCCTAAATACAAGTAACCCCAGTGTCCTGGGTTAAACGGAGCCTTTGGGATTGTAGCACAGTAGTCAGACAGTCCTCCCATGACTAAAACAGCCAACTTAACCCTAAGCGAGACACTGAACCACTACCAGCTCACTCAATGTCACTCTGTGCAGATTTCTTACAGGAAAAAAGCAATTTCTCGTTAAAGCTTTGTGTCAGATCTCCCCTTGCAACTGCCAATTGTGTAACACCGAGAACATTTCAGAAGAGGGAAAAGCTATTGTGAAGGGGGTCTCCCTCCGCATGTCTTCCTCTCAGTGACGGAGTGGTGGGACTTAAAGGCCAGGCAGTGTGGCAGGGACGGGGAAGTGAGAGAGGGAGAAGGAGGCGTGGAAGGGACAGATTTTCAGCCTGCGGGCTCGATAGGACCTAAATAAGGAGCACTAGTGCATGGGGCTGGCAGTGGGATTAATACTACAGTCAGCCCTTAGTGCTGTAAGGTCGGGGTGTCACTGTGTGTGTGTGTGTGTGTGTGTGTGTGTGTGTGTGTGTGTGTGTGTGTGCACGTGTGTGTGTGCGTGCGTGTGCGTGTGCGCCCAGACTATGCTTACAAAGGAGGATCTAGGCAGCCCATCCCAGCAAGCTGATTCAGTGTCAACAGAATCGTGGTTTATTGGAATACAGATAAAATGAACACCACACTCACAAACACACAGTCAGACACACACTTTTAAGCACGGAGTAAATGGCAGTGGGCTGGAAAACTGTAATTTCTCAGACACATAAGGTTTCAGAGTCATTTCTGCTTTCGGGCAAGCACTCAAGAGCACAGCTGCTTGTACAGTATGCATGGGGGCGGGGGGGTTGTACACACTTTCATATTGCTTCTGCTTGTAATTCAAAGTTTTAATTTGAGTTGTGTAAATATGCTATCTACAAACCAGACTGTTAAGGAATAGATTGTCTAATTGATCATTTAAACAACAAAAACACAGAAATAGGCCTTAGATGATAGCTGATTCATCGATTAGTCAACTGACAGAAAGTTAGTTAAAATTCCAGACATTATCTGGTTTGAAATAATTCTGGTTAAAATATCTGGTCACAGCTTCTGAAATGTGAGGATATGCCAATTTTCTTTGTTTAATGTAACGGAAAATGCATGCTCTTTGGATTTTGGACTTCAAGCTATTTAAAGATTTCCCCATGCGGTCTGGCAAAATTGAGATGATAAGTTGTTCCTTATCTAATAGAAATCTAATATATTACATAAAGGATTAATCAATCCTGCAATAACAGATTTGTTTATGCCACTTGGGGGCAGCGGAAACAAGTTGTGGGGGAGAGCGGGTGACGTACAACAACGCGACAGCAGTGTTTCTTCTGCCTTGGCCATCAATCTCTCACGACACATACTTTGGGAAATGACTAGTGCAGTACGTGAACACTGTGGTGTGAACACGCATTCCATGTGTGTTTGCACACACACTTTTCTTCTTTGTCTGTTCATCCTGAACTACACATGCTTACTACACGTAGCTACACGTTGTGCAACATGCATGAGAGTACATTTCCAAACAGGGAGGAGGAGTGGTGTGTGTGTGTGTGTGTGTGTGTGTGTGTGTGTGTGTGTGTGTGTGTTGTGTGTCTGTGTGAGAAATATGCTTCAGGCTGCATGGTTTTTTATTGTTTGCGCTAGTCACGATTGGCACTTTTCAACAACATGAACACACAGTGGGTTGTCACACCCACAGACATGTGCAACTGATGCATTCATACAAACACACACACACAACACCACACACACACACCCACACACACACACAACAAGTCACACACACACCATAGAATTTATGGTCCTTTTGAGTCTCGGCTGTTAATGGAGAGACTGCCACTTATCAACGTCAGCTTTAACGACAGTCTGCTAAAAACAGGAGGAAGAGTGATAGTTTGTTTTTCATCATCTCATGCTGGGAAAAAGTGAAACGATGTCAAGATTTATGGAATCTGCTCACCTGTGAGGCAGAATTATTAGGCCCTGTAACCCCAGATTAGAGAAATAATCAACGAGATGGCTGTGAATTTATATCCTACATCCAGTGTATCACTCATTGTGTGTATTGCTATTGACATTCCTCCATCTCCGGGCCTATCATTGTTCTTAACAGGAAACACTTCAGCAGCGGTGTGAAATTAAATGTTTTTCCGCCAAGATAAAAGATTGAATATGCAGCGCAGCCTTTGAAATGACGAGTCATTTTTAGCCCTGTCACACTTGAGTCAAGAGAATGTGCCTCATTATTGGGAGGCCAGCCTGTTGAGCTGTTTAAACCTTCAGGGATGAAAACATAATACCTAAAATAAAAATAGAGATACCATTATGCCCATATTTAAGACAACATGTGTCCTCAAAAAAATTAAGTACATAATTATACATTTGCCTTGCCAGTATATGATAAAATACTGACTTTAGGTGAGAATAAATTGAATCCATATGTGATATCACAGCAGAGCAGTGCAAGAAATTGGTTATCTGTATAAATAATGATGTGATCAGATATATTGAGTTATGTCTGATTTTGAAATTGAAATGCTGTGCAGGTCATATGATACAAATGGTAATTTTTTACAGTTAAAAGTCTTTACTTTAGATAATGCCTGTATCAAGTAACATAAGGTCATCTTTAGCAATTCCTGTATATAAAAAGCTAATGAGCACAAATTGATTTTCAATATTTCTGTTTAAATGTTTGTCGTGATTTGTTAAACATGAAATGCCTTCAATGTACGGAGCAATAGCGCATAATATAACAGGAACTTAGACAAAGCCAATCATTTCGTGATAGAAATTGATAAACACCACCTAACAAAGGGATGGTGGGTGGCATATGTTATGCTTTCATCACTGCAGGGAATTCATTGTGTTGATTTGCATGTCAACTTACAAACACGTCAGTCCCAAATTTTCAATTGCAATACCTAAGGCGCGGTGCAATTCATTAGTGTGCAGCGGTTTTAACATGTACAGCGTGTCTAGAGTTAACATTGTGGAAGGAGGAGAGCACACTGGGAAGCAGGCTCCTCATGGATTTTTCACTGACATGACTTCTCTCTGTTTGCAGTCATTTGGGTCAATAAAGCTGCAATAAAAATGTATAATTTCCAATAATGATGATAAACTTGACAATCTATCATTTTTGCAAAAGAGAGCAATTCTCAAATGAAAACAGTGTCTGCTGTGCCTCGGAACAAATGGCACAGCAGCAACAGTTTCGCTGATACTGTATGTATGAGGAACACCATGTCCAATCGTCAGAAGACAGTGCAATTGGATGCAGTTCAAAAATCTTTTCATTTTTTATTGTGCTCCACCTTCACCATTGCTCACAATACTATACAGGGCTGCAATAAAAGCAACAGAAGGTTATAATACTTGTATAATCACTATTCAACCAATCATGGGAAATCTGAACCAGCAGATTAATGCCCACTTGTCGAATACTGCTATGCTAAAGTGACTGTTTTGTAAAAATACACATTAGGTGTTCCTTGAAGCAACAGTCTTTTCACATTCTTGCACATCTGCTGTTCTCTCCATAGATAATAAGGCCAAAAAGTTCTTTAACCGTTGCTCTTACGCTAAAGCCCCCCCAATCTGCAGTTCAGTGATCCGTTTATCTGAAAGAAAACTGATTCTTTGCTCCTTTGTTTTCTGCAGTGTTGTGTAGTTCAAAGCTTTAGACTAAAGTCAGAGGCAATATGCTTGTGCTATTTATACATAAATTCTCTCTGTCATGCATATACAAGGAGGGATGAACACATAGCATACGCATGCTCTCAAGCACTTTCCAAAAATCCTAAACAACTCTACAGCATTTAACATTTGGAAATTGAGAGTGAAAAGAGCGCTCCTTTCCAACAGCATACATTCTTTAGTTTGTAAGTCACTGCCTCCAAATACTACGACATGCTCTGCATTTGTTGTCATGTCTGCTGTGAATCATGTCTTCCTATGAAAAGCAAATCCAATTGCTGGTGGTGTGATAATGGAGAATGATACAACCTATTTATTGTTTTACATGGGTTCTTGCATGCATCATCATGTGGGGCACCCGTAGGGACTTGGCTGGTTCAAATAGGGTTTGCCACTACGAGATAATATCCGGATTCAACATGCCTGCAAACGATGATTCCAGGAAAAAAACACAAACACATCAAGCAGAGAACACAACACACTGATATAGAGATGAGGACTTGATGGGAAATTTCCGTCATGATTGAAGGAAAAATCAACATGCAGCCCACCTCTTGTTTGTCTTGACTGGACAATTATGTTACAGCCAAACAGGGTGAAACAAATATCACAAGTCAACTAACAAAACCGAAGAAATTTAAAGCTAGTCTCTCACCACTGTGAGACACTGATCAATATATTGAGCTGTCTGGGACACATGAGCAATGCAACGACTGTCATCAGTGCATGCACCTGCCAATTTGGGATAAAATATGAGATGTGACTGCTTTATTGAAATTTGGATAAACAGAACATACACAAATGTAAATTATGTCAACAATTTTGTCTTTTAATTCATTGCAAACACAAAACAAATAGCATATGTGTGCATCTTCAAATGGAACAGCCAAAGTTACAAATTTTCATCATTCAAATAATATCTAAAGCTTTATTGCAGACACAGGTTCATATTACACATAATGCAGTATAAAAAGTATAAAAAGGAGATTTAAACGTGCACAATAATTTCATATTCACCTATAGGACATACAGGCTATTGCACCAATGTCGTCTTAATCTAGAAGTGTATCTATGACAGCTTTTCAGAGGACTGACTAGGGCTTCAATTATATGGTTCTCTGACTTGTCCAGATGACACATACAACTAATCAGTTGACTTAAGAGTCTATAATCTTGTATACTCATAATACACCAGAACTATATTGTTACAATTGTTCTGTCAAGCAGGCGTTACTACATTCTCTGCTTTACTGAGGAATTTGATGTATAAAGGTATTGGTCGCCTGAATTCTTCTTGTAACTCTGTCATTTCACATCTGATTGACCCGAGGTTCAGAGCTTAGCGATACCAGTCCCCCTTATGGGATTACTGGTATAGCTGTCTT
>NC_045746.1:8227716-8232186 GCF_008692095.1 Etheostoma spectabile
TGTCTGTCTTGTGTATCTGTATCTTTTTTGTTGTTGTTGTTGTGTAGTCTAATAATAAAGGCTATCTATTTATCTATCTATCTATCAATCCTATAATCTTGTTTACTCCCAATAGAATCATCCCAAAGGCCTTTCTTTTCACATAACGTTGCATAGACTTTGTCTTTGACAACACTCGAAATGGTGGCTTAATGTATTTGTAAAAGGTTAAAGAATTATCAAAAACATTTGGTTCTTTTGGCTGCCACGTAATCTCACTGCAGAACAAAAAGAAAGACTAAAAACCCAACAGAAATACAGCCAACAAATTAAATATGGTGACATGATATTTACCCCCCTTAACTGCACGCTCACAAAAACAGAAGAAATACTGTACATTCCCTTTAGCTGTAATCTATGGGACAGTGAAGCACAGACATTCTCCTTGTGCACCATTTGTTTCCTGGCTTAGGCAAATCCCCGGCATATTTTTTGCAGCTTGTGTTTGTTTTATGGTGTTGCTGCAGTCACATTTTTCTTCCTTGATTTCACTCTTTCCCTTTGTTTTCTCTATTTCATCCCTGTGAGACACAGAGCATCGCAGTCTCATTAGTTATCCAAACACCTTGTGAAACATGATAATGGGTAAAGCACACATATTTTCCACACACACACACACACACACACACACACACACACACACACACACACACACACACACACATACCTGTGCATACATACACACCAGTCATGCTGAGTCAAAAAGAATGGCCTGGCATGTAATTTGACACTTGTTGCATGCGCTTATTTACATTACATTACATTACATTTCTTTTAGCTGACGCTTTTATCCAAAGCAACTTCCAATAAGTGCATTTAACCATGAAGCGACAAACTCAGAACAACAAGAATGACATAGAAGTACATTACTTTCATATAAGACAAACTGCCACATGTAAGTGCATTGTTTGTATTTATTTATTTTGTTTTTATAACCATCAATCTTCCTGGCCGAGGTGCAGTCGGAAGAGATGTGTTTTTAGCTTGCGGCGGAATGTGTAGACTTCCAGCTGTCCTGATGTCACTGGGGAGCTCATTCCATCATTTAGGAGCCAGGACAGCAAACAGTCGGAATTTGACGAGTGTTTAGGTGTCCCTTGCACTGAGGGAGCAGCAAGACGATTGGCTGATGCACAGCAGAACGGATGGTTGTTGGATTGATGAACCCTAACACTCCATATTACTGCTGTCATGGATAAGGCACAATGGATCAGTTTCTAGAAATAATACAGTACAGTGCAGAGATGTTGAGGACTACAATAGAATACATTAATCCTGTTTTCATACTAAAAAAAGACATAATTATAGAGATAGAGGGCATTAATGTTGAGATCTAAAGGGGAGACAGTCAAGGTAAATCAGTGTTTGTGAGAGCCAATAGATCATTACCAGTGCTGTACTTCAGTAACACACACAAACAAACCTCTCCCCTCCCCTACTGTACTCCTTCGCTTGGCTGCTCTTTGATCATCGTTGCCACTGGAGTGAAAGAAGAGCGACGGGTAGAAAGCAAATAGCATTGGTTGGGCGCTCCATTGGTCACTGTCTCCCTGTTAGCCCTGCTGGCTAATCAGATCTTCTGCCCAACCTTGTTTTGGAGTTTATTAGTGGCAACCCTCTGCGGAATAACTGAACATCACAGCACGTGCGAGAGAGAGAGAGAGAGAGAGAGAGATTGCAGTGCACATGATGACATTTTGAATATACAGTAGATTCAGAGCTTCATCCATTGTTGAAATCTCAAAGGGGTGGATTTTGCCTCGCAGACATGGATTAATGCACATACTGTACATGCAAACACGCTCCTTATCCTTATCCATATCTAGTCCTTATATGAACAATCAATGCCTTACACACTACATGACCAAAAGTATGAGGACATTGGAAAGACTTTCAGCAAGAATTGGTAACCTGGCTGCAGGGATTTGCTCTTATTCAGCCAGAAGAGCTTTGCTGAGGTCAGGGACTGATGTTGATCCATATGGCCTGGGTCATAGTTGGCATTCCAGTTCATCCCAAAAGTGTGTGGATGGGGTTAAGGTCTTTGATCTGTTCAGGCCAGTCAAGTTTTTTCAAACAAAATTCCAAAACCCCATTTCAGTATGGAGATGGTTTCAGGTAAGGTGGTACTATAATATTAAAACAGGTAGGGGCCTTCCCCACATTGCTATTACTATAACATGCCCACCATTATATGCTATAGCATTGACATTTACCTTATTGGAATTAGCCATGAAAAAGTAGCCTAAACCTTTGAATCGTTGCTCCCTTTTCAGATTTATTCAGTGACACAAATAGGTCCGGTGGCATGCCCATTGATGGCTATTTCCTCCAGATGGAGTAACAATTGACCATTCAGAGATATGTAGGCAGAATTAAGATGGCTGGCTACATAGCTCAACCATTTAAAAGACAAGGGGTGTTGAAATAGTAATCCAGTCCAGAAGGGGACAGGGGGACAAGATGAGTCTGAGGCAGAGAGAGAAAGACACAGTTTGGAACTGGTGAAAGAGGGGTTGGGTGTGGACTTTACGTGGCAAATGGCTGCATTTGATTAAAAACCAACCTTTTAATCTGAGAGATTCTGGGGAAGGCAACATTGCACTCAGCCATTACCCAAGTGTACATTAATTGTTTGTTTGTTTGTTTGTTTCTTTTAGCACTCACATTCAAATCATGCCTCATTCCTCGCACCACTACACTAAGCCAGTTTTGTCTGTTAGGCTCTGTAAGGCTGACTCATCAACACATAATTTGATCTCCTTTGCTCTATGTGTCATATAACCTGTTTATTCAAGCTTAGCTGGACCTTTACAACATTGCTAGTATTATTTTCACACAGATGAAGAACTGCAATTACTACTGTTACTACTAAAACTGTAACACTCCCGGCCCTATAAAAATATTTAGAAATAATAGAAATAAGTTTATAAGGTCAAATCAATAGTAGACACCTTATAATACAACATATACATATCTAAAATGTAGGCTAGCTTTTCAATATTTGTGGTCATTTTTGTATAATTACTTTCACCTTGTTTTCTGTTTGTTTTCTATTGCTTCTCTGTCCTTTTCTCTCCTTGATTATTTGCTGCATGCTTGTGTGTCATAATTGCACCATGGACTCAAACACACACACACACACACACACACACACACACACACACACACACACACACACACACACACATATACACACACACACACACACACACATATATACAAACACCCAGACCCGCACACCGGTATGGCGAGTAAACAACCACATATCTCATGGCTAGTACTTAACTTTGTTGCTTTCCGAGGGGCCAGAGTGGCAAGACATTGAATTACTTTTATTCTATCCCTAATTGTTTTCTGCCCGAGGATTATTGCAAAGCGATTTGTGCGGAGCAGAGGGAAACACAGTGAACGTCCCCTTGTTTCCTTTGTCAGCCTTGATTTGTTTGCTGTAAGTGTAATTGACTTATGTCTCTACAACAGGGAAACAAATGAACAAAGAATGCAATTCTTTTTTGTTCTACTTCCTTACCCCTACTGTCAGAGCCTTTATGTTGTTTATTTACAGACTCTATATCCACACATTCAATTATGAATCTTTTCATGTAGTCATATTTATACATATCATGTCCATAAATGCATGTTTGTCAGTAAAACAAGCAATGTTGTGAAGGACTAAAGTATTTAAATGGTAACTCAAGCACTATGAATGGACTTTTGCACTTGCATTATAGGCTGAATATTCTTGTACTCAAAGACAAGTGATTGTGCTGCCCTCTGTGTAGCCTCACAGGTATTTACTGGGTTGAGCAGATGGAGATAGCATCAGGGCAATGTAATACACTGATACACTGTGCAGATAGTCACATATGAAGGTAAATATGGTGCAAAATGTGAGAGCGCATAGATGCGATGTGAGCACTTATAGAATATGATTTGAGAGCTTGTAAAAACAAATCTGTACTCGTAGATGTGACGTGAGCACTTGTAGAATATGATTTGAGAGCTTGTACAACTAAAATTGACCTCGTAGATGCGATGTGAGCACTTAGAAAAGTAGAAAATGGTTAGTTAGCAAACTAACCATCCAGCACACTTATAAATAAACACATTTTAATTTAAAAAGCATGCGTTATACTGATGGCGGTCCGTCCGCGGGTGCAGGACCTGGAGCTCACCGCCAGTGTTTCAGTTTGTTAAAAGTGTTCGGATAACTAAAAGTTCTTATTGTATTTAGTTATAAGCGGGGTTAGTTCGCTAACATCAGCTTGCTAATCCACCAATACTGGCGGTGGGCTCCAGGGGGGGTTGTGCCGTTGCTACCGGGTCAGGAGCTCTCCGTGTCCCGCTGGTGCTCCAATCAGATCAGGTCGAGGTCGGCAGCTTTCTACCAAGCTTTCTTGCAATGTTTCCACGCTGGCCGAGCCCCAC
>NC_045746.1:8232196-8234007 GCF_008692095.1 Etheostoma spectabile
TGGCGGTCCGTCTGCGGCTGCAGGACCTGGAGCTCAACGCCAGATGCGAGAGGTTGTAAGCACTGAGTTGTGGTTGTACTGAAATAGTGACTGAAGTGAAAAAAAAGAAATACGAGTGCAGATTTTTTTCTACAAGCTCTCAAATCATATTCTACAAATGCTCACATCGCATCTACGCGCTCTCCCAATTTGCACCATATTTACCTTCATAGTTTACCTCACTCACTTGCTCACTCACTCACTGACCAGCAGACATTCCAGAGGAAGTAATGTTGTTTTCATTGTTGTTTGTAGTAGTAGTAGCAGTTGGTGTGTGTGTGTGTGTGTGTGTATGTGCGTGCGCGCATGCCATAACTGCTCCAACCCTCAGGTAGAATTAGATTGAGAAACAGAGATAATTTAAGACTATGGCGCACTTATCTCTGGTAAAGCTCTTGGTAGTGTTCCAAAACTCCTACGCTCATTTGAACGCACCCATCCTTTAATTTAGCTGGTGATGACTTTAGCTATACTGCACAGCCAATGACAGCTAATCAGTCCTGTGTTGCCATCCGTGTCTTTTTATGGCCCAAAAATGAACACAGTAGATGAGTAAGGCATTCTATCACTGTTCTGACACTGTCAATTATTCACTTGTTTTCATCATTGCATTGGATTCCTCTCTCGCCCTTATTTGTCCCTCCACTCAAAAGTTTATGTTCCATTGTTTTGCTGTTTAAGTTTTCGCATAGCCAAGCTATAGCCCACCCGACCCCCAAATCTCCTAAGTCACTGCTAATATTTTTCTCCTCTTACCTTCCCTTCCTCTTTGCTTTTTCCCTTATTTCAGTCTCCCTCTTTCTCAGTTGGCGGTGTCTGCGGTTGATTATCTCACCATCAGCATTCAGTGTAAGAGACATCTGAGATACTCTCCTTCCCTAACTGCTCAGCCGCGATGCGCAAATACCTTATGATGTCACACGCACATGAATATTAACGAGCAACTGGATGCTGCAGCCCGTCTTCCTTCACAAGACAGACATAAAGAATTAGTCAGTTCTATTCAAAAACACGTCAGTTGTGTTTGAAATATTGTCGGGGTGTAGGATATGCGGAAAGCTGTGTACAGTATGAGATTTGCTAATTGTTGCTGCCTCTAGCTAGGTTTGCCTTTGATGTAGAGCTGCATGCTTTCTGGACGGGATGTAGAAATATGTTAAAATAAATGGAAAAAAAGTGCCACATTTTAAAGTCCACACAGTTATAAACATGTTTGAGGCTGCAATGTGTTCTTCCCCTGTAAAACTACTAAGATTACTGCTAACACATTTGCAGGGTGTCAGATTAAATAAAGAGCGCTGAAGGCTAACCATAAAACTCCATCAAGGCCAGATCACGCCCTTGGGCAAAGTGACGTGGTACATTATAGCTTACCCCCCCCCCCCAAAAAAAAAGGATAAGAAGGCTGATAGATCTAGACTCTTATTGCTTGTGAAAGTCTTCCTATTAGCTGGAGAAATCAAATCATGTGTGTGGGAATGGAGTGCCATTTTAACCTCCACGGTCAGCTTTTTTCACTCTAAGTAGCGATGAGTCATACACGGACACATACACACACACTGAATGGCAACAGTTTAGATCCAAGAGTGCATTTTTTTTTTGCATTTTTTTACATCTCCATCCTTTTTAAAACAACAAGAAAAAGAGCCTAACATGGCAATTGAAGATAGTTTTTCTTTTGCTAAAAAACATACTGAAGAGTTGGAACTGGAAGCATTCACATGTGTGTGTGTGTGTGTGTTTGTGTGTGTGTGTGTGTGTGTGTGTGTGTG
>NC_045746.1:8234017-8237354 GCF_008692095.1 Etheostoma spectabile
TGTGTGTGTGTGTGTGTGTGTGTGTGTGTGTGTGTTTGTGTGTGTGTGTGTTGCAATGACTGGGCTCTAGTTCTCAGCATTTCCGTTAGTGTGATAGGCAGAGGAGAGTTAGAGCTTACAGTGCACAACAGCGCATCAGCCTTGACCACTCACAAGTTATAGCTGCACATAGTCCTGTGTAGAAAGAGTACTTACACACACACACTAGCACACCTCCACAATAAAATACACACATAGTTCTTGACTCTGCACTTCAACTGCCTCTCCCCCTGTCTCTCTCTTACCACCCATCATTTATTGGCTAATGTCTCCCCTCATACTCAGCCATCAAAATCTTGCTGCTGTATCTCTTTTTCTTTTCCCCCCATCCTCCCTCTTCCCTCCATCTGGGGGAAAATCAGCTGTATCAGCACTATGCTTAGCTTCCATCCTGAGAACATTCACACACACACACATTCAGTTAGTGAAGCAGATTATTAAAGGACGAATGACCTGATTTAGTCGCTGTCTGTTTACAGCTGTATACACACATATATTTGGGGGGGATAAAACAAACACACACACACAGGGAAATGTTCAAATGAATATGACTGCATGTGTGTGTGACAAGCTGTAGAGACCAATGGAGTTTCTCACCATGACTCATCCTTACTCAACTCAGGCTCGTGGTTGGAGTTTTTACATTCCCACATACCGATGTGTCGCTCTCACCTCCCTACTTTTTCATATTGTGCCCTACTTCAACCTGCTATTCAACACTGTCATCTCCTCATTACAATATCTATTTTCCAATACAGCCATCTTTCTGCACATGTGCTCTGTCTCCCTCTCTCTCTGTCTGTCTCTCCTTCTCTTGTTCCCATGGGTAGTGGTGGGATAATTGGAAGCAGAGGTTCTTCATTGAGATGATGCTGAGGCCAGTCAGGTGGAAAGCCCTCTTAATAGACCTCTGCTCCCTCCATGCACACACACATGCACTTTTACAAACACTTGCACACACATACAGCATATACTATTCAGTGTGGATGCAGACATGCACACCTACACCTATTCTTTTCCTCAGAGGCCCTTATTTCTAGGATTACGCGGCTTTCCATGCAGCGGGCAGGCAGCAGCCAATGCTTTCCCATAACTGTGCTATTTCCTTAACTTAACTTCTCTGTCTCACTCTTTTTGTCTTCTTCTTACTCTTTTTCATCCTCCCTCCATCAATTTACCACTCTATCGCTCAGTCGCAATCACATCTCTCATTTTTTCATCGACAACAGGCAATCCCCCAGCTGTCTTTTTCACAATACGGGCTGCACGCCACAGATTGCCATAGCCCATATCACATTGCAATATTTAATCTCCCTTCGCATGTGTAGCCAGTTTTCTGACGGTATCCATTTCATTTTCTCTTAGCCTGGAAAAATAATTTGGGGCCATATCTGGTTTATGCCAGATTATCGCAATTTGGATGCCCTTTCAGCCGCTCCATCGTACCCTCTATCAACCCCCCTTCCCTGCAGTGCGCTGCTGAACCAAGATGGCTGCCTTCCAACTCAATTTGTGGTCTGCGAAGGGGCTATTTGCATGAACATGTGTCCCATCGTTTAGCTGATATCCTACCGTGACAATCTCACAGAGAGGAGTGAAATCATGCATATATTAAAGTCTTCTTCCCTTTTTGGTTCAATTCATCTTTCTCGCACTGGTGTTTTGCAATTTTTCCTCCACCTTCAATGTGCTACTCAAGGATTAAGTGAAATACTGATGCCCCTATAACACTGAGAGATAAAAGGCAGGGATGTGATAGATTGTAAAATGCTGGATACACATGCATATGGGAGCATAAAAAGAAAACTAAAGAGGCACTTTTAAGGGTGAGCTAAAAGTCAGTTGAATGACATTGTCCTTTATCAAAATTTGTTAAGGATCTGTTGTTTTTATGAGTAGGCCTACTGGTATGTGTGTGTGTAGGCCTACAGTATATTGACTATATCACTTGTTAGTTTCCCCCATAATTTTAGTAGCCTACATTTTCAAAAGTCGGAGGTTGCTGTTGCCACACTATTAGCCAACTCTATGGTAGGCAACTTTATCAAACATAGTCTCCAACTGTCTCACCAATCTCTTTTTACCTCCAAAAATCAGGGAAATAATTGACAATAATTCGACTGGGTTAGCCTATTCTAGAGTGATAAGGTAATCAAACATTATATCTCATTCTCATTTTTTTCTTTTTTTTATCAGTAAAAGCAAAGTAGCAGTGATATTGTCAATTAAAGTAAAATAATTCTTAATTTGCTTAACACTTGTTGACCAACACCATGGTCTGGGAGAAACAACTCTCTACAGTATGATCCATGACCATCCCCGATATAACGCTAGATTCTCAATAATTAGCAACTAACGGTTCACTCCATGTGTGACAGACAGGCAGACTAGAGATACCTGAGACTGGACTGGTAAAAGCTTGAGTAATGACCTTGCCTGCTGAACTAGCTAGTTATGGTTTCACGGAGTGAAAGGACAAGCCGCTCCTCAGCCGAAAGCCCCGGAGCCCTTCATTCAGAGGTGATACACTTAAATTATTGAGATGACATGCTTAGCTTACGTTAAATGTTTAGAAAGGACTCGGACACACCGCTGCTACCTAGCTAGCTAACGTTATCTATTAGCCCCGTTTAGGACACGACGTAGTGAATGAAATAGCGTTAGCTAGCTTGCGTTAGTTGCAAACATGGTTGGCCAAGGGGTTAGCTAGCTTCCAAAATGATAAAGTTAAAGAGCCAGAGAGAGACTTGTGCTTGGCTAACGAACAAATAACAAATACACACTGCCAGCAAAGTTGTTTAAGGCAAACAGACAACAGCCAAGGTGAATTTTGTATTGTGGCTAACTCTTCAATGTAGCTATTTATGCTAATTGACCAACGTCAACTAGCTAGCTAACTGCTTGTAAAATTGTGCAGCGACATGTCACCATCAGTAAATAACGCTAAGTAAGCTAAGGGGACGGTGTTAAGTCTTTATAATTTAACAAAAACAACGTTCTCCCACGCCAACAAACACTTAGCTAGCTATCATATGCAAATAAAATCAACATTATCAAGTAATTTACGTTAATTTATTCAATAACGTTAAGCTTCATGCTACATTTAGGTATGCCTAGAATTTTCAATGTCAATTCGGCATGCATTTTTTCCATGCATAAAACTATCCAGAAGTCATATTAATGATTGATATTGCCACCTATGGAGACAAGTCTCATACAATGACTAATGAGACATAAACAGAGGAAGGGTAACAGTTAGCAAGCGTGTGTGCATACGTGCGTGCGCGCGCGCGTGGGT
>NC_045746.1:8237364-8244122 GCF_008692095.1 Etheostoma spectabile
GGGGGGGGGGGGGGGGGGGGGGGGGTGTATTCTTTTTGGCCAGTTTAAGTTGATGTGGTTTGTTTAACTCAACAATGAGGAAAACGTGTACTTGAAAATAGCTTGAAAAAAAACATTCTATACATTTTATTTATTTATTCACAAGCACAAAGAATCAACTTTTCTGTCAATGTGCCAGTGTTAGCCAGCTGGCAAATGTTCAGCTACAGTCCAAAGGCAAGAGGTAATGGTTAAAATGTACAGAAGACAGCAAGACACAATAAAGACAGCAAGACAATAAGCATTGCCAAGACAGTGTAGACGATGCAGAGCAAATGGAAGCAGCAACACGTTAACATTGTCCACTATTCAGTATTCGTAGCCATGCAAGCAAGCAGCACGAAGCAACAAAACACAGCCAAGCAATACTGATGATAGCCACTTTTTGACACATGCAAACATGTATAGATGATTTATATCACCAGTTTTCTCAGTTCCAGGTAAGGGCATCATTACACACAATCCCAGTGAAGCAAGAGTCACAAGTCTGGTCAGCACTTGAAAGTTAGTCATGAAGTTATAAAGTTCTCCGTTTAGAGTGACACACACACACACACACACACACACACACACACACACACACACACACACACACATACACACACACCACTAAATTAAATAATGATCTTAGTTCCTTATGCTATCTGTTGCAGGAAGACAGAATTAAACTCAGGTAAAAGCATGAATTGTATGAGAAGGGGCTAACAAACTAGAGAAGGCTAACAACTAAACTGCTAAGATCTTGCACTGTTTTGCCAATACACTGTTTAATTTTTGTGTTTTACAATAAGAAGTCTTATTAAATTTGCGCGTGCCTTGGCACAATGGCATAATTCAGGTTTTGCCGCAGCTCTTTGCAGCTAAGGCGCCTGAACTACGTGGTCAAAAAAAATGTACGTGAGCGATATCCGCCGTGTTACTTGGTCCCGTTTTGTCTGACAATTTTATGTTTGTTATGTGTTCAACTGTTTGTTCATACTGGCTGCTGTGTTTCTAATTTACTGCGGCTACATGTTTGCAGTTACTCTGTCTTTCTGATGTAGAGAAATTTGCTGAGGTTTTCTGTCCTGTTGAGGTCTTAGCATTTTTGTAATTTGTGGATGATTCAGATCCTCGTTATACAAAAGTTATCCTTGAATGCAACAGGGAACAGCTGGCTTGATGGAAGTGGGCTTCATACCTGACCTTGCAACCAACTGTGCTGTTGATTGGATCTTTTTTTTTCCTCTAACCGTGATTGTCCTTCTGTCCATTTGTTCTCAGGTTAACAGGGTTCCAGCTGCCTTCACCCATTGTGAGTACAGGCTCCAGGCTCACACTGTGGCTGCTGTCTGACTACGCGGTCAGCGGGCAGGGATTTAAAGCTGTCTATGAAGGTAATACAACTTCTGTGTTTGTTGTTGAGCCATTGTTAAGAATCGAGTTGCTATCTCTTCCTGCAGTACAAATGTAGAAACTCAATCTCAAGTACTCAAAGTACTTCTGAAATAAACCACATAAGTCACTTCAGAGATTTGTGACTGTGTGACTGATATTTAAGTTTAATCTTCTTTAAGTCCTTTCTTCATCATTGCAGTAATTTATACCAATCATTTTTAAATATGGTGGGATTTTCAGCTGCTTCAGTTAGTGTTCCATAGCTTATTTGGAAAAGGCTTCAGAGCTACTGAGCAAAATGTTGAAAATATCCTAAAAAAAGGAGAGAAAATGGTGTGTTCCGTAACTCATGTTTGGGTACAAAATTAGCTAGTGTGCTCTGAACTAATTGTACTATCAGATGGTTTAGTTTTAAGCCATTCTATCCAGCTAGGTTATCATCTCTTTTCTATTCCCAGGCAAGGGCTGTGACCTTTATCATGGTGACATGGAATACTTTATGACCCATAGCGGGATGATATTAATGATGGCACTCTTCAAACCCACGCAGGAAGAAAGGCGAGCATAGGGAGGGGAAGGCAATACAAGCGAGTGACTAATTAGGCTAATTACCTGACAGGGGCCTGTCTGTCTTTTTGAGATATTGTGAATTTAGGGATGTGGCTCGATGAAGCAACGTCGAGCGACTCGGGAGGCTTAAGACTACATTGCGTGACTTGATAAAACCAAAGACAAAAGAGCAAAGAGACTGTTTGTTAACTCCACTGAGAGGCAATTGGGGCGGTGTGCCTTTCTTTCTCACTAGTGGAAACAAAACTGTCAGACTTGTCTAGCTCTTGACCTTGGATGATGTAACTGTCTCTTGCTAGAAATTTGTTTGCAGAAACTTAAAAAAAAAATAGTAACCATACAAGTTTACCATTGTAAATGATTCATTTTACTGCTTAAACTACTACTATTTCTACTTTTGTACTACATGCGGTCATTCACTCACATGGATACACTGTACAGTATAGTCACACATACATTAATAAAGATAAGTAAATGTAAATCCAGTGTTCTAACATTAACAGATAACTATTTACATATTAAACATATCACACTAAAAGATGAGACAGATAAAGTGTAGCCATGACATGCATTGTCAATTCAATCTGGTATGTTTGTCAAATGTTATAGTTCAGCAGATAAAATACCTGATTACCCGAAGCCCAAATAGGTTATTATATGTAACTTAACCTTAATATGTTGATATTGAGCCATACAGAAAGTTACATACAATTCTCACCACTGTTTCCTCCTAATTCCTGTTAAATTATATAAGATTAAGGCTACCTAAAGTTAATTTTCTTTTTCTTTAAAGTGTTTTAATCCGTGTTTTTTAGGCTACTATACATGTCCTTGTTGCATTCATTAAGATCTCATCTGAAGATTTCTGTCCTTCAAACTTTTCCAACCAACTTAATAAAACCTTTGGTTTTATTCGGGCTCAAGTCCATAAATACAGTAAATGGATCCAGGCACGGAGAATGGGAACTTAAGGCTCAGTTAGCAATGATTAGCTCAGTTAGTGGTTAGCTTTGGTCAGCTCCACGTTTAGGGAGCTTTTCACCGCAGTGTGGCCGTGCCATTTCTACGGCTTGTTAATACAGTTAATCCCATGGCAAGACCACCAGCAGCATGCTACTACTAAATATAGCCTCTGAGCCTGATATGAAGCGTTGGCACTGTCATGTACGTGGGACAATACTTTAGGAGGGGGAGTGGCTGAAGGCCTCAATCTACTTGGGCGGTGCGCCAAAGTGGAACCTATGCATGGGAAACAGTGAAATCTTAAGATGACTTTAATACTATGGAGAATGGTTCAAGGATATCAAGCCTGTTGAGCACCAGGGGAACATAATGCAATACCAAAATTACCTGTCACCCACCTCACATGACACTGGTGAGAATAACTGCAATGACCCATGGCATATGGGGAAAAGAGAGGCCCCATAGTGCTGACATGTGGTGCTGCCCTGTAGGTTAGAGTAAATGTTAATGGGAGAGTAGAACAGGAGATATGTAAAGCACAGCATCAGTTAATGGATGGAAGTCCACCCACAGTTGGCCTTTGTTACACAGGATATGCACACATATCAATCTTTGAGCTTTATTTCTTCAGATAAAGTAAACCCTATCATTGTCTTCTTCCCTTCGTTCTGTTCTGTTATATTTTATCCTTATTTTCATTTGAACCTCTTTTGGCAATTTACCTCATGGTACACACAGGTTTTTTGACTTCTCTGTGCCCCTTAATTCCCGCTAGGGCTCCCTGGCACAAAGGCCAGAGATAATGAACATGGACCCTGTGGCTAAACCTGTTTCATCTGCTTACTGATTCGAAATTACGACAAAAAGGCCTAAAAACAGCTGGATGGTAAGAGCAGCCTAGGTAAACAAAAACAATAAATACAATCTGTGTATATTCCATGCTTTTATTTATATAACGCCTTTGAAAAAACCCAAGAACACTTTAGAGAATTACTGTGGCTAAGCTAAAGGAGGTTGTAGGCTGTGGTAAATACGTGGTGTTACAGGAGTTTTTTTTTGTTAAATGTCCAGGGATATATTATATATTTTGGATATCTGCAGGGTGGGTGTTTCAGAGGGATGGGGCTGCTATACTAAAGGCTCTGTCTCTGAAGGTACAGAGTCCAGTTTGGGGAATGGAGAGCAGGTCAGCGTCTGAGGACGGCAGGTTTCGGGGTGCGGTGTATGGGTGGAGGAGGTCGGAGAGATACTCTGGGGCCAGGGCATGGAGGGATTTGTAGGTGAGAAGGAGGATTTTATATGTGATGCAGGACTTAAATGGGAGCCAATGAAGGTGGATGAGGGTAGGGCTGAACGATCTTGGAAAATAATCTAATTTTTTTTTTCACCAATATTGCGTTTGCAATTTTATGTGATTATTTTTAAGCTCTTTGTCTTCTGTATTATTCAAGAAAGACAAACAATAAATCATTTTGTATAGTATGAACAACAAACAATTAGATAGATTAAACAAACTGTTCTTTCCTGCAGACCCGGCCTGTTTGTGATGATGAAATTAGGTGATGCAGGAATTTATATGAATGCCATCTTTTATTTACTTCAATCCCAGTATTATATTGAGCATTGACCAAGCCTGGTGTAAACATTAATATGAAAGTCAGAAACAAACTATTTAAAAAATGCAGATTGCAGAAATATAAAAACAAATATGTGGCTAACATTTAGTAGTATTTACATTATTTATTATTTAACTATTATGTACTGTAATAAACATATGTAAACCTGTGCATTGCACTTTTTAGACACTGTTTTTGAACTTTACTAGATATTTAAATAAGTAATAAATGTATCCACACACACACACACACACACAATGGTGTATTTTTTTTTTTACAGCGCACACAGAAGAGCTGCCTCCAACCCCTCCCCCTCATGAAGTTGTGTGCCATGTGCAACATTGCACTTGCTAAGAGAGGATATTGTTACGTTAGTAATAGCATGCTGCTGCTGGTCTTGCAGTGGGATTAACTGTTGAAACTGCTTCTGTGAAACATTCCTGAACATTGTTTATCAGAGTGTGGTTTCTGTGGAGTGCAGACTGATTTGCTCTCGCGAGTCACATGACCAAATCACAGCCTTTGCAATTAGGAAATCGTGTTTTAACATATTGCGATATCATTGCAGATGCAATTAGTCGTTCAGATGAGGGTTGGGTTGATGTGCTGCCAGGTCTTGGTGTCAATGAGGATCCTGGTGGCAGAGTTTTGGACATACTGGAGCCTTTCTAAGGTTTAGCTGGGAACCCTAGACTGGACTCAATTGCATTAGTCCAAATGGGAGGTTATAAAAGCATGTATGAGGGTTTTGGCCACGGAGTCAGAGAGTAATGATTGGAGACTGGCGATGGTTTTGGGGTGAAAAAAGGCTGATTTGGTGATGAATTTGATGTGAGTATGGAAAGACAGGTTGGAGTCCAGGATTACATCAAGGTTACGGACCTCAGAGGATGGACAGATGGTGTACCCGTCAACATCCAGGATGAGATCTTAAACCTTCTGGGGCAGCGCCTTGGGGGCCGCAACCAAGAGCTCTCTTTTATTATAACAATAGATCTTTTTTTCTATTATATGGCGGCCTCATACTTGCTGTTGGCAGGAGTAATCTGCAGTTTACTGCTATTGAACTACCCAGGCAGCCGAGAAACACCAGGAAGGTGTCACAGAAGCTGACACACTGCTTTGTGCTGCTTTGTATGAAGTCGGTTTGACCAGAAGCCACTGGCGTAGCGCCACTGTTCTGCTTTGATTAGTTCAGTTAGAATACAGCACAATGGTCAGCAGGGGACAAGTTTGAGAACAGACAATGACCAAAGATTGTACTTAATCAGAGAACCCACTGTGTATCATCTCAGGAAGTTACCAGTATCTCCGTGGTGATTTTAAAATGTGAAGTGAAGTATTTAGCTCTAGCTCTGCTTGCCAGATTACGGAAGCTCAGTTGGTTTTCTCTGTTTTAACAATTGTCAATTATTTAAACATTTTTTTTTCACTCCATTTGATCCAAAGATACTAATAAACAAATAACTTGGCACAAGGCCAGTCTTTGTCCTATTCTTGGACTGAACAAGTCGCCTTTTTTATTGCAGTAAAATGTGATGGAAACCCACAAGACTATATGCATAATGGGAGTCTGCATAATCTCATTTTATTGCCTGACAGAAAGCACTGTGCAGTACTGCATCTCAATAGCTCATCCTTAGTATAGCTACACTCCTTAATGGACCAAGTTAAACCTTAACCAGCCTGTCCAATGATGTATGTATTTCTGTGTCTTTGTTTTTTTCCATAATTTTCCATTTTATTGTAATTTGGTGGCGTATTATGTTAACCTCAGAGAAGGTAAACTTGTGAATAATCTGCATTACAGTGAAGAACGCCAGCTGTGTGTTGGTGGGCATTACCCAGAATGCAGATTGGTTGCATCACAGCTTTGTCATGTCTGTCATGGTTCAAATGGCAGTGTGTCAAAATGAGCGGTTTAGTTTTGCTCACTTTTAAACTTTTAAACTGTACGCGTGTGTGTCCGTCTTGGTGGGGAACCTGCACGCCACAAGCAGACGCCACACAGGACTAGGGGGGGGGGTGTCCCGCCTTTCGAGTTCAGTTTTTTTCATAACTGAAAGTAGGGCTGCACGATTATGGCCAAAATGATTATCACGATTATTTTGATCAAAATTTTGATCGCGATTATTCTCACGATTATTTTTTTGATTTTAACCAAAACAAATGTTATCGTCACATAGGCTGTTT
>NC_045746.1:8244132-8244537 GCF_008692095.1 Etheostoma spectabile
GAGGGAGTGTGATGGACGCTACTCACAGAGAGACGGCTGATCACTCTGAACGGGTCCCGCACGGGTCGAACGGCGGATAAACAAGTCGTGTGTATGAAACGTCTGTATCTTCACTGCGCTGCATTTTTATGAACTATGATATTCTGGCCATGGGTCACATCTCTGGCCCAGGTCCTGGTCTCTCGGTCCAGCAGCTCCGTCTCACACGCTGTTACTCTACCAACTGAAGTTAGCTGCATTCAGTAACTTCTTCTGTGTTCTTCGCCGTGGCGGCCGCGATAGCAGAGTTACCACGGAAACACTGGTACAAATACAGATTTGCCCCCTCATACTTAACAATATCCAGCTGTGTCAATACAAAATTAAAACTGTGGACAAATATCAGAAGTGTGGACCGGCGGCCGC
>NC_045746.1:8244547-8258000 GCF_008692095.1 Etheostoma spectabile
TGGCGGAGCGCGGAGAGAGAGTAGGACGAGAGAGCGTAGAAAGATCCCACACAGGCACGGCTTTGTAGACGAAATTGGTCATGTAACGCAAAATTAAACCATATCGATATGACAACATTGCAGCGGATGCGAGGACATTAGCACCGGTGCGTCCTAGAGGAGCTAACAGCTAACAGACGCTACTAGCTTACAGCTAACAGACGCTATTAGCACCGACTGGAACTGGTCACTGCTGTTGTCTGAAAAACAACAGATGGGACAAAGTGTTGCGTTTACTAGTAAACTGGTAAACTTCAAGACCGACGTATAACCGACTGCTATCTGTTGAGTTTTCCTCAAGCTACTCTGTCCTCTGGGACTGTCTACATCTAGAAACATAGCTGCACGGTGCAGTAAACTACTCTGACTGGCTCATGATCAGACGGCTTTACGGAGCGGGAGATTGGCTTTGCAAAAAACCCGGAGTGTTCTATGAAATGACGCTTTATAAAAAATAATCGCTCGATCACGCAAATTTGATCGTGGGAAGTCCAAATCGTGATCGCGATTAAAATTTGATTAATTGTGCAGCCCTAACTGAAAGGAACATCGCATCTGTTGTGTGGACAACGGTTGGGAGAAAAAAGGCGCTACGTAACGCTGGCTTTTCAGTGTCTAGTATTTTGCTAAGAGTGAACTTAATAAAAAGCCAGATGCCAACACTAAATATAAAAAAGCCAGACACTATATTGTATTAAGTTGATCTGAGCAGTAGCCTACATTCACCACTTCTAAACAGAGGCAGAACATAACGTAATCTCTGAGATTATTCCTTCTGAACGATGTGCAATATGAGAAAATCTCAGAGCTGAACCGGGCAGACAAAGCAATTTTCCTCAGACTCACCCTGGGTCGAGTTAATTAAGTCTACTTCAAACTTACAACACTAATAACATTACCGTCGCCAAAATAGCCCCGCAAATCAAATTCCTTACTTCATCGTTAACGGTTAAGCCAATAAACCTGTATGGAAATTAACACCTCTGCTGAAATGTTAAATTTGTAAATGGTCATACGACACAAGACCTCTCGCTCTCTTTCTCTCTCTCTCTCTCTGTACACACACACTCCGGTTCTGGTGGTTGATGAACGCAAATAGAATAATTGAGTGGTTGTACTTGTGAGAAAGGATCAATGTAGCCCTGATTGTGTTTCTGTGCTTGTATGCATACAGATGTCTGTGTGCCTTAGCGTGTCTCTGCATACATGTCATTGGCTGTGTGCGTGAGGCTTTTACTCACTGGTTGTCCTTCTATTTTTTAAATGGGATAAATGGCTTTGTTTCTTAGCCTGATTGACTCTTCTCAGCATAGCTTTTGGTAGTAAAACCTCAGTATTCTATAGCATCTTTTTCTTAGGACTGTGCTTACCATCCACCATTTTAGTCTGAGCCCATCTCGCCTATATTAGATATCTGTTCTGTTTCAGCCCACACTGCAATAAGCCTAAGTGCTGCACAGTCCATCTCCCCAGCACACTGCGTAATGGCCGAGACCACTCTGGAATCTCTCCCCTCCCATCACCATGGCAACCACCAGACTCCTTTTTTTATGTCTTCTTCTTCTCTTTCTCTTCTCCATCTTTTTGCAAACTCTTTATTCATGTTTAATCTGTAGTTATAGAGAAGGAGGCTATCCGAGGCAAAGAGCATTGGAAACATTTGCTGAGCTTCTGAAAATATCTACTGGGGAATAAAAGAGAAGTCTTATCTCTTCAAGTCTTACTGCATTCCTTGCGCTCCACCATTACCCGTTTTCTCTCGATCTTCTTTTCTCTCCTCCTTTCTCCCTGTTCTCTGTCCTATCATGAATCTCAACCTCTATGGTCCCCATATGTTGTTGCTTCTTCCCAAATGTTACTGCTAGCTCTCCCTTTTTTTTCTTGAATAGTAAAGTACCGTGATGATTATCCAGTCATGTGTCGCCAAGTTTCTCTTCCGTCTGTGTCTCAGTTGCATATTCAATGTGCCTCCAACTGGGTCAGCTGAAAAAAGAAAAGAAAAAACCAGCCAGCCCTGCCGCACGACTCAAGCAGTCTGCCTTCTCAGCATTAAGTCACTGCAGGTGTCTGAAGTAGGTAAAAATGGCATGCACATCATAGTTCTGTAGTATCTTTTTTATAAACAAGTGTTGTGTGTATAAAAAATTTCCATGTTTAGGTTCATTACTTACTGTATATCTAAGATCTGCGTCAGAGTCTTAAGGTGAATTATGAATGCATTTGAACAATATATTGGTAGTACTGCATAATACAGAGGAGGGCGGGAGGAAAAGCCTGGAGCTAGAAACAAAGTTAGCTAGCTACCGTAACTACTGTATGCTCTTATTGTAGTCTACCAGCTGTACCGTAGTACCTACATCTGAAATAAATACCGTACGGTACACAATGGTGGTGTTTGATTGTTTCTGACCCAAATTGCTTTGTCGCCCTTCCGGCTGTTACATTTTTGCAAATGTTTGTTAAAAAAATTAATGATCTTTGTCCATTGGAACGCTACGGCTTTTCATTTAAAACGGTTTGTTTAAAACAATTATACGTCTCAAACAGATGGAATTAGAAATAAAGGCCTGCCTCTAATAAAGGCCTGCTTCAAATAAAAGCCGGGTACCTTCTGCAGTTCAGGTAAATAAAGGCTCCGGCTTTCATTTGCGGAATTACGGTATGAGGGGTTTGATGTTACAATGAGTCGCCACAAGCACTCATTCGCCATAAGCACTCATACCCATTTTTGTAAGTGAGTAAAGATGCAGCAGGAGTGGGAGTACTTCCAGCAACACAGCCTTCTCCTGCATCCATCTGAGCTGATCTACAATAGTGTCTCTATCTACTCCCCCTTGACCACCCCCGTCCCCTTGTCTCTCCCGCCTTCTTATTAGCATGAGTGAGGAAGGTGGGGGCAAGTAGATGAGGGTGATGAGAAAGCAGTGAAGCATGAGTGAGTCTTAGTACCTAATTGAAAAATGAGGCTCGTCCCCTAAAGTTGGGGAGTCGGCCAAATGAAAGTGTGATGTTAGTGGTGAAAGAAGAGTATAGACCTGGATAAAATCCTACAATCCTAATGTTCTATTTTCCCTCCACGGGGACAAATACACATTTTACTCAGGGGTGTATTATGGCCGCAATTGTGTCTGTAATTTAAAAGGAGGGGCTGTTTTTTTTTTTTTTCTCACCTGCTGAACCCTTAAGAGATACTTTCCATGGATGTTGTTGCTGCTCGCTGTGGTAAAATTGGCTTTGATCAGGAGAGATGCACAAAAGTAATTGTTTGCCAAAGAGCAATTTACATGGATTGTTTCAATGATTTCAATTCATATTCAGCAGCCTTATTATTATATCCATGCCTTTTATCTATTGATACTAACTTCTCACAATATTAGCAATGCATTCTGCGTTTTAGAGAATCTAATTTGGCTGCAAACAGCGCATTCCACTTTTTGATTAAATGTGACTAGTAGCCTACCTGCAAGCATGGAATAATCATCATTATGCAAGAAGAAAACTAATAGCAAAGAGCATGCCTGTAACACGTGTAAACTAATTACCATAGGACAAAAAGGTTTACCAGGTCGGCTGCATTTCTTGTTTTTAGTAATTTGCAGTGCAAATGTGTGTAACCCAATTTGCTTTAAAACAAGGAGCCGTTGTTAAGCCACATACGTCTGCATGGACACAGTGCTCTGTTGTCCCATGTTTGTCCCTGTGGTTGTTATCGAGCGTTTGCTCTGTGAGTAAGCATTAGTTTAAGGTAAGATTGGTGCCTCTAAGGGTTTAACACACAGTTGCAGGTTATTGTTATGTTACCATGATATTATTGGTATGTCTAAACAAGCACAGGTTTAGCTGAAATGCAACTTAACTGACGATTCTGTTACCCTGATGGGGAGTTTGGACTAAAATAGAATATTGGTCTCAGTTTTTTTTATTTACTATAAAGGGAAGTTTGAGTATTTTATAACCAATAAACCTTTTTATGGCTCATGTTAAATGTCTAAATACATTTTTTACATGTTCATATTTCAACATTACAGTAACAGCAATGGGAAATATGATATAGTATTTTTTGAAATACAAATTTTAAATAAGACTAAAAGTACAGAATACATTTGATCCTACAGTACTGCAGCGTAACCATGTTAACCAACCAAATTTAAAATAAACTGAAGTCTAATTGAAATGACAAAACAATAGGCCTCATTTGTCCTTTGGTTGAAATTTGTTATGGGTTAAATTCCGTGTGCTCAGTTTATTTTATAGCATTAAGCTTTGGGTATTCTTGGGTTTTCTCCTGCCAAATGTTTGGCGGTCCAATCAGCAAACAGAGGGAGCGGACAATGGCGTTAATGTTGAGGCCGTGGCATGAGTTGTAGTTCCATAATGCCGACGGAGTAAGATGCGAGCAAAGCCACTCGATCCGTTATGGCAACACTGCCGAATATCCAGAAGTCAAAGGCCGAGCAAGAACAATCTTTCCGGTCTAACTACCTTGAATGCTCTCTGGGCCGGGCAGGTTATAAATGCATTTTATATGGTGTGTGTTTATGCATGAGTGTATGCATGCACATATGGCACAGCTGTCTTTTCTCAACTGTGAAGAAAAAGAAGCTGATGCCTCTGTGTTTGCGTGCTAGCCAGTTTTTCTCTTCTTCCTCTTTCTGTTTTTTTGTTGTTGAAATTTTTACACATTGTAGCGAGATTTTCAAACTGAGGTTTGCTTTTTTCCTAGAGCCCCCCCCCCCCCCCCCCCCCCCCCCCCTCGCTTATTACATTAGTCGACTACTCGGTCATTTTTGTCTTAGTCCACTAAGATTTCTTTAGTTGATTAGTCATGTTTTATGCTTTTTTTTCATGCTGAATCACTTATTTACCAGTAACCTATGAGCACATATCTGGTAAACACACAATTTAAAGTAGTACTTCTGCATGTTTCTTTGTGGAGAAACTTTTACAGATCTGTCGATTAAATTATAAATGTTAGCCAACTCAGAATTTCCTTAATTGAGGACAGCCTTTATTTTTCCCATCTGCCGGATGTTTCCGTTGAGTTTTAATGACGGTTATTTTTTATTTATATTTTTAATTATGACCATTGCAAAAACTAGTTGTCAACTTGACCCTGCTTTGTCCATTTGTGTCATCCTCTCTCCCAACAATAACAAATCAAATCTTTCTTATGTTGGACAACAATTATTTGTAGTTTTTGGATTTACTCTCTATGAAAGGGCGGCCAATTTTCATATTGTTTAAATAATTCTGTGTATTTATTTTAGCTTTAACTTACAGACATTGCAGAATAAATATTGGTATAATTGATTGGTCCTCAATTTCTGATCATAAAGTTAATGTTAAATTTACATGGAAAGAAAACAAAATATAATAGACCATAAGCACACTGGACCAGGACCATGTCACTGGAACACTTATGTAATTGAGCATCAGGATTCAGGTTTTACAAAATGTCTGCCATGAGAAAGTACTGTTTTTTTGTGAGGTAATACGGAGTGGCAGAACATGAATGAGTAATCGTAATTGTCAACCATCGACAGTAAGTGTTTTATAGATACTTGAACAGAAGAGTTTAGGGCCATGTGGATGCCTCCAGACTTTAAACAGTCCAGTTTTCCAGTTTGGTGTTTTTGTTGCCACGCCCTTGTGATTCACCTGGTAGAGCGTGCTCCCGCTTGTACTGTACAACCCGCAGCCCTTTGCTGCATGCCGTCCCTTCTCTTTCCCCCCCACGTCCTGTATGAATCTTCACCTGTACAGGATAAAGGCAAAAAGGAAAGAATCTATTTTTTGTCTACTGATGTCTCTTGCCCTCCCACAGGTAGTGACTCACTGCTGTGTTTTCAATGAAACCATAGGGGTGAAAATCTCACCTAGACTTTCTGCAAACAAAACTGTGTATGTTTTCCTGTGTGCATTTGTGTGTCCTCAGTGACCAACCAGGTTCAGAACCTCTTGATCCTGTACTTTGCTGGTTTATACAAGACAAAAACCCATACCTTTTGAAATATTTCAATCAACTCCCTACAGAATTAATTCAAGGTGCAAACTTGCAAGCCTTCTAACCAAAAAGGATTTGGTCTACGATTTCTTCCATGAGCATATTGAAATGTGACGCCAGTATTATTTATTTTTCTGACCCTTTGCTGCATGTTGTTAGGGTCATCTATAAAACACCACGTTCAGTAAAACTTGAAATGTTAGTGCAGTTACTACAATTGTTTGTGAATTGCATCACAGTGTTTCAGACTATCCAAACCGGATGCAATCATTTTTGGACACAGTAGTCACAAAAAGCCTGGTGTTTCTAGTGGGACTGTTAATTACACACCTGCTGTCACAATAGGAGAATTTCTTTCTAATTTTGTCAGACACTGCAGGTCCAATGTAGTTCCTACACAAATCAGCAACCACCCCTAGCAACAAGTGGTTCCTTTGCGTGTACAGGATTTATTTGTTCAGCTTTTGCTGCCAGTGAGCAGTAAGCGCAAGAAGCCAGGAACAAGTGTTTCTTATTTGAATGGGTTTAAGAACCTGAACTAAGTTAATGTCAAATGACAGCCCAGCTATTATGGCTGTAATGTAACTGAATGTATTTACTAATTTCTTGGAAAATGTGGGCTGTCTGGCACGTCCGGTTAAGCAGAGCTTCCTCTCTGGCACATTGTAGCTGTTATCAGTGTCTGGCATGGGAATCGGCCGCCAGCTTGTCCGACCGTTAAATGCTTCTGACACTTAATTAATGGCTGATTGTTGTGCGGCAGTACTCCGTCAGCCTAATGAAGGCTGTTTCCACTCACACACACTCGTACATAAACACACACATACTACTATGGCTGGCGTGCACACTGACTTTCACAGACAAACACTCTACATCAGTATTCCAATGCACCATTCAGACAACACTCAAGAAATGTTGATGAATTGTGTGCAACTAAGTCGTGGTGCATTAGAATGTTAAGCTTGTTTTTCAGATTCACCATTGGACCAGTAAAAAAATAGTCTTTCCTGGCTCTATTTCTCTGTCTCTCGTATTCTCCATAGAGACAGTTACAGGTTTTTTGACTTCTGAACAATTTAAATTATTTTTACACTTGACAGAACACTGAGTAGAGTCAAACACCAGCTCCTTAGACTTAGTTCAAGTGTAATCATGCAATATATTGTTCTTAACTTAAAATGGCTGGTGGTTGGGTTAAAAGAGGGATGTAGTCGTTGAAATCCTTACAGCCGTCTCTTTCCCTGGTTAACATTATTTTAATATTTGATACTGAATCCCACATCTTCGGGGCTTTTTTTAGGGATAATCTTTCATATTTTCATCTTTATTCTTTTTCTCTCTTTTCATAGAACTGACACAAGCTAAGAGATCTCTTGACAGTTCCATTGCCCCACAAGTCATTGCCAGGCACGTCTGCTTTGCACAGCACTGCAAGTCACACTCATTTCTTTGGGTCTCTACCGTCATTCCTTCTTGCCCTCTATTTGTTTTCTGGGTGAATGGATGGCAAGACAGGGTCTAGTCTGCGGTCAGGACAAGTTGTTGTTTTTCTCTCCAGATAAGGAGCAGAAAACAACACTCCCACAACATAGTTGCACACAGACACATCTGCACAGAAGACATCCAAGCGCACCCATTCACGCAAGTGGACACAGGAGTGCACACTCAAACATAGCATGAGGCATCCGCTGTGCAGTGGAGCATGTATATAAAGGTCATCCCACTCTGAACCTGTGGCTTTGGGTGAGTTTGTATTGCCCTAAGAGCAGCCCAAGAAGTGTATGCGTTTGTCCATTGATAACACCACTTCTCTATAACTGCCTGCATGGGCGACTATGTAGTTCTCACTAGGGATGAGACCTCACCCAAAAAATGAAGGCTGTTTGCATATAGTGTATTTGTGTATGTTGATCATAAAATTAAACTTGCACTGATTGCAATTTTTTTTTTTTTTTTAAAGACTATTTTTTGGGCATTTTAGGTCGTCATTTATATAATACAGCTGCTCGCCCGCTCTACCAACTGAGCTATCCGGGCGCCCCCCATATGCAATTTTCTTGGTTGCTTCCGATTTTTGTTTTTAAAGTCTGACGTGCCTTATGGTCTTGTGATAAGGTCCAGGAATTTTGGACTGGGATACATGATAACCCTTGTCAGATTCCATTCAGCCCAAGATTATTTGTGCTGGGAGATGGGGCATCCTAATTGGGATGGATAAGCACATAAGGAGCTTTGCGTCGAAAGGAGCCAGTTGAGGTGGTTCGGACATCTGGTAAGGATGCCTCCTGGGCGCCTCCCTAGGGAGGTGTTCCAGGTACGTCCAGCTGGGAGGAGGCCTCGGGGAAGACCCAGGACTAGGTGGAGAGATTATATCTCCAACCTGGCCTGGGAACGCCTCGGGATCCCCCAGTTGGAGGTGGTTAATGTGGGTTGGGAAAGGAAAGTGTGGGGTCCCCTGCTGGAGCTGCTCCCCCGCGACCCTGCACCGGATAAGCAGACGAAGATGGATGGATAATAAATTTGAACATGTTTCTTTTTCCCTGATGGTCCATAATAAGTTGCTTAATCTAGCAGGAAAGTTGGTGTGTGTGTGTGTGTGTGTGTGTGTGTGTGTGTGTGTGTGTGTGTGTGTGTGTGTGTGTGTGTGTGTGTGTGTGTGTGTGTGTGTGTGTGTGTGTGTGTGTGTGTGTGTGTGTGTGTGTGTGTGTGTGTGTGGACGGGCGCGCGGGGGCGGGCGCCGATGACCGATCTAGCTAAAAGTTAGCAGATTGCGGTTACCAGCCAATCATTCGCTGCATCTCTACATACAATTAAAAGGTTTTTTATACTCTCCTCCATGAGCTGTTCTTAACACAACAACTTTTTAGACCACTACTCAGAGATTTACATCAACTAATACAAAGTTGAATATAATTTACATTATAGGGAGCCTCAAAATGGAAAAAAAATCTTTCACACACCTTAATAGAAAAGACAAGTTAATATGTGATAAAACAAGAAAGTGTGTGTGTGGTGGGCCTGTATGAGAATGCATATATGTGTTTCTTTGTAACAAGCTGAACACATGTGGGTGAATAGCAGCAAAGGTTGCCGGTCCCACTGTGGAGAAGTAACTGAGGTGTGAGTAGTGTGACAATGGCACAAAGTGACAGACTAATGCAAGTACTAGGGCACTGGGTGGTATGAGTTTGTGTACAGTCCACCATCAGGCAACAAACATGACCTCCAAGTGTGTGTGTGGTGAGTGTGGGTGGGTGTGTGTGAGAATGTTTATGCTGCGCATGGATACAAGGTTGTCTTTTGTCCAGTCAGGAAGAGTGAACATTGAGGTGTTTCTCTCATGCCTGTCTTTATTTTGGTTTCTGTGAAAGGCTCTCTGTGCTCCCTCCTGTTTCCACGCTGACAGAGCCTACCCTCACTGCATCCTAACAAAGAGAGAGGGATTTTGCTAGGAAGACGAGACACAGGGAAAGAGACATCAACTGGTGGAGAGGGGTTAGCACACAGAAAGATAGGTAGATTGAATGGTAGACTGTATGGAAAAGGGAGGAGGGGAAATAGGATTAGAGAAATAGAAAGAAAAAGAGACGCTGATTGGAGTGGAAGAGATGTAAAAACTAGGATGACTCGCAGCTGTGAGGTAATAGATTAAGCTATGAGGGAATCTTCTTGCAAAAAAGCAGGTCAGAGGAACACAAGGAACGCCACATGGCACATTTACTGCATCGTTACTCATGCACAGTGCTCACCCTTCTCCACAGCCATGCATTTTTTAGTCAGTGAGCTCATCCCCCCAAAAAGCACTTGGAATCCAAACTGCTAACACTTTTCCTCTGACATAGCACTTGGTTATTGGGTTTGGACTGCATAAAATGTCACCCAAAACACTTCATCACCTTTACCTCTTTTGTTTGACTTCTCCAAAAGGTTGAAAGTGATGTTATTCTTCCTCTGTTTACGTGTGGTACCACTCTGGCACACTAAGTCTGCCGCTTTACAAAAGTGTGTAATTAAGGGCCTCGGTTGGCCTCTTGTAAATGTCATCTGCTCAGTCCTCTGGATCGTACACTTTGATGTAATTAATTCCAGCCTTATATTATCCTCATCAGCCAGCTTGCTGTAAGTAAGGGTGATAGTTCACTTTTTCAATGAAGGGTGTTGGTATTAACCTAGTTCTATGTATGATTTACACAGTAATAACAGTATGGAGAACCATCACTCGTTTTTTACTAGTTTGACAATAATGTTATGTTCTTTTGAGGTTTTCCTTGTGAGTAAAGATAGAATGAGGCCAATCATTTGTCAGTCACAGTGGAAATACAGAACTCTGGCTGTTGTTTGATACTTGGCTAGGGGTACACTCAGAGATTTTTTTTGTATTAGTTAAAAGAAAATATCTTTAGAAAGCTGCGCTGACTTTTTTTAGTGGTGCCAATTTTATATTCAATTCAATATTCTGTTGTAGAATGTGATATATGATTTCCTTTCATTTGTTTTAAATTCGATTTGTTGTATTTTTGCAGAACACTGAAAGCAGCAGAAATGCAGAACTGACTATATATTCGTTTATTTATCGCAAGTTATATCGTTAGCATATTTTCCTCATATTGTGCAGCCCTGGTACTGAGAATGTATTTCCCTGGAAAGGCAGAAAGGTTCATTATGTACTTTATTTCAAAAATTTCAGTCACATATTGGAAATCAGCAATCCACAGGAGCCATTGATTTTGAAATGACAACTGCCATTGATGGATTTTATCAGCTGTTGCTTATAAATGTAACAGTGTGAGTTGGACAGACTACAACATAAAATGTACCCTGATGTCTAGACCATTTATGTCTGAACCTTACTTCTACTCCTCTCTTTTTCATACTTCTGTTATCCCGCTTTCATTTTGCTCCATCGGTCTTGCCCTCCCTAACAGTCCTTTTTTCCGTTTCTTCCTGCCTCTATCTCTCATCAGGATTAGCCTCCTTTGCTGGTTAGCGTGCTAGCTCTTTCTCTCCCTCACTGCCACGTTTGTCTCTCCGCACAATCCCTGTTTTGTGTGGATTAGTGCCCGTATTGTCCTCGGATTAGGGTGTCATTGTTTGTGAGTTGGGATGAGGTAGGAACGTGCTTAAATAGGTGTATGAGTGTGTTTGCTTACAGTTTGTGCAAATGTGTATCTGCACTTGAGACTGAGGTGATGAATCTCCTTTGTACATGGAGTTTTTTTTTTGTTTTTTTTCTCAAAATGCAAGCAACACAACATAGAACGCTTTGTAGTGCCTGATGGAAAGCTCTGTGACTTATGTACTTTTTTCTTGTTTATCTAATCGGAATTTGTCTTATTCACTGCCAAGGGAATGTGCTAGGTGTAAGCAATATGGTTGAAATAGCTCGGAACTTGGAGCAAATTAGTGTCCACTTATGCTTCGGTAATTGAAGGTCTGGCTGACAGGAAAGGGGGCCCTTGAGGGTGTGAGGAAGGGAAGATGTGCTTGGATTGTCATGTTTCATGTCATGTTTAGCCACTCATTACAGAAAGGGAGAGAGAGTATAAAACTATTAGACCTGTTAATGGAAAGTTCCCACTACAGGACTTAGACCCGATTTTCTGCTGGTTCTGTGTTAGCTTAGTGTGACAGAGATAGGGCTGGGTGTTGTTTAATTCTTTTTTTGACATCAGTTCATAAACATTTTTTGATACTTGTTGCTATGGAGGCAATTTAGTCGGTGCCTAAAAGTATCTACAAGTATAAGTAAGTATAAGTTCGGTACCCATCACTAGACGGTCACATTGAAGTAGGTGGGGGGGGGCAGAGGTTTGCGGATATGCTGTGACTATCGGGGTGCAGAAGACATTCCAGGCAATAATATATCAGACTTGTCACTGTTTGTTACGGTATGGTATTTACTGGCTTATATACTCTCTTCTCTCACAGGTAAGTTGGTGTGACAGTTTATTGATCCAAATAATGTTCAGCTGTGGGAGTTTAAAAGTTATTCAGAAAGACAGTATATAATCATCCTATCTTTGTGTCGGGTATTTGGTGGAGCCTTTTGGTTCCCCTCAATTACTTCTTCCCAATTAGTTTGATTGGAATTAAACTTTTAACAGTGTATTTACTGAAGCCTCAAGTGTAGGCAACTTTAATAAACCCACAATTATCATTAGGCAGTTGTTTTATCTAATACATCATTGAGATTCCCTTGCATGCATGTTACCACCCATGATTAAATACCCAGCGACGGTTATGAACAGTAACCAGTGCATTCCTTTTCATTGCTTTAATTGATATCAACCAAGCGGCACCCTCTTGCCTGCTGTTTTTAATCATTCCTCTGTTCATTAGGCTGCTCTAATGCACTCTTTCATCAGGCCGGACCTATTGATCAGCCATTGTCAATTCCCTCCTCTCATCCTTTTCATACCTTATCGACTGTTTAGTATTCGCTTCTTAGACACCTAAATGTCAAAGGTCAAATTTTAGGTCTAGTACGTTTAGTTTTGTAAAGTTGTGACTTTAGTCAAAGCTGTGTTCACTGAGCCTTTATATAGATTTTAATGACATTTCTTTTTAAATCTATCAGTGTGCAAATGTTATTAAATTACCACAGCTGTTTATATACACATACTGTATGTTTTGAAGTCATGATTACTGAGTAGGTAAAGAATTGCAGATTGTTTTGTATTGGATTGTGAATAATTCATTCTATAATGTGATAAATCTCAGTGCTGTATTGGATTGTGAATAATTCATTCTATAATGTGATAAATGTCAGTGCTGAATCTTTACAAATTGCACAGACACATGCGCCAGGGGAAAAAATGTGGCCAAACATACAGACTAATACACACACGACACAACTGTACACACACAAACACTGCATAATATCATTCCCACAACACAATCACATGGGTCGGCTTTGTTTGTTCTTCTTCTTCACTTATAGAGAATCAATGTTTGCAGTACTCAGCTGGATTTCCACTGTTTTAACACTGACAGTGGCGAACCAGCCCGGGCCATTTAAGGTTGATTTACTGGAGGGAAGAGAGGCCACCAGGAGGGACCATGGAGAAATAAACCTGCTTAGAAGTAGACAAATATCTTCCCAAGTCATACAAAATTAGGGCTTTTAGCTGATTTGTGTTCTCCCTTGTGTTTGTTCCTCTCTCAGTGTGTCTCGCTGCCTGCCTCTGTGTGTGCCTGACAAGCTCTTGCCCAAGCTCATGGTGCAAACGCGCCCTCACTGAAGCATAAAGTAAAGGCACACCTGTTTGTTTTGTGTTTGTCTTTTACCCATCATTTGGCATTGCGACGTGCTCTATTTGAGGCTTTAATTTATAGTTGCTATTCAGTTTAATGAGGCAAAGACTGGGAACAAGCTGAGGTGTTCTATCAAATGGAGGAGCCAATAGATAT
>NC_045746.1:8258010-8258716 GCF_008692095.1 Etheostoma spectabile
AAGCCATCTTTGTAAGAGCGGGTGGGAAATAGAATTGGCATCTTTTGTGTGAAGTAAAAGTGGGATTCTGCTTTGTTTCCTTTATACTCTGTGTGCACGGTTGTGTAGTTCCACACAAGATGTGTTTAGAGTGACAAGGAGGAGATCACATGGTTTATTTATGGACTTTACCTGGATCACCTCCAAATGCCACTTGATTTAGCTGCAGTATTGAGTACTTCACAGAATGGTAGCCTATGTGTATGGATTTTCAAAACTGTTCATTTTTAAGATATTGTTGGGTTCGAAAAATGCATTTGATCAGTCTTTCGTTTTAGACCAAATGCATTGATGTCTTTCTTTGTGATGCTTAAGCTAAAATTAAACATCAGGGGTAAAGCCAACATTAGTACATTGCCAGGGAACTATATATGCAGTAGGTCTGGAATCAAAAGAAGAGACTAGCTCGGGGAATACAGGGTGGGATTTGAAGGAAACAAGGAAGCAGTAATAACGGGAAACTTCTCCTTCACATCAAGTTAACCTGATTCTTTTGGGGCTGGATGGGGTAGAGGAAGCAAAGGAACACTACAGGGTATTACAATAAGATGATTAGAGAGTATGGATCTTATAGAAAATGCCTGAAGTGAACTAAAGGAATATACATAAGTATAATATACTGTATATACCTTGTATATCTATCTATCTATCTATCTATCTATCTATC
>NC_045746.1:8258726-8263704 GCF_008692095.1 Etheostoma spectabile
TCTATCTATCTGTCTATCTGTCTGTATATCCATCCATCCAATGGGGAGTGTTCTGATGGATTATCATATTGTGATAACAACAGTGAGTCAGAAGTGACTAAATCTAAAATGCAACAGAGCACTAGTCATGTACACAGCAACTTAGTGGATTTTATGATTGCGTGATTCATCCCACAACAGTTAAATAATTTGCCAAATTTAACTAATAATATTACAAAAGGTCTAAATGTTGTTCATTTAATGATGATTGCAGGGTTAATTAGAGAGGCAGAAGATCTAAATGGAACCAGTCACAACTATGGTAATATCAAGACATAATCTTACAGGTCTTTCACAGCTCCTGATTAATGGCCTATTTAGAAGGAGAAATGGTCTGGAGTGATCAGCAGTTGAAACTTATCATGAAGGTCCTCTTTAGAAGGGAACACAAAAGTAAAACTGACCAGTCCGGGTCCAAAGCCTGCCAGCCAGATTGGTCGCCTGCCAATCGGAAGGTCGGCGGTTTGATCCCTGGCCTTGCAGTTCGTGTCAAAGTGTCCTTGAGCAAGACACTGAACCCTGAGTTGCCCCCGATGCTGCGCCATCAGAGTGTAAATGTGTGTGTTTATCTGATGAGCAGGTGGCACCTTGTACAGCAGCCTCGACCACAGTGTGTGAATGTGTGTGAATGGTGAACAGTTCCTGTACTATGTAAAAGCGCTTTGAATAGTTGTTAAGACTAGAAAAGCGCTATTTAAGAACAGTCCATTTACATTTAAATTCTTGCAACAAGAGTGCCTTGGAGCTGGAAATAAACTGTAATGCATTGCCGACTATCATACAGGCAGATCAGGCACTTGGTCTAAAAACAACCTGAGTTGATCGTGTTCCCCTACAACCTTTTAACCCACACTTTTTTTTCTTTTTTTTTTGTACCTGCAAAGCAATATTAACATTACAGCAAGTTGTTGCCCCTCGTCAGTCTCCATTTGGTTTACTACTGCTTCCCCAGGACATCACATGATGTGGTGCATTGCTCCCTCTGGCACAATAATCATATCCTGTAGTGTGTGATGTGCCATTATTTTTTTTTAAATCTTGCTAGTGTGTTTGAGATTAGAGAAAATAATATCTGTAAAGATTCTCTTTATGTTATTAAGAATTTTATTGGAACAGTAACACTTGGAAACTTTTTTTACTTACCTATTATCTGTATAATTAGCAACAATATGAACCTAACATTGTCTTTTGCTTAATTTTGATTATCAGTTCTGAAAAATCTTTTCCGTTTGTGTCTGAATATGTACACTACAGTGCACACAATAGAATGGAAACAGAAAATTGTCCTGTCAATAACAACAAGAAAAAAACATATCAGTACACTACACATGGATATGCTTTTGATGTCAGTGCCATTGGTTCCAGATCAAATATTTATTTTTCACTCACAAATTTTGAACCTGGTATTTCCTTGCCTCTCACCACAGCAGGTGACAGGTAAGAGAGAGAGAGAGAAAGAAAGTGAAAAATTGGGGGGAAAAGCCAAGGTTAAATAAAAGTATTGATTTATCTTTCCGGTGCACCTTTGCTTCATCAAGCCACCGCTGCTGCACAAGTCAGATAACTAAACTAATGGAAAACTAAAGTGAATTGACGGAGACATGGTTAATGGCATGCCAATCGGAATTGGCATTTGACCTGTTGACCTGACAAGGTGAGGGATGCTTCTCTATAGTTTTCGGGAGGATACTTATTCTTCTTATATGTATTCGATGAAGGCTTTGGCTCCATATCCTAGTAATGAAGCGACAGTATAAACGTGCCAACACAGGTTTGAAGTCAACCTGCATGATAATAAGTATATGGTCAAGAGGACTGCATGGGTTGGATGATTTTTAGGTTTACTGCATTAAGAAAGAGGTGCGCTTGTTTTCTTACAAACCTGCACGTTTACGCATTGACACTTCCCCTTCCACCAAGTTCTCTCTGGTGGGCCTTTACTGTTTCCAAGGCAACCTGCAGAGTGGGGAAGAGATGATTGGCTGAGGGTAGGTCAAAGCAAGACAAAATACAGGAAAAAAAATAGCAGGTTAGAAGGCTTCTATTGCTCTAACAGCAGGACCTAAGGATGGCGGTGTTGGTCTGTCTATACGTCATGCTTTGTTGTATAACAGCCGTGTTTCCTCTAGATTTATAGTGACACTTTCAGTTACTATGACCACTACGGTCAGAATAAATGTGCCAAAATATGAACAATGACGTCGCTGTCACCGGACTTATCTGTTAATGTTAGCTACTGACTGTTACCTTGAAACCATCCAGCAAATAGACGGTACCGTAGGGAGGTTACCTGAAACCAGTGATTTAACGTTATCGCTCATTTTAGACACAGTGTAACAGCTTCGCAAGTGATGACGTCCTGTCACTGTTCCAGTTGCTCGGGGAGAGAGAGCGGATGACCGTTCACTTGAGTTCAATAGAGCAGACAGGTCTGCAGAGTTGTGTAATTACAACTTTATGACTTTTCATAAACCGCTAACGGAGCGGCGGTGCGCGGTGTACAGAGTGAAAACCCTTTTTGTGCGTCTGCTCTATACCATGGCGGCAGAAATTTTTACCGTGGCGGGCCGTCATCAACATAAAGGGAAACACTGTAACAGAATATGCTGACAGCTTTTGGTTATTTATTTTCCTAGAGTTAATGCAAATGTTCTTGTTGACCCCGACCTTAAGCATCAATCGTGCAAAAACTCAAAATAATAAAATATGTTCACATCCCCAAAAAACTAAAATGAAAAAGGCTAACTCAGTCTTGACAATCCTAATTTCCAAGATGATACAAAGCACTGATCAATACCAGTTCTCTTTTTTTCCCCAAATCTGAAATATATAAACCTCATTGCGTAGAACTGATGTGTTATGTAACTGGTATGTAGCTACACATCACTGTGCTATGATTGGAGAAGTCGATACAACAACATTCTGTAGCACATTTAAATGACCTTGTTCTATGAAATTATGTTATTACCTTGCAACACTGTTTTACTGAAATTGTTCAGTCTTGGATATGGTGTTTAACAGACTATATTTCAACTAGTTGTTAGTGTATTGTATATGATTGTTTGCAATGTGCATTGTAAAGCAGAATCTCCTGCATCGGTGCATCAGCAAGACACACTGCAATAGTACAGTATCTTGAACCATCTGCTGACCCAGCACGACATAGACGGCTATCGAGCAAACCTGTGCAGTTTGCATTCACATATAATCTTCTTGATTTTGGATAAATGTGTCTGGTGCACCTGTGTATTTGAGCATGCAGGTGTGACCACAGGATTTCTGTGAGTTTTGTTTGAAAGACTAATGTCAGTGGCGAGATAAGCCTGAAAAGCCATGGGGATTTAAATGCTTCAAGCAAGACAGAGTCCAGGCTCTACACAGATGTGTTGATCTCTCCTCTCAGCCCCCCCCTCCGCGCCCTAAGTTTCTCATCTATCTTCTGGCTTTCCGTCTCATGCTCCCCAATCCCTTTTAGTTTAGTCTCATATATAGTGAATGGCTACTGAATGACACATTATTCCATTTTGCAGACATTGTCGGTATCCATCAATACTTTATGAGCTCTTTTGCTACCACACAGCAACTGGCCCTTTTACTGTACTGTGTGTGTGTGTGTGTGTGTGTGTGTGTGTGTGTGTGTGTGTGTGTGTGTGTGTGTGTGTGTGTGTGTGTGTGTGTGTGTGTGTGTGTGTGTGTGTGTGTGTGTGTGTGTGTGTGTGTGTGTGTGTGTGTGTGTGTGTGTGTGTGTGTGTGTGTGTGTGTGTGTGTGTGTGTGAGAGAAATTAGGATATCTAAAGTTTGTTCCAGTCTGTATTTCAATCCATTTTTGTGTGTCTGATTGTGTGTAAGGAGGTTTGAACCTTCGTTCTCTCTCCAGAATTTCTCTTTTTTTGTCGTCCCATTAGAGAAACTTAATGCGCAGATAAGCTTAAAATCAGACAGGAATTTTCAAAGCAGGATCTCTAACCCCAAACTATACAGGTAGCAAACCACGGTCCGCAGTGGGCTGAGTGTGTTTCTATCCCCTTAAAATCGGAGTTCAGAAAAACTAGTATTACAGGAAAGTAGTGCTTCAGAAAACACAACACAGTAATTAACTTTTAACTTGTGATACAAATATGATAAGGCACATTTAATGTTTGGCATTCTTTACACAGGATTTCAAGTATTGGAACTCTTTTTTTTTTTTTTTTATAGTTTTCGGGCAGTACCGCTTTTAACCTTCTTAAAGATGCCAGCCTTTTTTTCTACCGAGAGAGCTAACGGTAGTGATCATCTCGACTGAGTATATACCGCCGCATGCCAATTTAAAACCACGCTCTCTCTCCTGTTGAACACCATTAACAAACAGCAGCGGGCCCCCCCCCCCGACGGTGTCCAAATAGTCGCAGGAGACTTTAATAAGGCCAACCTGAAGACTGTACTCACCAAATTTGACCAACATGTAACACAACACTCTGGATCATGTGTACTTTCCCCACCTGGTTCCTTACCTACCCCAGCCCTGCTCCCATCCACATCTGGTTCCTGCACCACCCCACTCACCATAAAGGAGCACAATGTTGGACGGGTACTCCTGGCAGTAAACCCAAGGAAGGCTGCCGGCCCAGACGGAGTACGTGGCAAGGTGCTCAGGGCGTGCGCTCACCAGCTCGCCCTCATCTTTGCCAGGATCTTTAACCTCTCCCTGGCCCAGGCAGTCATCCGGCCCACAGCAACAACCTCATCGTCAAGTTTGCTGACAACACCACAGTGGTCGGACTCTTCTCAAAGGGAGACGAGGCAGCCTACAGAGAGGAGGTCTTGAACTTGCCAGCTTGGTGTTCGGAGAACAACCTGGCTCTGAACACCAAGAAAACCAAGGAGATTATCGTCGACTTCAGGAAGAACAGCATGGCCTAGCTCCCCTGCACATCAACGGCGAGTGCGTGGAGAGGGT
>NC_045746.1:8263714-8263922 GCF_008692095.1 Etheostoma spectabile
TTCCGGTTTCTCGGCGTCCTCATCTCCGCTGACTTCTTCTGGACAGCCAACATCACAGCGGTCATCAAGAAGGCCCAGCAGCAACTACACTTGCTGAGGGTCCTCAGGAGGTACAACCTGGACTCCAACCTGCTTCTGACCTTCTACCGCTCGTCCATCGAGAGCCTGCTGACTTACTGCATCACAGTATGGTACGGCAGCTGCACCG
>NC_045746.1:8263932-8265657 GCF_008692095.1 Etheostoma spectabile
AGACAGGGAGAGGCTGCAGAGGGTTGTAAGGTCAGCACAACAGATCGTTGGGTGCCCTCTCCCCTCCCTGATGGACATCTACACCTCCCGCTGCCTCAGCAACATCAAATAGGATAGCTCCCACCCTGGCTCTGATCGGTTTGACCTGTTGCCCTCAGGTAGGTGCTACAGGTGCATCAAAGCACGGACTAACAGACTCAAGAACAGTTTCTTCCCAAAAGCCATAACCACCCTAAACTCACACATGCACTGACTTCAGTCCACAGCCGTCCGGCGCTGGGACTTTCTTCTTCCCTCTTACTGTGCGATACTTCTGTGCAATTTGCAATTTCATACAGTACAATACTTAATATTTAACTATTTCAATACTGTGCAATATTTATTTATTTAGTACTTAACCATTTAATTTCATTACAGTGCAATATTTATTTATTTGTTGTTAATACTACTTTTCGCATAATGTTTATACAAAGTTATTTTTTTATATGTATATAGTTGCTCTCAGGACCAAGGACTGTGCACCAGGTCCCCCCCCCCTTTTTTCCCCCTCTGCACTACCTATACTTAAAATTTTTATTTTTTATATTGTTATATTTCGTGTACAGTGTAAACACTGTAAAAGAGTTGCTTCAATCTCATTGCACAGGTACTGCACTTGTGTATAATGAAAATCAAGGCATTAAATTGTATTCTATTCCTCTATCTAAAATGAGTTGTTACCAAAATTGTTTTCTTCCAGACCTTCTGAAAATTGTGGTCTTTTAAGTCACACATTAAATGGAGACAGACACACTGTGACAATGTGTGCTAGTTTTAAAACACCAACCCGTTCAATCGCTGGTAGAATATGTAATTAATCAATCAACGAATAGATAGATAGATAGATAGATAGATAGATAGATAGATAGATGGGATATTACAGTGTTAAAGCAGTGAAATATCAGACACAGCACACATACAGAACATGCATGAAATAATAGGATATAATATACATGAAATAACAAATGGGATAGAATACAAGAACAAATCTATACAAGTTGGGAATAAAAATATAAAAAAATGTATTCCCAACTTGTATATATTTTAATGTATTACATAATAATTAATTTTATTCTTTCCCAAGATAATGATGACAGTAAGCACTGAAAATTATGCCTTGAGTTTGTACTCACCACGAGCCTTGCTCTTTCAGCATTTAAAGGTAACCTGTGGAGTTTTTGACCTTCAGTAGTGGAGCAGTTTTTTCTGTGTCGGGCCCCATTTTTGTGTGCCTCACGCATGAGCACACAGACTCATGTGGGTGATTGGATACACAGTCCTGCCTTTGGTGTCACACTATTCAAGTGATCTACAGGTGGCTCTAAAGTGCCAAGATAAGCAGCAATGTACAAACAAAGGCAGGGAAGAAGAAGACTGCTTGCAAGCAAGCACTGATATGTGCAATGCAGGTTTCAGAATTCTATGAATCATTAGCTTGTTTTATGAGGAGGGGAAACACATTTGTTAGACCTCAAGGATGCAAACACGTTATGGGTGAGTAACACTGAATGTAAAAAACTTTTGTTTGATTAAGAAAACTTCACAGTCAACCTTTAACAGACAGAAGTGTTACATCTGTTAAATGGCTCTTTGATAAAAGGAGTTTTCCCCTCTTTTTTATTACACATTCAGTAATATATCTACACACTCACATGCACACACTAAACCGGCGGATGCTATCTATTT
>NC_045746.1:8265667-8269817 GCF_008692095.1 Etheostoma spectabile
AGAGTTGATTTCTGCATTGCTCAGCCTCTTTAACCAGAAGTGATTGCCAGCTTTTGTCCAGCCCATGTGTAGGGAACAGGAGGCATTGATTGAATTGCTGCTTGACAAAGCAGAAACTGCTTATTGAGCTAATGCACCTGTGTTGTGGGATCGATCTCGCAATGTCACTTCCAAATGCATGGCAGGAAGATGTGAGAAAGGGAAGGGGGGGAGCAGGGACAAACTGTAGCTGCAGTAGCAGCTTAAATTTAGCCAGCACAAACCCCTGACTCCCTGCTGTATCTGCTGGTGGTCACGATGTAGCGGCGGAGAGGACTAGCTAGCTAATTCCCATCTCATTTGTGGTTTGATAAACAGAACAAGAGTGGGGAAAAGGGGATGAAACAAACCAAATGTCTCTCCATCGGGTTTTCTACATGTTTTTCACCGTTTGGGGTTCAACTGACGCTCTTTTAATTACGTCATCTTGTTGTGCACTTTTCTTCTGCAGTGGTAGAATTGTTTTCTGACTGGAGAATTGGCGCCACCTGCTGCTTATTACGATGGGCCAGCTCCTTATAGTCAGTAGTGGATGGAAACAAGATTTAATTCCCATCTTCTTTTGCGGTACTGGAAAGCTGACTACTGTGTGATCGTCTTGTCTTTAGTGTTTCCTGCTATCTTATGCTGGAAACTAATTTAGAACCAGGTGCTGTAGAATGTAGCTCCTTCCTATTGATGACAATGCTGTTTCTCCCATCATCCTGGCAACTGTTTCTTCCTTACCATCCGTCTACAGTATGTGGATGTTTTTCTCCATCTCCGTCCCTCTCTTTCCTTTTATCTCTCTCTCTCTCTCTCTTGCTCCTCTCTCTCGCACTTGCTCTCTCTCTCTGTCTCCTCTCTGTCGCACTTGCTCTCTCTCTTAATTTTTTGACTCATTTAAACAAAGATGTAAAATTGAAGAAAAATATTTAGCACAAAAGAAAAAAAGCCTAGGAATGTTGATGATAAAGTCAAATAAAAATAAAAAAATGTTTTAGTTTCCACATGCTTTTTATTTATTTGCACGCATGCTGTCAATGCATCTTCTGCAGCTTTTGTAATACATGGCAGACAGAGTGATGTTGGATTAACTGTATTGAGACAGCTTTGTCTGTCTAACTGTCATCTCCACATGTTTTTCTCTGTATCTCTCACACACACACCTCTCCTTTTCTTTAAATCTCCTCTTTCGTGCCCTTTCCCTAACCTCCGCTTATTACTTCAGATTTTCTTCAGGAACGTGGTTCCTCCTTCAACTAGAGTCTAATAAATTACGAGACACAATAAATAGTAATAAATTGTCTACTGAACAGAATAGTTTTCTTGTCCTTCTACTATGTCATCGTGTACCATTTGCAGCAAATATATGGACATTTTTAAAATCCAAAGATGTCCTCAAACAAAGCCTCTTACTACAGAGTGCTTCGAAATCTCTTTAGTTTACACCCTAAGCCTTTTTTAAGAACCATTTTGTGACAAATGTTTTTTTAATGTTTTTTATACAGTACGCAGGGTATATTACTATTCCCCTTTGAAAGAGGATGACAAATTGAAGAACAGGCTTAAAGACACCCGGGAAGAGAGAGAATCTGTCGTATTAGGGTCAAAGATCATCCCACAGGAGATGGGTTTTATACCTTCTTCTTCTCCACTGTCCTTTGTCCTAGTCACCAGGAATAAGATGGTATGACGAGAGATGGGAAAGAATAAAGGAATGTAAGCAGATGATGAAAGGGACGGATAATGTGATGGATGGCATGGCCCCTTGCTCTCAGCGAGTATGTGTGTGCACACACACATGGTTTGTTTGCACTTAACTGTTCATGGGCTTCTACTGTAGCGAGGGATGCATTGATGGACGAGGAGCATCCTTTGCCGTTTCAGCAGAGGATGTGCTTAAAGCATCCGTGCCTCCAGGGGTTGGCCATGTCACCGTCTCCCATCCTCGTGACTTATGGACCTGCCATGACAATCACCTAAGGGCTGCCGATGGGTGTGGGGAGGGTTGGGATACAGCAGCCCACGTGATGACAGAAGCCAGACCCCCTGGAAGAAACCCATCCCTCTGTTGTAAAACAGAACATTTTCCAATAAAGGCTGGAAAGCTTGTAGAATAATTTGTGAAAAATTCTGATTTATGAAAACGTGTGCAGGGGACAAAATTAATGGAGAGTAATGTGAAGTCATCTTACAAATATTGAAGATTGTTTCCTAATTATTTCTCTCAAGCTCCTCCTTAGTGTGTGTGTGTGTGTGTGTGTGTGTGTGTGTGTGTGTGTGTGTGTGTTTGTCTTTCTTCCTCTCGATCTTCCTTTTCTTTCTGTTCAGGATTTAGCCTGCAGCAGGAAAAAATGGAATAGATTGTGATAAATTAGATTAAAGCAAACAGTGCAAAATAGGATTTTTTTTTTTTTAATATACACTGCTGCCTTGGCTTCCTTATTTTGGCTATATAGATACTCAGCTCTCAGTGCTTCTCCAGCGTTGTTATACGTAAAGACATTACATTTGCATGCATTTTTATCTTCTACAAAATTATACCATGTGGTATGGGGATTGTGCACGATAAGAGTGATAAGAGTGTTGTGATGCACTGTATCACCGCGATGCACTATTTCAATGCACTATTTCAGAAACAATGGTTTCTATTATTGATGTTTATTGGTGACTTATAAATTTACATTGTGGCAAATAAAGAGAGTATGGATTCTAAGACAAGTTAAAAAAGTATTTGCCACCTCAGTGATCCAGGCATAGCCCTGTTCTGGGGATTGGCACTTTTAGACTTACTTTACTGCTCAAACTAATAACCTGAAATGGAGAGAGTGATGAGAAAAACACACACACACACACACACACACACACACACACACACACACACACACACACACACACATATACACATACACACGCGGTATGTGCATGCTATTCGCATACAAATCTACAATCTGTCAGTGCTCTGCCCTCAGTCAGTTTAATGCAGTGACATCAGTCATCATGTGCATCTCTTCCTCTCCTTTTTCTCTGTCTGGGTGTCTTATACACACACATACCTTTTCCCTGTCATTCTCCCAGCCTCGCCTACACCTCCTCTTTCTCACACATTTGTTGTCTTCAGTTTTTTTTCCCTACCTCGAAAATAGGATGTTCCTACAGCGGACATTTTGACTTGTCATTGCAGGAAACGCACAGGTTTAACTAATAACATGGCTCCGTTCCATTTAGGCGTGCCTGCCAGTAATTCATGCCAGTAAGCCAGCATGTACAAAGTACAATATCAGTGCCCCGTACTGGAATAAGTTAAAACGTCTGCTGTGAGAAAGTTATCTATTCCTTTACTTAAGTCTAATATTCTATGCATGCTGCCACTCTTGCCTTTCAATCTCTAAAATGTTGCTCAGGCTCAAACTTTTGTGACAGACAAGCTTTGTTGTTTGTTGTTCCAGCCCTACATGGTCAGAACAAAACTGGGTGGGGGGGGAGCAGGGCCCCTGTGGCCATGGTGCAGCACTGAAGCCTGAATCCCATCAGCTAATATGCTAATCAGAAAGAGTCCTTGTGTATATGCTAATATGATAGTGATGGAAGGAAAGCTGTAATAAGATGGCCTTGGCTGGTCAAAATAAAGGCTATGGCACAGTGGAGCCTGAAAGTGACAAGTTAGTCTGTCATCAGAATATCGGATTAGGCAAGAGGGGGAGAGTAAGTACTAACCAGGTACTTTAAAAGATAAATCAGCATTTAAGGCAGAATCCTTGATGTCTGAGCAGGTGTTCTACCTTCATTCAATGATGGAAAACCACTGCTGTAAAATCACTGATTGTGATGTAGCTAGAATTGCTACATGGAGCTGCAGTCTTCTGCCCTAAGTGAGTCAGTGCTGATTTTACACTTTAAGAACCTATATAGAAAAGTAGGGAAATGTTGTTCATGACGAGGATTTGGCTATGTCTTGCTGCTGGCCAACAATGCTGATACTGAATTTCTGAATTGAAGCTACTTTATGCCTATTTTTTTGGTTTGAAATCCATGCAAGTTAGCATTGAATTGGCTTCACCAGTTAGGAAATTTATGACACATTTTTAATTAAAAATGTACAGAAAAAACACACACACACACACACACA
>NC_045746.1:8269827-8273564 GCF_008692095.1 Etheostoma spectabile
CACACACACACACACACACACACAACCAAATTCAGGCACTTGAAGGTCATGTTTGTTGTCTGATGGTGGACTGGACACAAACTGTTTGCAGTCTATTTATTTTCCAGCCAGTTAATTCCAAAGCTGAAGCCCTATGGAATATAATGATTGATTTATCCTTGTTAGACCTTGCTGTAAGGTAGCTTACCAGACTAGCAAAGGGGAAAATATGACAAACTAATAAAGTTTTTAAATTTTTTAAAAATAAACTCTTCATTAAAGCACTTTGTGTATGGCACTTACAAAAATATATATAGAAAGGACTATGACATTGGGGATGGCAGTAGCTCAATCTGTAGGGAGTTGGTTGGGAACCGGACGGTTGCTGGTTCACCTCCTGGACACTGCCTAAGTGCTTTTGAGCAAGGCACTGAACCCCCATCTGCTCAGTGTGCCTTTCTATGGGCAGCCCCCCCACTCTGACATCTCTCTATTAGTGCATGTATAGGTACTGAGCATGAGTGGGTAATTCAGGTCTGTGTGTAATAACAGTGTAAATTGTAATTTCCCCTTGTGGGACTAAAAAAGGATATATTATTATTATTATTATTATTATTAGTACAAGCATTTTATTTAGACATGTAGTCTTACTTAGCCTTTTTAATGTTATATATCTTGAAACATGAAAAACATTTCCAAATTGAATATGAATATGGGGCTAGTTTTCTTGTTATGTTAAACATTTAGCTGTGCAACCAAAATCGACAAATTGCCTTTGAAATATTGTAATCTTTTGTAATACATTCTGGAGCTGAAAACATCCCATAGGGAAGAAAAGCAAGTATGCATTGAGTGTGATGTTGAGGTGCCAGTAAGCTGCGTTGCTGTATATAAGCCATTCTGTCCTCTCCCGAGTCCAGCCCAGCCCCCGTGGAGAGACTGAGTTTCATCCAAAGTCCAGCACATGCTCTGGCCAGCTCTCTCAGTCACACACTCGTTTGCATGTGCGTGCATGCGTGCATGTGTGATGCATGCTTGGTCATGGACGGTTAATTCATACTCTTGAGTATTTGTTGTAGAAGGTGCAGTAAGAACAAAACCATCCACCTACTATACACCTATATAGTATTTTTAGTCAATGTACGTCATGGAAGCTACAATCACTTGTCTTTTACTGCAAGATTGAAGCAAGAGCATCAAGAGCTAGAGATTGGCTAAACTTCCTTTGAACTCAATTTGCATAATAACACACAATTAGACAAGGTTCTGTCAATACTGCGCTCACTTATTTGCATGCGAGTACATGCTCGGACACAAAGTCGTGATGGTCAACGTGGCCTCCATGAGTAACTGAGTGAATGTGGTTATCTAAAGCACTCTAGGGAGGAAAAAAATGAAAATGTAAATCTGCATAACTGGATATACAGTGTTTAAAAAATGGTACTTTAACTGACTCTGTGGTTTTCCATAACCTCGTCTGGTTTGTGGCACTGTATCACCACTTCTGCTACTACACTGAACTGTCTGTGCAGCCAGGAACATGTTTTATTGGTGTTGAATGTGTGTGGTGTGTGTGTGTGTGTGTGTGTGTTGTTGGTGTGTTGTGTGTGTGTGTGTGTGGTGTGGTGTGTGTGTGTGGTGTGTGTGGTGTTGTGTGTGTGTGTTTGTGTGTGTGTGTGTGGTGTTTGTGTGTTTGTGGTGTGTGTGTGTGTGTGTGTGTGTGTTGTGTGTTTGTGTGTGTGTGTGTGTGTGTGTGTGTGTGTGTGTGTGTGTGTGTGTGTGTGTCATTGATTGTCAACATACTCTTCCTGTGTTTTTCCCTGATTTTCTGGCTCTTGTTAGTACTAACATGACGCAGTGCCACATACTGCCTCATTAACTGTCCATTCTCTCCCCTATCTCTCCAGCTCTGCCCAGCTACACTTGTGGTAATCCTGGACAGCTACTCAATGGCCACCAGCAGGGTTCCACATTCAACATTGGGGACAAGATCCGCTACAGCTGCAGCCCGGGCTATGTGCTGGAGGGTCACACCACCCTGTCCTGCCTTGCCACTTCAGCGGGTACTGCTGCCTGGGATTTCCCCCTTCCCTACTGCAGAGGTATGTACGACGGGCAGTGGAAAACTATCTATCAGAACACTTCTTTTGTCCTCAAAATAAATGTTTTAATCACAATTTAAGAGGCTTTGTAGGATATATGGATGAACCGGAGGACTGACTTAGAGTCCCCTCAGAGAGACGCTACAGAGAATCAAATTGAGTAAATAATACATAAAATGACAAATGTTACTAACAATGGAATGCCTGGAGAAAGTGTCCTCATGAACATGCACAAAGATAATTCTTCCATTTTCTGGTCAAAAATGTTCTCGGTGGTCTACAGTTTACCGCTAAACATTCTTAATTTGCACATGCCTCCACAAGGTTTTCTGTGCTTATACTGATATCTTATTTGCCATGACAGGACCTCATGTGTTAGCTCCCAGTCAGGTGCTTGTGCCAGTTGTCCTTCCCTCACAGTTAGCAAGCACCCCTGCGGCAGGGACACCTGCCAGTGTGTGTTGTATGACCCAATATGACACAGTTCTTGAAAATGGTTCACTGTAGGCAAATGTGATGCTTTTGAAGCATCATTCTGCAGAATTTTTGCTTTGTATAAAAAAGGAGTTCTCACATAATTGAAAATGCATTTCAAATGTCAAATACTGTACATGACAGTTTGCATGTCCATGTATGTGCATTTGCTGAGGCCATGTGTCCATGTGGCAAATGGTTTGTGTCAGTGTGCCTGCTGAGCAGAGCGCTGAGACACTTTGCCATCTGCAACCAGGCTGGGAGTCAGGAAGCCCACATCACACATGGCTGCACCATGCGCCAGCACAGTCCCAACCCACCCAATCACATGCAGACACAAACACATGCCTGTATTCCATTTTTAAATGTTAAATTAATGTGTGCATTGTTTTTCACAATTTCTGACATCTAAACTAAGCTCTATCATTCTCCTTCTCCATGCCCACCCAGGCTCCTTCCTGCAAAAGAAAGAATTGCTAAGCACTAAATTATGCCATGTTTTCAAGAGAAATTACACACCAACAAGTTTAGCAACTGGCAATTTCCCCTGTGATTAATTGCGGTCTCCCAGTGCTACATAAATGTCAACGTGTTACCTGAGTGCTCCTTTATAATGCATAAGTGTATTGTTAATGTCACTCCAATTATAGAGCCTGCCTATATGTGTAAAAGCAGAACTGACTTTGGAAGCGGGAAGCAGGAATATTTTGGCACGGCCACCATTCTGGACTCAGGAGAGGGCGAACGTGCCAGTGCTGTCAGGCCATAGATGATAGCCAGCCATTGATGACACAGATAATGTTTTACATGCCCTGTCTCATGCTCATCAATTTGTTCTCTTAGCTATAATCTAAAACACTACATCACTTGTCATGACTATACTTATGAATGATTTAACATCACACTTTTATTCAGTTTCTGACACTTTTTCCTAACCCCTAAGCATATCTTTCCAGAAAAAGGCTTACTTCTGACAAGTTCTAAATGTCATCACTTATACCTACAGCATCATACGCAAATCTATTTATGTTTGGTTTGTGCATATGCTTTATTCTACCTCTTACAAAAACCCTCTGATTATAAGTGGAATTGTGTCACATTTAGTTGTCCCATTTAAAATTCCAGATATAGTTTCCAAGCTTTAGCTGTGTACATATAAACATGTGAGTGTGTGTGTGTGTG
>NC_045746.1:8273574-8284826 GCF_008692095.1 Etheostoma spectabile
TGTGTGTGTGTGTGTGTGTGTGTGTGTGTGTGTGTGTAAACATGCATTTTGGATGCCATTAATGTTTTCATAGCTTGCATGATTTGCCCATATCTTGGTTGCCATGACACTCAGAGGAATCATAGCAGCTCTTTACACTTAAACCATGACATCCTAAGTGACAGCCTGAAAATATGTACTGTTCAACCATGGGAAGGATCCTGGCATCTGCAATTGACTGGGGACAAAATTGAATGTTCCTGCACACTTCACATATTGAAGTGTTCAACAGTTTTTGGGTTTCATACGGTCCATGGTATAGCCATTTAGTTTTCCATTCTCGTAGAGAATTTGCATCGGTCAGTGGCAGCCCAAAAATGTAGAGAGCGACAGAAAGAGTCAAGGTAAATGGGAGAGTTTGCATGCAGTCTTCCCTTCAAGTGTGAAGAAACTGTCTTGTGTGGAATATCAATGCATTTCCTCATCCTTTCTTCTCTCTACCTTCTACTTCCTGTCACTCCCACTGCAACAATCACCTGTCACCCCTCTCGCCATCTCTGTCTTTCCTCATTGTCCATCCTCCCTCTGCGCTTTCCTCTCGCCCATCCTTGCTTGTCACCTGTCATCCTCTTCATCCCCTTCTTCTCTTCCTTCTGTCGTGGTTTCCCTCCCATTCAAGTTCACACCTCACAAGTTTCCGCCCGTCCGTAGACTCGCTTGCCCTCCCTTAGGGGGGTTGCCCTGGTGACAGGTGGGATGGATGATAGACGGAGCCCGGCGCCTCTGAGCTCCTCCTCCCCTCTTTGAACGCCACACACACAGCTAGCTGGCCACCCACTAACGAATCCCACACCACCCTGGAACAGAGACGGACCCATAGACACACACACAGTTTCAGGAACAATAACAATGTGGAAGTGTCATTCAAAACGTTGTGATGTTTCCCCTCTGTTCACCGGTGCATTCTGTACTGTAGTGATGTATACACACACAATATTTTAAAGTCTTTATTTCGGTTTAGGTATTGGTTGATGCTGTATTGTACAAAGCTTTGATGAACATATCAGAAGCTGAACAGGGGAATTATCCTGGCAACACATGTCATGCATGCTTTATTGTTTAATGGTCTCCTTAAAGCAGTCTTGAGGATGGCAAGAGTTGCTTTGATTAACACAAATCTGAATTAATCTGCAGTGTGGTGCAACCCATTTCATTAGGTTGCACCACACACTTAACCACTTAACACTTGTGCTGTTGGTAAAAGCACTCTAGGGCATTTAGAAATCCTATGACTGGTGCCTCTATGGCCTGTGGCAAAAATTGCAGACAAAGGAACAAGGTGCTGTAACTCGTTGCACATTTTTATGCGCCTGGATTTGAAAATATGCACTTTTGCTTGTGGCAATAAAAAAGATGTGTGGCCAGACAAAATGAATAAATAAAACGTAAACTTTTAGAAACTGAAAAATACTAAAATGCACACTAGGTTACTGGAAAATCTTCACCCACACCCACGAAGACATCTCTTGCCAAAGCATTACGTCTGTGTCAGCATATCTGTCTTAATATTTTCTTAAAGCAGTATAGCGGCTTTATAGTAATTAAGCTTATATAGGTAATAGGTATCTGTCCAATAAAGTTATTCATTTTGAAATTTTATACTTCTATACTATATTAATTAATATGTATTGAGTATGTCTCATCTTTAACATCAATGAACTCTTATTGTCGGGCCACTACGCCACTGATCTTGAAGAAGCTTGCAATAACCAGTTAGAATTTTAATATGACTGCTTATTGGTCAAACCTGACCTTTTAGCTGCTGTTAAGCTGCAGTTTGTGCTTATTAGCCTTTGACCACCTTGCATCTCCTACTGTTTTCATTTGTCTCTGCAGTTCAGTTATATCTGCACCACAAGTATGTGATTATTCTTGTGAAATGTTCCCTCTTTTACTAAGCTTTTCAGCACTTTCTTTCCGCTGTGCTCCCTGTAGCTGATGATGGGTGTGGCGGAACACTGCGGGGCCAGAGTGGGGTGATCACCACTCCCAATTACCCAGCTGAGTACAACAACAACGCTGACTGCACCTGGACCGTGCTGGCCGAGCCAGGTGACACCATTGCCCTGGTTTTCTCGGACTTTCAGCTCGAGGACGACTATGACCTGCTGGAGGTCAGCGGCACTGAGGGCTCTTCACAGTGGTGAGTAGTCAACTTCCAGCAGTTTGTCTGGAGAGCGAGCTGAGTTAGGGACAGGAAGGGAAGGGGAGTCCACTGGTGCACCACCTGCCCACAGGCACTTTTGGAGATGAAGGAATGAGCTGGTTGGAAGTGGACGGGTGTTGGGTAGGTCCATTGGAACTTAGCCAGCTTAAAGTGACTATTTGGATACATAGCTGTCTGAGATGTCTCCGGGGAATAGTAGAGGAGCAGGAATCGATTCAAACATCAGGGTAATCAAATAGCAAGTGCTTCTGGTAGTATCTTTGAAATGAAAATAATAGAGAGATAAAGTATTTATTTGATATCTAGTTCACAGCTTTTTACCCGTAGTGTATCATGTGGTCTGTTGTTTTAAAGTGTACTTTCAACAGTCAATCTTTGTCACACACCCTCACTCATTCCTTCAATTAGTCAGTCTCACAGAAACACACAGGCTCAGCTCTAATGATGAAGAGGTAGGATATCCTGGTGTCAGAGTGGGTCTCTCACCATCTGTGGCAGCTCCTCCTCTCTCTGACAACTCTCTCAGCTCAGGAAGTAATTAGTGAGCTCGATTACCACCGCCAGCCGTATAGTGTTGTTTCACCCACACTCACACTCACACACACAGTCGAGCCCATATGGGCACAAATGGACATGTGCACATAAGTATCCAGTCTTTCAGCCAGACTTCCATTTATTTGTGCTGGCACTCTGAGAACTCGTGCAAATAGATGCACTTTTCACAATCTCTCTGCCACTTTGTCCCTTCCTTACTCACAAGGCCATTGTTAGCATATAACATATACCTGGGTTGGGGACAAGTTAATGGGTATTATAAAATCCACTGCACTTTCTTTGTCTTTAATGTAATATAGAAATGCAGGTTTAGTTTTAGGAGCATGTGGGAGACAGGCAGTTTGGATAAACAAGAGAAGACCGGGGAGACTTTAAAGATACAGCCACAGGCGGTTGGCAGGAAGGGACAAGGGGTAGCATTGGCTGAGCTATTAAACACTTGAAACACACAGACACACACAGAGAAAGACAGAGTTATAGAGGACTGTTGATGGAGGAAAAAGGTTCAGAAAGAATACATGAGAAGTCATCTTCGAGTGAGATGGCCCCTGGAAACTTGTGTCGGTTTCAGTCATTCACCCAGTGGTTAACAAAACACAGCAAAAATAAGTACTTGATTGACTCTGAGCGTTTTTAAAACTGAGAATTGTGCCTTGTAGCCTGATATTAAAGTCTCTTTGAATCCCTACTTGGCCAACTGAGAGTTGATCGCTTCCCAAACTCCCACAGACTACAGCCTGACTTTGCGTTGCACATTTTACGATCTAATCGGCTTCTTGTCTCAGACTTTGATTTGCTCTCTGTTTTTGTGTGGGGCGCCCAAATCTCTACTGAGTTTGGCATCTTTGTGGCGATTTTTGCGGGGGCGTCTATGGTGGTGCACCATGGTGGTCTTAAAGAGCAAGGGAAAACAGTTGGAAGAAAGTGACTAGAAAAGAGGGAGAAGTGGCTATTGGCAAGCGATGCAGAGTGCAAGTCACAGTTGATCATGCACATTGCAAGTACAAGCCAGCACAGTGGACAGAGGACACGGTGCAGACATGCTGGCATGCTTCTATTGTTACATTTTTTGTCTGGTCACGCTGGCTAGGGTTAGAGTGTTGACTTCAAAAGTTATGGCGGTTTTCTTTCAAAACATAAAAACTGTTTTTAACACTATAACTTTATCTCAGAGGTGTCTAAGTAGTTGTATCGTATCAGTGTTTCCTCCATGTTGATTTTGTAGTGGTGGCCCGCCATGGCAAAATTTCTGCCCCCATGTTATCAGAAATAAGGCAGACGCACAATGTAGTCGCCGTTGCCATTTAAATCATTCTGCCGACATAATGCACCCCCCGTTGGCTGGCCCTCACTTTGCAATTTAACAACAAGTAGAACTAATCAGAAGTTACTGGGCCCGTCTAGTTTAACTCATACTGTTGTGTTGATGTAGGTTATTGTCAAAACCTTTGCTTTCTTCCGAGTAACTATTAAACCAACGTCTCCCCCAAAACGTCTCCGCGGTGGGTCCTTTCTAATTAAACAACGTTCAACTTTTCAGTTGTGTCAACTCATTGTCCTTATAACAAACATCTGGAAGCATTAGAACGGTAAGTGAGTCAGTGTAATGTAATATAAATTGAAAATAGTCTATAGATGTAGTCATTTGGGTTTCCCTATGAAGAATGTAGTTGTTTTTTGGACATACCTGGCTGCCTCCACTGCTTAAAAAAAAAATCCTAAAGGAAACACTGTAGTATTTTTTAAATATATTATTATAATTATTATATATATATATATATATATATATATATATATATATATATATATATATATATATATATATATATATATATATATATATATATATATATAATATAGTATAATTTTAGAGTTAGCAGGAAGGAGTAAGGGCAGACAAAGGGGGTGACAGAGTCAAGCAGTAAGAATCAGCAGACACCATTGGAGAGAAGTGAAGAGGAGGGCAGGACCTTTGAAGGACAGGATGGGGAAAATGAGAGACTAGATAGATGAGTGGAAGTGAGAAACTAGATAGATGAGTGGAGGGCAAACAACTTCCCAGCTGGTGGCTAATTAGATAGGTCAAGTGGAGTGCTTTGATGGTGCAGACCTAAAGCCAGGGTTGGGTATTGTTTTGTTTTTTCTGATACCGGTGCTAAAACGATACTTTTAACACGGTGCCAGTGCCTAAACAGTGCCTGAACCGGTCCCTTAACCAAAATACACATAACGTATTTAGAATGTACTAAAGAGTTTAGAATGTATCAAAGAACAGCTTGTTTATTGCTAAGGCCATGTGGTCAAAATGAAATGATTGATTAATAATGTAATAACAATAACTTATAACAATGACTTATTTCACCACTAAATGGCTGGTAGTCAACAAAAACAAGCACCAGATGGGAAAAGGGTATTTTTACATAACTTAAAGTGCACCACAAGGCTGGTGAGTTTCAAGTAAACGTACCGTCTGTGTTGTTGTTCCGACAACGGCAGCTACAGACTGTTACGTCCCGGTGTTGGAATCCTCTACACGGAAATGCAGTCACACTTTACACCACTTAACGTAAACTGTCAGCATTTTAACCATTGTGTTTAATCCAGCTAGTAGCTAACGGTAACGTAGCATCCCGTGCAGCGATGCTTCTGAAAAAGAAAAAGCACCAAAATTTGGACCCAACATCTTTGTTCTTATTCGGTAGCGTTTACGTTGGAACCGGTTCCCTACTGGCACCGTGTTTCAGTACCCATCCCTACCTAAAGCCCATATCCCCTCAGTAAATGGCTCAGTGAGCTTGCCGCTCTGTGGGACTTGGTGATTGTGCGCTCTCTCACACCATAATTAGACTGGTCTGTGATTTAATCACACTGGTTTTTACAGGGATAAGTTCCTGTTAAGCTTAATGTGCTGTTTGTTTATTTTTTATTTCTACTATTAACTGTGAATTAGGGTTTACAATCATCTTTCAAGGGTAATATCTCTTATCCGAAGTGAGAAGGCACAAACAAAATGATTTCATAGCTATAGAGCATGAATATTGTTGGCATGCCACCATCCAATTGGCTACTTAATTCAAACTGCAGAGTTTTAGAAGCAGTATTGATTGATACGTGATGGACAGGTTTAGTGGTCCTGTAGAAGAAGAGAGGCCAGGGATCAGGGTCAAAACCATGCTTCCCAGATTAATCCTCAACAGCTCAACAGCAGCACAAAAGCAGGTCAAGTTTTCATGCTCCGTGTTCTCTTGTTTGTGTGTCTGTGTGTGGGTTTTGAAAGGAAGAGCATGAGCCAGAATAAACAACATCAATCACCATCAAGAACACCACCCCTCTGCATATGTGAATCTGATCTTGTTCACTTACATTCTTGTTTACCGTATCATCCACTGCTTTGATTGGCGGCCTTGCAGAGTTAGCATTCTAAGAGGCAGCAGGAGAAGACAGCCTTGAAAACTGACTTCAGAAGCTGAGATGTGCATTTGGAATGGATTGAATATGGCTGTGGGAAAGGCTGGTAAAAATGGCAACCGAATTTCCCCTTCCTCTTTGCATCACACCAACAGGACTTCTTCTGTGTTGCTTGCCCAGGGGAGCACATTACTCTGCCATTACACTGTTTGCATCCACATTGATTTTCTTCCCCATCACCATCCACTTTGAGGCAATGTAAATAACGCCTGACGCTCGCCAATTGCCAGATGCTCATTCGCCCGGTTTCTACTAAGTGGAACTCACAGCTATTTGACTTGTAATTTTCTGTGGCGCGCAATTGTTTTGCAAGGGACCATAATACATTTTCATCTGCCCTTGAGATGTTGAAAGCAAGTCTTGCACCTTGGATACTGTAAGTAGGGAGTATAAAGTGCATGCATTTGGAGTTGAAAGCACTCTGAATTTTGTCATTACTCCCTTGGTTCCACAAAAAAGGTTCTACAAAAAAAAAAAAAAGAATTGCCGCATCACAGTTCAGTGGTTGCACCATTTTACAGAAAGTGTTTCCAAACAAAACTTATTTCTTTGTTTTCCGTTCTGGCAACTTTTACAAACTGTAGTTCCCATGAGGGTTTTCTTTTCTTTTTCTTCTTCATGCAACCCTTCGCTGACGAGACAAAGCTCCCTGCATAAATGCAACTTATTCCTTTCTGTTAGGAGATCTGAGAGCACTATGAGCTTTGATGCTTCGAGGTAGCCTCCCATTCCTTGTCTTCTCTCTTTTAATCCTATACCCTATGGACATGAGACACTGACATTTAGCTAGCATATGGATTATCTCTGCAGTGCTGATATGTGTCAGCTTGTCCCAACCCGTGGAGGGAGCACATCTGTGTCTGTGTGAGTGAGGCAGATAGAGATAAAGAGTTGTTGGAGGAGAGTACAGAACACTGGATATATATTGATTGGCTGTAAGGTTGACTCACCTGAGAGCAAGTGAATTGTCTTCAGAAGAGCTTTTTAAGTCTAGGGGCTGTTTTCTCCAGCTTCCGATGGGAGTCACAGCAATATGGGTACGTTTCACTTTTGTGAAGAGTAATGCTCGCCTGACTCTCGCGTTTCTCTCACTTTTGCTTTCTTTCTTTATCTTTCTTAGTCAGTCTCTCTCTTTCTCTCCCTGCTATGTGGGAGTCGTAAAGTATCTGAGTGGATAGTTGATTATCATTATATCATCATAATATAATTATACATGCAATAGTCATTTACTGTAAGTGGGTCTCTTCATAAAACCCACATACAAATCCAAAACAAAAGTAAACTAAGGATAATGAATGGCGTGCTTTGCTTTCGTTAGTTTTCCAGAATTCAGAGTTTAAGACACAACCCGAGGTATTCGCAAAATGCATGTCAAAATATTTGTTTTTGATATGTCCATTCACAAACACACCCTACTGTTGACTCATGTATTCCCCTAACTTTGCATGTCTGTTGCAGTGGGGGTGATGTGCATATCTGAAAGGCCACAACTATACTTCTCTAAACTTTACAATGGAGAAATCTCATGCGGAAATAAACATTGGTTGAGATGGAAATGTCTCATGGATGATGTGAGGGATGGTAATGAAGCCCTGACGCACGTCAAGGATCATCACGTCAAAGACAACAACAAAAAAGAACCCCCAGATCGCGTTGTGTGTTATATATACCAGCCGCATCCATCACATTGTCTTATCTTGCTGAATCTAGATCCCTGTCTGTTTCTCTCTGACCTACACCTTATTTTCTTCTCTGTCTACCTCCACGGAGTCTCTCGACTCGTCTACCACTTTACCTTTTCCCTAATCTCCAGCCTGCAGTCTGTCTGTCTGTTTTTGCTCAGGTTCTTAAAAGGTGAATTGTGCAAAACCCACAATTCTTTTTTTTGTTTTTGTGTTTAATTTAGGAAATAAAGTATGTTTTTTTTCTTTAACCATGATCAAAGTGGACAATCTGTTAGCGATCGACCGATACTTGTTTAAAGGCTGATACTGATTATTAGTAGTTAACCAATATGCCTTTACAGTGAAAAGTTTTTTTGAAAGTCAAAAATAAGATTTTGGAATGTTCCAAAGCCAACTCAAAACTTTGTTTATGCTTTAAGCAATTATTTAATGAATTGGAAACTTTCAACTTAATACACAGTAAAAGATGGTCAGATAGTGTTGTGGGCGGGACATTATTATTATTATTATTATTATTATTATTATTATTATTATTATTATTATTATTATTATTATTATTATTATTATTATTATATTGGCTATCACGCAAATAAAATGCTGATACAGATAATCTGCAAACTGCCAAAAAATGGCCTGGTAATCGGCCAGGGTTGATAATCAGTCTATCCGTACAGTCTGTACGTGTACAGGTGTTACTGACAGCTAAATCTGAATCTGTTATAATTATTTTGTATTTAAAAAAAAAAAAAAAAAAAAAGATAAAGTGGACGGACTGTAGAGCTCTTTACACCATTGTATAATTGCACCTGTGTCCACCATTGAGGAAAGCAGGGATTTATAATGTCTCCCTATTTTCCATCAAATGTATAGGTTTAGTGAGCAATGTATTGTCGTATTACTAGTGTCTTGTGTTTTCTGTTGGGCAAATATAATGTGTATATATTTTGTACTTAAATAAAGGGTTAGTCTGAGGAAATAAATCAGTTGAAAATTCAATGTTCTGGAAAGAACTTCTGAATTGCTTCTCTGTAAAACAAGGTTTTTATTTAAATGGACTTTCAATAGCTTTCTAAATTAATTTCAAAAATAAATTCAATAATAGAAGTCTTTTTTTCCCCATTTGTCACCTTTTTTCTGCTGCGCCAGGTTTCTACAGTTAACACCATAGTTCAGTGCTCCACCCTAGGATCAATAGCTATATTTGCCATTCTCTCCAGCATGGCCCCTCAAAGTCTGTTTGTCTGAGTCAGGATTTATCAAAAGCAGCACTTGGTTGAGGACTCAATCTGCAACGTGCCATTGATCAAAAGTGCAGTTATGATGAACTTTGTGCCACCTGCCAAGAAATGCTTCAGCGGAACGTTATCTCCAACACCTGGTGCCTTGCTGCAGATTGGCTCACCCCAGCACTCCACACTTTGTTACTCCCTCTGTCAAATTGTTCAGGCTAAGAGCTGGGGAGGGGAGGGGAAGAAGAGTGCACAGAGCAAAGTTAGTAAATATGGGATAACGCATACCCATGTATTCGAGCAACCTTCCCGGTTTGCTTGTTTGTTTTCAGTTGCCAAATGAATAATGGAAGGCATTCTATTCTTCATTATTACATGTCACTAATTGACATTGATTGTCTGTGTTATGTTAAAAAACAGCAGGTGCAGCTATTTACTAGGCAATATTTAGTCAACGCTATAAACCCGCTCCCCTGAGACAAGCAGCCTGGATAGCAATGTGTCTGTGTAAGCATGTCTAGCCATGTGTTACCTCACCCCCATCCCAGTGAGACCAGAGAACATGCAGAGGTGAGAGGTAATGGCCCAGATCACTGTGCCCTGACTGGGTGTCTCTTTAGTTATGTTTACTAAGCACTGCACCATTGGGATCCAATCTGTCGCTTTATACAATCCCACAGATGCACTAATGGCTTATGATTTGTACACAGAGACATATTTGAAGGCATGCACATCGGCGCCCTGGGCTTGCAAATGGATTAGAATTATTTTTTTCTTTTTTTTATTCTTTTTTTTAAAAAATTTTTTTTTAGATTCATTATTTCGTTTATGCGTCAGTGTTTTTTTCATCATGTCCTTATGGGATTACTTTGATACTGAATGCTGCACTGAAATACATGTATGACAATTAGAAAATATAGTTGTAAATAATCCTCTTACCCATGTTTTTCTCTTGATCTACAATCCCCAAGACTCATTATTCTGTTCTTCAGGACATTGGAGCATGGGCTCTGTTTATCCTCTTTACTTAACAGGGCCGTCTGTCTTCCTACATATACCATTTGATTAATTACAATAAGAAAGCAGTTGCGGAACTGTTGATACTGTAAGTTCAAGGATCAACGTAGTCAAAACTACAATCAATCTTCTGTTCCCTGTTTCTTTCATCATCTAGTCTTTTGTGAAAACAATAGTTATACACACGTTAGGCAGCTTCCACTTATGCTTCACACTACAGCTCACTTTGATCCCTTTATTCACTTCCTGGGTCAAGTGCTGCTAATCTAAAAAGGAAGGCTTTCTTCAGAGGCTTTTGGTTATGGTGTGATCAAAAGAGAATAGAGGCTGTATGGAAAATAAAATTTGAGTGCCTTGCTTGGTCAACATCACTGTTTTCTGCCAGATTGTTATACCGTTAATGTTGGCCTCCCTCAATCTTTCTTTGAGAGTGTGATTGGGGTGACACACTAAGCTTCACAGGACTGTGAGCGACTCAATCGAATCAATCACAGTAATTAGCCAAGATGGAGCACAAGGAAGAGGGAGGGCTGAGACGAGAAGCTTAGAAGGAAAACAACATATGAAATCAATTAGCCAAACGCACAGTGCACTCTTGTGGTCTGTTTTAGAGGACACTGGGTACAGCAATTAGATTGTAAAAGCAGGGCAGTGAGGACAAGTACACCCAGCCCTTTAATGCCAAGTCATTGCGTTGCATCTGACTGTGTAATGCACACATGCGCTTTACAAAGTTCTGCTGCACTGCAACAATGAAGTTCAGTAAGTAGTCTGAAACTCTGAAAGTATATTCTGTGGTAAAATAAACCCCTTTAATTGACCAGGGGGTAGTCTATATCCATGACATTCCACTTCAGGGATGCCACCGGAAATTCAGCCGGATGTCCCTCTTTTCGGCCAGATGTTGGCGGTTACCTTCCGCTTGATTTATGAGGACTATAGTTATCAGAGTTTTCCGTTGCACAACTAAAACCTTTGAACGTACATGTTCCACCAAAACAGGTTCCTAGGCTATATTGCAGCAGCACCGTGGCTCTGTCCGGCAATTAGCTCCACCCAAGACGATTATGATTTGTTTAAAGAAATACCGTA
>NC_045746.1:8284836-8291666 GCF_008692095.1 Etheostoma spectabile
TATGAACAATGTTTTTCCCCCATCCCGAAATGCTGTGTGGACTAGTCACACCCTCCTCCGCAGTTCTGTGGAGGAAGGTATGGTAAAGTGTGACTAACCAGAAGTCAACACTTCACTCTGTATTCTATGTACACATTCACTCTAAATTCTTTAGTGTAATGATCTCAATACGTTGCTTTTTTTTGTTTAAATTAAAACAAAATAGACAAATTCTAAACAAAATGACTGTAATGGTGGATATTTGCACGGTGGTCATGCTGCAGGAACAGCAGAGCATGGGGTTCCTGAGCATCCCCTGAGTGGACAGAGATGTCACTGTCTGATCTGGGTCACTGCTCAACCACAACACATCCCTATTCTCAGTCTCTAACCTCCCCTTTTCACAGAACAACTTGCAAATATAAGCACAAAGGGCACAAACACATGCACACCTCATACGTTCCTGCTGTGGAAACGTGACAACATCAGCCTGGGGCGTCAGATAATTCCCCTTCTTTCCAGTGCAAATCAGCTTGATTTTGTTGAGTCAGGCACCATTGTGTTGATCGTAGAGTTGGGTTTCATTTTTTTGTTTTGTGATACCGGTGCTAAATGCGACATTAAAAAATGGCGTGTTTATTGCTTGACCATATGGTCAAACTTAAATAATGTATTAGGAGTTTAATAACTTATTTCACTAGTAAATTGATATTAAACGACAAAAACAACCACAAGGGGGGGAACCTCTAGCTCACCCAGTAAGAGTGTGCTCCCCATGTAGGCTGACACTGGATTTCCACCAATTGCGGAACGGGTGTGGATTGGCTCAGCTGTGTGTCGGCTCCGCTGCGTGTTGGCTCCGTGCTCCGCCGTCCTTTAACACCCATCAGGTCCGGATTTGTTGCGGAAGGCCTGCAGCCATGACTGACAGCTTCACGTATGATCGCACAATATAACAGGATGGGAAATAAGATCCGCTGTGAGAACGATGGATTTGATTTAGAAAATGAACCATATGTTTTATTTTGTTTTTGTGCTCGACTTCCTGCCCCACACTATCTGCCCTGTGCTGAATCGCTGCGGAGTTCTCCAGCACCCGGCATAAATAGATGCTCTGCGTATCTGCTCCGGAGGGCTGCAGACCGCCACAGCTGGGATGGAGTCGGAACGCAGCCGCAGTCAGTGAAAATACACACATTGACTTTCATAGAAATTAATTGGATTATTAATAGAAATATTGACTCTGCTGTTGTTCCAGAGCGGATCCGCAGCCACTCCGCTGTTGGTGAAAATCAGGGGTTTGTCCTATGCAGCGACCCGGGTTTGGGTCCGACCTGCGGCCCTTTGCTGCGTGTCGTCCCCCATCTCTCTCCCACCTTTTCTCTCTATGTACTGTCATTAATAAAGGGGAAAAATGCCCCCCAAAACAATCTTAAAAAAAAAAAAAAAAAACACCAGATGGGAAAAGGGTATTTTAATAATGCCCTTTGAATGCACCACAAGGCTGGCGAGACAAGATTTAAGTGAACAAACTGTGTTTTGTTTTTTTCGGCATCTGCAAACTATTGGACGTCCCGCTATTGGAATCCTCTACGGTGAAATACAGTCACACTTTACACTGTTTAATGTTAGCTGTCAGCATTTATAGACAGTGTTCCATCCAGCTACCAGCTAACGGTAGGCTAACGTTACCTGCTCTCAAGTGTAGTGCAGCCAGCGATACAGTCCGGTTTCAACCATGTGTCGTGAGTCTCAATGGCTGACTCATTCCAGACTCCTGGGAACATATAGACGATTGAAGCAACAGACAAGTGAGTCATTCTCGTCTTTGATGACACATCACTCACACAGTAGGGGTATTTCTCTACAGGCTTCCAAAGTCATGATCATTCATAAAATATTCCCATAGCAGATATTTAGGGTTAGAAAGCTCACATTTGTGGCAGTTAATAAAAGAAAGAGTGATCAAGAGAGGAGAAGGAGGGAAGCTGCAAGGTGAAATGAAGCAAGGACGTGCCTACTGGTTTGGAGTGTAATATATCTTAATTGTGCGTGTGCGTGTACAGTCAGTTTGTATTCACTTCTCGTCCAGGCCTAATGTGTTTGTGTGTGCGAAGAGTGATTGTGAAATACCCGTCCTCTTTCCATTTATCAAACAGAGGTGGTCTTTTTTTTGCATTAGGTGACACTAAGCCAACCTGAATAAATTTACAGAGGAACCTTTATGAACTCTGGTGAACATGCCTTGACCGGCAATTATAGTCCACACAGCAGCGTGCCTCCATAAAAAACTAGTCTCAACTGCATCAATAAACACGGGGAGGCAAAGGGTGACAGGTAATGACGGCCCTTACTGTAAAAATCCTTAGCTGCACAATCAAACATAAAGGAGGACGGTCAGTGCCTTAATTTAAAATCTTTTTTAGGCTAGTTTGGACAGTTTCAGAAATTCGTAATGTGTGCCCCGCAAGTGTGTATTTATCCTGTGCAGACAAGATAATAACTTGTGTACACACATTATTTTGGGGCTTTGTAATGTTACAATTATTGCATTGGTTGTTTTTATGTATGCACTCTATGTATGGCAAGTTTTGTGTACTTACTCTCTTTTTGTGAATACTAAATACAGAATTTGTGAAGTTGTTACATTGTTCATGGAAAAATGCCACTAACATAATGATCTAAAATAACCATAAAATGTTATACCTTATTACATAGGCTATTAAATTATGATTTATCTTGTATTTTTTATTACATCATTAGCCGTTATTATGAGTTTTGTGGCTTAAAAGTTGAGCCTGACTTTTAAATTTCTTTTTGAACATCCAATTATACTCATTGCAGACAAGGCTGTTGCTTCATCAGGGGTTAAGTCAAAGCTAAAGTGATATAGTGGTTATATGATCCATTAGACCCACTCTGTAAGTAGGTTTTTGCTTGGTAGAGATTTTTGGGGAGTGCCAGAGATGTGTCAGCATCATATTGATTCCACAGCACTGCAATCTTTCTTAATCCCACTTTCCCCACAGACAGAATGAGACAGCAAGGAAAGACAAGCGAGACAATCAAAAAAAGTTGGTTCTTGACAAATCTCTTACATAATATGTCAGTGCTGACAGGACTTTGCAGGTGCACCAAGTGTACTTTTAACACATTGTTGGTTTCTTCTTATTGTGGTAATCAAAAAGGTCATGCTACGGTTGATTTCCTGGACTTGCTAGGTATTGGCATTTAAGTGTTGAAATGAACTGGGTACATTTACACTATACTCTCATATACACCAAACATGCCGTTCATCCTTGCGTAACTTGTAGTGCAGGTTATCAGTCTCAAGGCTGTTTCATGCTTCGAATCGACGGTGTACCCCTGCAGACCCCTCCGCGTTGTCAAACACCTCTCAGAGCCACCTTCTCCTCCTTCTCTCTAGAACGATTTGATGCTCGATGCAGATAAGTAATTAATCGATCATTAATGGATTTTTATGTAGAAGTTACTGACTCCAGACAACTACAAATAAGAATACATAGCGACTGAAAGAAGATGGGAAAATGGACAACAACTTAGAGTTTAGGCAAGAGAGCAGAAAAAACACACACAAATGGCCAAAAGGAAAATAATTGTACAATATAATTTTGTATATATATATTTACATGATTTAATAAGACATACATGAAATAATTAGGCAAAACCCATATAGGCTGTTCATCTACTTCACATGTGTCAAACTCAATTCCCGCGTGCCAGTTGTGGCCCGCCATGTCATTTTATTTGGCCCGCGAGAGCTTAAAAGTTTTGAGTGTCTAAAAATAAATACCAAAAAATAAATTAAGAGCGTGCTTTGACCAAAAACTACATTTCCCACAATGCCTTTCGACTACGCTACGCGGCAGTGTCCATGCCAACGAGTGGAATTGATATATAAATAATGATCCCAAAATGTCCAGAAAGAGAAAAGTTGATGCAGGCGGAAGACTGTTTCAAGAAAGATGGGAAGGCGAATACTTGTTTGTGCTTCAAGGAGAAAGCCCGGTATGTCTTGTGTTACGAGGCGGTGTCGGTTGTCAAAGAGTACAATCTGCGTCGACATTTTGACACCAAACACGGAGCTAAGTACGCTAAAGCTAGCCTTCAAGAAAAGCAACAAATTGCCCAAGAATTAAAAGGCAAACTGCGGTCGCAGCAGAGTTTGTTCATGAAATCCACAGCCAAAAACGAGGCCGCGGTGAAAGCTAGCGTCATTGTGGCTGAAGAAATCGCCCACGCTTCCAAGTCTTTTTCAGAGGGAGCGTTTTTGAAGCAGTGCATGCTGAAGGTCTGTGAGCAGGTGTGTCCCGACCAGTTCCAGACTTTTAAAAATGTCAGCTTATCAAGAAACACCATCGCCGACCGAGTGAAGGAACTAGCTGAAAATCTTACAACACAGCTGGCCGAGGAGACACGAAGTACACAGCGTTTTCATTAGCTGTTGATGAAAGCACAGATGACACGGACACAGCGCAGTTATGAATTTTTATTAGAGGCGTAAAGTCGGACCTCTCGATCACTGAGGAGCTGTTGGATGTGGCTGCAATGCATGGGACCACGACGGGACAGGACATTTTTGATGCGGTGGAGAAGTCCGTAAGTAAAAATGCGTTGCAGGGGGAAAACTTGGTAGGATTAACTACAGACGATGCACCGGCAATGTGTGGAGGAAAAGTGGGCTTGGTTGGACTAATGAAGGGAAAATGCAAAAAATGAACTGTCACACGCCTCTGATAACGTATCATTGCATTATCCATCAAGAAGCTTTGTGTGGGAAGGTGCTGGGGATGGAGGACATTGTGACCACACTCATGAAAACAGTGAACTTCATTTGGGCGCGTGGCCTGAATCACCGTCAGTTCAGCAGTGTTTGCGGGAGACGGGCTCGGGACACGGGGACACGGGGACGTGCTGTACCATACAGAAGTGCGGTGGCTGAGTAGGAGCAAAGTCCTCAAGCGATTTTTTATTTTTATTTTTTTTTTTTTAGCTCAGGGAAGACTTGCTCTTTTTATGCAGAGTAAAGGAAAACTCATGTCTGAACTATCAGATCCAAAGTGGATGTGTGACATAACTGCTAGCTGCTGACATAGCTGCTGTTGTAATTATTTAATGTTTGCAGGTCTTATGTGTGTATGCAGACACATTGTTGTCATCATATCATCAGTTGGATGCCAGGCTGTTTGCAGCCTTTTTTTGTAAAAAGCTACATGTGCCATACATGTTCTTTGCAGCTCAGTTTTATGTTATTTTTCTCTATTCACTTGGACAGTTTGATCCTTCATTAATGGAGTTATGTGGGTCTCATAAGCTGACAACATTTAAAAGGATTTATGTTGGAGCAACAAGCAAACATATGTTTTCTATGCAACTGTAATTGTCACTTGAATAAGTTATAATAAATAATGAGTTATTTAACATTAAGTAGTAGTTACATTTATTTTACATTACATTCGATTACATTTAGTTACATTTATAAGTTACATCTGGCCCTTTGAGGACAGCCATTATGCTGATGTGGCCCTCGGTGTGAAATGAGTTGACACCCCTGTCTACGTTTACACATTACATCTGACCACCATCATGTTTCATTTTCTAAGAAGCCAGTTTTCCACCTGACTGAGCCTCACATGGAAGATTACTGTAAGAGAAGTGACTTTCACAAGCATGTTGAAGGCTTAAGCATGGAATGACTACAAATAAAAACCACACAAAATGTTTTGTATGACAAACACATGTCAAAATATAACTGTGTGGGCTTTATCTTAGAAGTGATTAGCAAACTGAGCTCAAACTCAGATTTACATGTATTTTTAAAATCACGCGTGGAAATGTACATTAAAAACCTCCAAAAATGTGTAACTTTGCGTTGAGCCGACACACACCACAAGGTCTGTGATAGTCAACTCTCCTGTGTTTTGATAGTCAATGTTTCAACACCTACCGGGGGAGTTAGCAACATGCTAGGTCACTGACTAAGCTTTGCAAAAAAACTTAGACTTTATTTTGGTTACGATGATGGGGTTATCTGTTTTTATAAAGTGTCTATGTCAGTACGTTTTGTAGTGCTTGACAACATAACATAAACTGGCTGGCAGACATCTCAGACTTATTTTCAGAGTACAGTAACTAGGTCAATGGATTTTGCTGTCTATTTTTGATACTTTTTACAAAACCCAAGCAAGAAAAGGCTAAACGTATGATTACATTTTAGCACAACAGTGTGTGGGGTTTGCAACGCTGTGTACCGTTTCGGTGATGAGCGACACAGACACAGGAGAGACCCCCTATGCTATGGCGGTAAAAAGCACCGCAATGCAAAACAACCCCACTCCAAAAGGTCACAACGCCGAAGGAGCAACAGCGTAGCAACGGCGTGGAGTTGACGCAGAAGCCTAAACAGCTTTCATCCTCTACCAACATATGAACCTCATGTCTCTTTTTGACACTAGGCTGCCTGCTTGCCACCCTTCCTGTTTTTTATATCAGATGGTCTGATTATAGAACATTGACAAGGGATGTGTGGTTATGGCGGGAGAAAAAATAATTAAAATAGGGATTAGTCTGGGCTGGGACTCACGCAAACAGAATTAACGGCTAGCCCGCCTGGCTCTATCACTTGCAGATCCGTTGCTAATATCATGGTGTTATTAGCTTCCCTATCCTCACCAACTGTGTGATAACGGAGATTATGGAAGATGCTGTGGCCAGTGAACCAGGGAAAAAACGGTGTGATTTGTCTTAGCATGGCTATTAGTGCGCTGTTTGCATGGATGACGGATCAGCGATGAACTGATCCTTTGACAGAAGGCCAGTTTTGGATGCTT
>NC_045746.1:8291691-8292113 GCF_008692095.1 Etheostoma spectabile
GTTTCAAGAAAGATGGGAAGGCGAATACTTGTTTGTGCTTCAAGGAGAAAGCCCGGTATGTCTTGTGTTACGAGGCGGTGTCGGTTGTCAAAGAGTACAATCTGCGTCGACATTTTGACACCAAACAGGAGCTAAGTACGCTAAAGTAGCCTTCAGAAAAGCAACAAATTGCCCAAGAATTAAAAGGCAAACTGCGGTCGCAGCAGAGTTTGTTCATGAAATCCACAGCCAAAAACGAGGCCGCGGTGAAAGCTAGCGTCATTGTGGCTGAAGAAATCGCCCACGCTTCCAAGTCTTTTTCAAAGGGAGCGTTTTTGAAGCAGTGCATGCTGAAGGTCTGTGAGCAGGTGTGTCCCGACCAGTTCCAGACTTTTAAAAATGTCAGCTTATCAAGAAACACCATCGCCGACCGAGTGAAGGAA
>NC_045746.1:8292123-8292665 GCF_008692095.1 Etheostoma spectabile
AATCTTACAACACAGCTGGCCGAGGAGACACGAAGTACACAGCGTTTTCATTAGCTGTTGATGAAAGCACAGATGACACGGACACAGCGCAGTTATGAATTTTTATTAGAGGCGTAAAGTCGGACCTCTCTCACTGAGGAGCTGTTGGATGTGGCTGCAATGCATGGGACCACGACGGGACAGGACATTTTTGATGCGGTGGAGAAGTCCGTAAGTAAAAATGCGTTGCAGGGGGAAAACTTGGTAGGATTAACTACAGACGATGCACCGGCAATGTGTGGAGGAAAAGTGGGCGACTAATGAAGCGGGAAAATGCAAAAAAATGAACTGTCACACGCCTCTGAAACGTATCAGTGCATTAATCCATCAAGAAGCTTTGTGTGGGAAGGTGCTGGGGATGGAGGACATTGTGACCACACTCATGAAAACAGTGAACTTCATTTGGGCGCGTGGCCTGAATCACCGTCAGTTCAGCAGTGTTTGCGGGAGACGGGCTCGGGACACGGGGACACGGGGACGTGCTGTACCATACAGAAGTGCGG
>NC_045746.1:8292675-8292766 GCF_008692095.1 Etheostoma spectabile
GGAGCAAAGTCCTCAAGCGATTTTTTATTTTTATTTTTTTTTTTTTAGCTCAGGGAAGACTTGCTCTTTTTATGCAGAGTAAAGGAAAACT
>NC_045746.1:8292791-8293043 GCF_008692095.1 Etheostoma spectabile
CATGTGTCTGCATACACACATAAACCTGCAAACATTAATAATTACAACAGCAGCTATGTCAGCAGCTAGCAGTTATGTCACACATCCACTTTGGTTGTTGTCATCATATCATCAGTTGGATGCCAGGCTGTTTGCAGCCTTTTTTTGTAAAAAGCTACATGTGCCATACATGTTCTTTGCAGCTCAGTTTTATGTTATTTTTCTCTATTCACTTGGACAGTTTGATCCTTCATTAATGGAGTTATGTGGGTC
>NC_045746.1:8293053-8300568 GCF_008692095.1 Etheostoma spectabile
GGTGAAAATGAGTTTGACACCCCTGATCTACGTTATCACATTACATCTGACCACCTCATGTTTCATGTTCTAAGAAGCCAGTTTTCCACCTGACTGAGCCTCTGACATGGAAGATTACTGTAAGAGAAGGTGACTTTCACAAGCATGTTGAAGGCTTAAGCATGGAATGACTACAAAATAAAAACCACACAAAATGTGTTTGTATGACAAACACATGTCAAAATATAAACTGTGTGGGCTTTATCTTAGAAGTGATTAGCAAACTGAGCATCAAACTCAGATTTACATGTATTTTTAAAAATCACGCGTGGAAATGTACATTAAAAACCTCCAAAAATGTGTAACTTTGCGTTGAGCCGACACACACCACAAGGTCTGTGATTAGTCAACTCGTCCTGTGTTTTGATAGTCAATGTTTCAAGCAGCCTACCGTGGGAGTTAGCAACATGCTAGGTCACTGACATAAGCTTTGCAAAAAAACTTAGACTTTATTTTGGTTACGATGATGGGGTTATCTGTTTTTATAAAGTGTCTATGTCAGTACGTTTTGTAGTGCTTGACAACATAACATAAACTGGCTGGCAGACATCTCAGACTTATTTTCAGAGTACAGTAACTAGGTCAATGGATTTTGCTGTCTATTTTTGATACTTTTTACAAAACCCAAGCAAGAAAAGGCTAAACAAGTATGATTAACATTTTAGCACAACAGTGTGTGGGGTTTGCAACGCTGTGTACCGTTTCGGTGATGAGCGACACAGACACAGGAGAGACCCCCTAGTGCTATGGCGGTAAAAAGCACCGCAATGCAAAGCAAACCCCAACTCCGAAAAGGTCACAACGCCGAAGGAGCAACAGCGTAGCAACGGCGTGGAGTTGACGCAGAAGCCTAAAACAGCTTTCATCCTCTACCAACATATGAACCTCATGTCTCTTTTTGACACTGAGGCTGCCTGCTTGCCACCCTTCCTGTTTTTTAATCAGATGGTCTGATTATAGAACATTGACAAGGGATGTGTGGTTATGGCGGGGAGAAAAAAATAATTAAAATAGGGATTAGTCTGGGCTGGGACTCACGCAAACAGAATTAACGGCTAGCCCTGCCTGGCTCTATCACTTGCAGATCAGCGTTGCTAATATCATGGTGTTATTAGCTTCCCTATCCTCACCAACTGTGTGATAACGGAGGATTATGGAAGATGCTGTGGCCAGTGAACCAGGGAAAAAACGGTGTGATTTGTCTTAGCATGGCTAATTAGTGCGCTGTTTGCATGGATGACATGGATCAGCGATGAAGCTGATCCTTTGACAGAAGGCCAGGTTTGGAGGCTACAGAATATTGTAGCTCAATACAAAAATACATGGATAAACATGCAAAGTTGTTCACACTGTTCTGTCATGCTACTTCCTGTTGCTGTGTCGTGCCCTGGATCTTGGATACTGCAAAATAGAGTGCTTAGTTTGACCTATCGAGTTTATGGAGTTATCAAGTTTGGTCTCAGAGCTGTAGGACTGTCAACACATAGCTCTTTCTTGTTTTTGCTTTTACTAAGTAAACATTTTAATCCTGTTTTCTAGTAATTATTTGAGATTGAATGTGTGAGAACCGAGCAGCATCTATCCACTCATATTTACTTTAATTCTGTGCTGCTGTTCTCAAATGAGTTTTTTCTCATTTTGTATCTTTAGTATTGCATCTAAAGCACTCTTATCTGAATGCACTTAAAAAAGAAAATAATCAGTGTTTGCTAAGCAAACCTTGACGATGAATTTGTCTCATTAGCTGCAACCGATGCACAATGTTTTGCATGTAGGACAAGGATATCTCTGTAAAACACTATTGGCTTTTTTTTGGTGGTTAAATAGTGTTGTTAAATTACTGGGTCAGCATGACGCGGTCTTGGTGCTCTTTGAAGAAACTTTGTTGACTTTATACGGTTATGCATTCTCTTTGCAGTGTTAATTAAATTTTGGTCAAACTTAAATCTGCCTTCTCTGATAAAGCAGAAACAGTATAATTGTATTTGAAGAATAGGTTTCTGGATAACCCTTAACTCAGAGAGCTGTGTTACCTCTTTCTCTTTTCTCCTTTTCTTGTTTGAGTTGCCTTTGCTTACACACTTGATCCTGTTAGTAGAGCTTTACCTTTGAAGAGTATTTTTACGTTTTGTATCAGAGGTACAGAAAAAGCATTTTTACCCCTTTAATGTGCTATAAATAGTACTATCAGGGCAAGGCCGATAAATGGTGTTGCTGAGGGATTATTCTGCTTTCCTGCTCTTGGTGTGGAAGCCATGGGTAGGGGATGGGAGGGTTGGCTATAGGCTACACTAAAGCTAATACCTTTAGTACCTCTGTAGCATCGTTCCTTTTTTCATACAGTCTGCTGACACAGTCTTTCTTTGGACTATCCCTTTTTTAGTTCTCTTCTTTTTCACTTCATTACAGCATATACCATTCTTATGTTGGTTTTTCATCTTTTCTCCATCCTTCATAACAATGCTTCCCCTGACAGAAAGCTCTTCCTCCAGGATCCCTAATTGGCCGTCTGAAAGCTGTTATATTGTATTTATCCCTTCATTAATACTAGGTTAATAATAGATTGTGGCTTCCACTACACATACTGCCATTCTCTCTCTTTTAGGTTTCTTGGCTACTGTCCCTTTGCCATTTACAATATACAGATCAATAGATTTGTGATTTCATTTTTGCAATATTAATCTTAAACTTAAACATTTTCCATCTGAATTCTAAATACAATACATTTAAAGCAAATTACAAGTGAATGTTTTGCAGTGTTTTTCTCTCACTCTCATTCATTCTGTCTTCCTTCTGCCCCCGTGCCATGTTCTCGGTTCCAGTTCTTGGCCTGGTTAGGGCTCAGGAAGCCCCACAGCAGATTAGCTGAGGCTTTAGCTGTGGTCCTGACATCAAAGGTGCAAAAAGAGAAGAGGGAAATGCCAGAGGAGCAGAGACACAAGACAGCAAACACTGGCACCAAAATGGAAGGGGTGAGAGGGGGACAAAGAACAAGGCTGAACAAGAGACGTGGACGATGAAGGGGCACAGATACAGTGGGTGGTGGAAACTCAAACTGATGCAAGACGTTTTGCAAAATTTTTCATACAGTACAATTCAGACACGAAGGCAATGCAAATTGCTTTACATAACATAAAATACAAATAAAACAGAAAATACGACCGGTAATAAAAAAACAAAAAAACCTAAACGAAAGTAAAATGAAAGGAGACTGGATAGAGAGGAAGTGAATTAATGGGTACATGGTGTTCAGACCAAGGTTAAATAGTGTTTGTGCAGCTACATTTCATTTCTTATTTTTACCCTGTCTACTATAGCTGCACTGCAAGCTAGACAATTACAAGAATGCAACCAGGAGGTGGTTTAGTGTTTTACTATTCTACCCTAGTCTAGACCCACAGTGATCCCCAACCATTGTGTACCACAAGCAGATTCAAAGTATACACAGTGGAATATAACTAAATTTACATTACTCCCCAGAGCCAAGAAATTGATGTTCCTTGTCAGAATTAAACTGCTTTAGAGTTGATGAAATATTAATTATCTCATTGGGAAATCTGGTCATTATAGATGGAAATGCATATATGCTAATGTAATACATATAAAATAGATGATTATAAACATACAGTTAACATATGCATTATTTGCATCAGATGTAGCTCCCTTGACCTAAACTGAAGGTAACTTTACAAACTGTATTGACCCTCACTTTTGATTTTATAGAAAGAATGACTGGACATGTAGGGTCATCTAAAGGAAAGGGCATTAGCTTAAGCTTTCTTTTATGTCTTCTCTATATCCAAAGCAGCTAAAGCATTATGGTCCACATCAGCATAGCGTTGGCTAAATAGGAAGGTGGTGGGAATGTGACAGCCACTGTTGCATTTGGGATTTACACTGACAATATGGGTGTATTTTTAAAGGGTTGAAAACGAACAGGTGTTAGAGCTACAACAGATCAGTGTAACACATATAGAAAATAGCATCCAGGATGCAAATTGGATAATCTGAATTGTCATTAACCTGACCTTATTAGTGGTTGTCACAACAATGTCATCATCAGATTGACCGTTATAATTAAAACTAGGTTACTTGTTGCTTGTTATCTTTGTTTGTGCAAGGGTGGGAACTGTAGCACTTGGTCCTTACTGCTCTATGTCCTGTGTGTGTGTGTGTGTGTGTGTGTGTGTGTGTGTGTGTGTGTGTGTGTGTTTGGTGTGTGTGTGTGTGTGTGTGTGTGTGTGTGTGTGTGTGTGTGTGTGTGTGTGTGTGTGTGTGTGTGTGTGTGTGTGTGTGTGTGTTACTGGTTATCACCTTGAGCCTGCATAAAGCTATCTCGGAGGTGAGACTGATGAAAAAGGGAAGAACATACTGAGTTGTTGCATTGTTTGTTTTTTCAAAAAACTTGAGCTGTATTAATTGTCACTGGATATGGGTAGTGGATGATAGTCACTCATAGCATTCACCCTTCCCTGAGGCAACCCTCCCGCTGCCAACCAGGCGTGTGTACACAGAAGTGGTGGGTTTGAGGCTAATTATCAAGCACACACTGCTGCTCAGGGAGCTCTGTGGCAGATCCCAAGACAGAGGAAGTATGAACATAAGGCGCACACACACACACATACACACACGCATGCATGCATGCACCCCTGCACACACCTACACACACAAGATATATTGTTGGTGGTAAGATATTGGGGGGCTCATGGGCAGGGCATTAAAGTCACAGCATTTATTTAACTGTAGCTAATTGAGTCCAGTGGGATTGTTTGTTGTTATTGAGCTTTCTTTATGAGCAAAGAAAGGGTGGAGGATGAAAAGTGCAAACTTTACTTGTGCATGTATCTCATAGAATGTTGTTCACAATGCTTGTCTGTTCCCACTTTCTCTCTCCAATCCAATCCAATCCAATCCAATCCACTTTATTTATATAGCACAATTTTAACAAACACAAGGTTTCCAAAGTGCTGCACAAAATGATCATCAGAATAATAGATAACACAATAAAGCACAATATAATAAGGTATAATAAAATAAAAACAACAAAATCACTAGCGGCATGTGTAAAGGTATACACATAAAATCATCACTCTACCTGTGTTAAAAGCCAAAGAAAAGAGGTGGGTTTTAAGAAGATTTTTAAAATGAGACAGAGAGGAGGCCTGTCTAATGTGCAGAGGCAGCCCATTCCAAAGTTTTGGAGCTGCGACGGCAAACGCACGGTCCCCCCTGAGCTTAAGCCTAGCTTTAGGCTCCATACCAAGCCACAGAAAATATACAGTACATGTTATGGTTACACAACTATTTGGCCATCCATCTTACTAACAGGCATTCTTGCATTTCAATTCTAACAAATTTCTGTAAAACAGCTTGACATTGGCAAATTAATGTCATTGAATTTTACTTTTTACCTGACACCACAAATTAAATTCCTGCTGTTAAAATACAGTATCTGTCAGTGGTGGATAATGGTCAGTATTTACTATTATTTCTGGGATGTCATATCATTCTTTCACTCATATTTTGTTCAGTTATAGAATACCTTTGAATTACGAATTGTTCAAACGAACACGCTGACTTTGTCATGTTTCTCTGTACATCTTGTTTACAGACCCTTCACAATACCTGTGGTTTCAAAGAAATACTTCCCTATGGACAACCTTTTTCTTCCACTCATAGAATCATGTTCTTTTCAGCCAGTCACTTTGGTAACTTATAGTGGTACTTTTGGAATAGAACTTGACTCAAATTGAAGACTTGACAAAAGAGTTGAATTATCTGTAAATATTTTACTTGTTGTTTTCTGCCCTAAGGAGACCTTTCCCCTATGGTTTCATTTTCCCCTAGCACTCTGAAATACCTAACACAATTGCAATTTAATCGACTATCATTACAATAGCCTAAACAGAAATCGCTACTGTATCTTACACTTTCACCCTCAAGTGAATTTCTATTTGTCATTTTGTCCATTGGACTCCAAATATATCCATGTATCCCAAGGTAGAGGAAGTAGTACATGCGCTCGTCAAAGGCAAATTGTTGACACTCTGGTTTTTGTTAATTGTCCTCTGGTGACTGACCTATTTCATTACATGATAGCAGAGTCAGGCAAGGCTGTACCTCAGGGCCTTGTCCTTCTGACTCAGGATAGCAAGATGCAGTACTTTACACCGTGTGACTGGGTTACCGCAGGCTCCCTGTCTGACAGGGAAAGACTGATGCTGATTGACAGCCAACACAAGGTCTCTGTCACAGCTACTGTAATCACATTCACTATGGAAAGGCTAAGGCATACTCAGTCATTGATTCCCTGATGGCCTAGAGGTATCAAACACATGAAAGATATTTTTTACCCCAATGTAATCTTGATATAAGGGATCTTGCTGTACATGCTGTACCTTGTACCACATGTTTCTCTAGATGTCTGGTGTTGTCATAGCTGCTTCTCCAAGTTTGCAATATGATTTTCTTTTATGACCATGGTTTTTTTCTGATCTGTTTTTTTAAATGAATCATGCTTTTTATTTATTTTATTATTGTTTACACCGTTTCACAGACCTTGCTGTCCTGTTTAAGAGACGCCATGTCTTCACATCACGATCGATGCTTAATTTCTTGAACCATGTTGCCATGCCTACGCACACAATGCCTTCTAGTAGGGCTGCACAATTAATCCCAATTTTATGGGGTGCAATATTTGTTGAAGTCAAAATATGTGTCAAACTATCTTGAATAAAGTATTGTGGCGCTGCAGAAAAGTCCCGGCCTACAAATCCTATCTTACAGACTACAGAAAACATCTTTGCTTGGAACAGATCCATGCAAAAATCACACTATAATCATTTTCATTTTTTCAGATTTAATTTTAGTCAATTAAAGTTGAGAATATTGAAACAAACATGATAATTCCCTTCAATATCGTGAATCTTATTGCAATCGCAATATCAGTCAAAATAATGGCAATTAGATATGTTCCTCATATCATGCAGCCCTGCCTTCTAGCTGTAATTACTTCTCTCTTTTAAGTCAGAGGATGCAATAACTTAAAGAAAGAATAACAATACTTGTTTTTGACCTGATTTTGCCTGTGTGTTCCTCTTAGCTCTCAGCTCTCAATGAGGACATGCCAACTGACAAGTGCGGACTGTGTAGAAATCTGCTGCTTCCTTTGCCACACACTAATGAGCTATTCATGCTAATACATATATTTTATATATAGTATGACAGCTGTAGTTGTTTGCCCTGGTGTTTTAGGACAGCTGTCTGCCTGCTGTCACCGAACACCAGTGCAAACAACTACGGCGCTACCTGTGCCTGCATGTAAATGTCTGCATCTTTGGATACATGGTGCGTGTCTTTCTATCTAGGATGTTTGATGGGTGATGTGTCTGTGTACATAAATGGAGCAGTAACAATGGATTTTGTGGCTTTAAATAGGATGAAAGTGAAGGACATACTTAATACAGAGGTGTGGCG
>NC_045746.1:8300578-8312560 GCF_008692095.1 Etheostoma spectabile
GGGGGGGGGTTCTTCGGAGTTGTCATCAGTAAAATCTGGTCTTAGCTCTGTACATTCGTGGAGTCACTTTGAATAACCATGCATAACATTGCAACTCAAGCAGGCATGAACAGCAGCATTCACCACCATCTGCTATTTCAATTATGGTTTATGGCTGCCTAAGTTTTTATAGATAACCCTGCCTATAAAAAAACAAGAATGGTAGAAACCAGAAACAGTTTTTGCACCTAACAAAGAATAAATGAGGATTGTAACTGAATCAACTGTAACTGTGAGCCCTGTAATGTGAATTGTAGCAGATGGTGAGCTGACTGTACCATTGCACCCCTTGTCTAGTTTTTTGATTGAGGAAAGTTGGGAATGTTGTGAACACACCAAAAGTCCCTTAACCTTCCTGAGCAGGACATGTACTACACGCCTAGATATTTTCTGTTGGGCGGAAGATGCTAGGCACCATCTTGATGCGTGAGTGTTCAAAAGCAAGTGTTGCTGAGGGCTCCAGAAGGTTGATGTGGGTTCAGAATAATGAAGCAGCTCCCGTCTATATTTGAACAGTCCCTGTTATTCCACTCGTCACCATCTTATTCTTATTTCCACCCAGAGAGGGTTTGTTTTTATGTAGAAAAGCCCAACAAAAAACAAACTCCATTCCCCCCCAATGTTTTTCTCGCTTTGCTCATTTTCCTCCATGCATGCTCACCTCCAACTAGCAGACAGACTGCTGATTAATGTGTTCATAATCACCACGGAGACAGAGAAAGGTGATTAATACTAGTCATTTAACATAGTTAGATCCTCCACAGAGAGTGTTTGTTTGAGTGTTTGACTGAGTGTGTTTGTGTGCCTTCATGGCACAGGTTTTTGTCTATGAATGACTGTGTGTGTGTGTGTGTGTGTGTGTGTGTGTGTTTGTGTTGGTGTTGTTCATGTGATTGTGGGTCTGCACAATGTACATCTCAAAGGAGTGATTTATGTATTTTCATTCTAACAACTCTTGTGTAATTGTTGTGAAATGAAGGCATGTTTACACGTTTTGACTGCTATCGTATCGGCGGCTTGCAGCATCTGGATGGAAATGGAATTCAAGGTTGAACAGGTGATGCTTGGATCATTGTCATTTTAAAATTTCCACTTGGATAGACAGACATCTCTGAAGTGACAGGTCCTTTGGGACTGAACAGAATAGCATTTGTTCAAAGTATGCATTTAGCGTTCTGAACTCTTTCTGCTTTGTGTCAACATATTGACAGTACACTGCAGTATATTATTATGAAAGAATCTCCAGGGTTTTGCAGTCATCAGTGGCCACCCAGCCTAATGACATGGGCTATTAAGGCTTCATTAATCCACACAGTGAGAGAATGAGGATGGGCATGATGTGTCTGCCCACATACTGCAACCACTGCAATGTCCTCCATGGACCCAGATTTTTATATATATCCTACAGTAGATTCCACCTCTGTTAGTGACAGCAAAAGAGCATTATGTTTCCCTCTGAGATTGTCTAAAAGTAAGGGGCATGCAGCATAAAATCACGTGGACAGACTTACAGTGCACGTAAACAGACATGCATGTACACATGCATTGTTTTTATCATTGTCATCATTATTATACAGTATTTTTCCTCATTAACATGCACACCAAACCTGTTAAATATTTGCCTTATTTTAAGTCTGAAACAAGCCCGAAGTGATATGGTCAGTGTTTTCTCACATGCATTATGTAGTTTTTCCCTTAAACAGTAGCTTTCAACAGAATTGATTACAGTTGGAAACATTAAGAATTGTTTTTCAAATGACATGACACATTGTTTAGATACTGTGATGGGCACCCTGTGATACAGTAGATATTGAAGAAAAAAAAAATGCACTTCAGTTTGAGGTGGAGAGTGATGCTGATTTTTAAGTCTCTTTGGGCACATGGGCAGAATTAGTTTTTTAGCACCATACATTAATTAAGCAAGGGGGTGTTCAGTCATTGGGGGTATTTAGTTTTCCTTCTTGTTGTTTGTGAAACAATCGTTGATGCTTGCAACATTAAACCAGCATTCTGATATGTCAGATATTACAGTATATGTGTATGCATTTGGTTATTATATTTTTGTGTGCATTGTGCATAAAGCCCTTATATTTACCTCTACAAACTATCTCTAATGTGTGGTCAAGTGTTTGCATTTATCTCTGAGTTGGTAATTCATCTTTGAAAAAAGGAGTGACAGTGAAAGGGAAGTCTAATGCTGATTTTGCATCATTTCTTTGCATAAATTCCTGCCAGGCTGGAAATTACCCAACTGTCCTCCACTGAACTGCATTTTCAGTCGTTTTTTGCCCAAGGCAGCGTTTATTTTTGTCATGAGAAAGGTGGAGATGGATAATGTAAACAACTAAATGACATATCCCAGAGAATATTGCTGATAGGCAGAGGGACCCTTGGTCAAGGTTTTGCGTCTTAATTCTGTGTGTGCAAGTTCTGTTCACACTCACAAACCAGTTGAGAACAGCAAAAACAGCTGTACTGACTCGCATAATGTTATACAAGCAGTAATCTTTTATGGTTATTGTTCTGTTTTTGTTCCACATATGTGCTCATAATATAAAAAGACATGGAAGTAAATGCTTTTTATAGCTTAGCTGTCCAACATAACTCTTCATATTTACACGCTATGTGAGAACACTGACAAAGAGTAATGGTATTTTGATATGACTAACTGTGGCTCTGTTGCATTAGATGTCACACACACTTACAAACCCATACACATCTACAGTATATAATGTGTACTGGTACATTCCTTGCATTCCGATTTATACATAAACACTTAGCTAGTTAATTGCTGCTTTTATGATCTGTATCGTAAGACTCACCTGCAGTAAGCAGAGGCAGTGGATATATCATGGCGAAGTTGGGTTGGGGGTGAGAGGTCAGCGCTGACTCAGGAAGAAAGCAGATGGAGAGACCTCTTTTAATTGGATGGTGGTTTTTACGACAAATCAGTCACGGTCAGGGGTGATGTATAAAAGATAGATCTTCTCTTCTGCCTCAAGGTGTTTTCTATCCTTTCTCTTACCACTTTACCTGATTGATGACTTTAATATTTATCTGCGATCTCTTCTTAACATTGGGCAGGGCGATAAAAGAAAATAAAGCAGAAACGCATGAAATAAATTAATACCTTTTAAAGCGAAATAAAATATATAACCATAAAAGGCTATATGAGTGCATCTTATCTCTCTCAAATGGTTTTAGACTGGAAGACCAATAAAGGCTAATGGAAGAAAAGATCGGGCTCTATCAGCTAAGGTGGATCTCTGCTCTCTGCTGTTTAATGGAAGAGAACTTGGCCCACTTCCACTTTGCCAAGATAACTTAAAGGCTTAATTCTACCTGGCCTGTTTGAAGTTTGGTGTAACGTGTGGAAGGAAGATAAAAGATTGCTTTGAACAGATTGAGGGCAAAACACACTCGCATACCCAAATTTAGCCAATGTGACATGAGAGTGGGTAGTCATCACTTTGTGTGTAAATATCATTTTCTTAATGATATTAAATGATAGTTAAACCACTGTGATAAATGTATTGTTTTGCTACATTCATTGAACATCTGGACGTTTGTGTCTCCACATATCCCGCTTTATGCATTCATATCTGTGTGGTGTTTGTTGTAGATTAGACCTGATGTGTGAGAACACCTGCCTGCATTTTGGTAGGAATCTGTGTACACAGCTTACTAAGTTTTCTGAGCTTCTTAAGATATCAACATCAACTGCTTTAAGAGGCTGTCATCAAAGCTCACATCTGAGTCACCTGCCAGCCCACAATAAATGTTCAAATACTTTAATTTTACCATCCCTCTCTCGACAGGGCCAGCCATCTGGATTTGGGATTGGTTACTTTCTGTTAGGCCACCTGTCTGATCAAACTTCAACAGTCTGTCCCCCAACTGTCTGCGTGCGTATGGACTTCTAACCCAAAATCGTTTACAGCCACTAATGTAGGACACAACAGGCACATTGTTTGCTGATATTTCATTTCTCATCCTCGTCTTTCCTTTCTTCTAATTCTTGTGTTTGAGAAAGACAGAACAGATAATGCTCAGTGTGGCATTCAATTGCATTGTATATTGTCCCAAAAGTAGAAATGGAGCAGCGGACTAAAACAGAGAGAGGGATTACAGGAAGCGATGGGAAAAAAAGAGAGAACAAACGCTAATCTCTAAAAAATAAACTGTGATATCCAGACAAAGGGCGAGTGAACAGAGCAGTAGAATAAAGGCCCTCTCTATCTTTTTTTGCATCCCGTACTTCAGTTCATGCACTGGGAAGAATCTTTAAATGGGTTCACAATAGAATGGCTTTGCTAGCGACCCTCAAACTAATTTGAAAGAAAACAAGTACATGGAGCTCTTGGGAAACAAATGCAGAAGAATAATGCAGAAGAAGAGGTCCTGGAAGGAGAGGTCGTGGTTACGTTTTGGGTGACTCATTCCCTACGTGTTCTGGAAGCTACTCATCTCTTGCCTGTTTCTTCCTCCCACCATGAAGCCATCTTTTTTCGCACATTTGCCATCCACCCAGATGGAAATGTCAGAACTCATATCTATCCTCACAGCCTCAGTGAGATGCTACATGATTAGAGACATTTTGATAAACAAACTGAAGTTGTTCTTTGGTTATTTTTTGGGCTTTAATGGAAAGAACGGCTGTAGACAGGACAGGGGGAAATAAGACCCAGGCCACTACGGTAAGGACTGAGCCTTATTAAATGGGGCGCACTCTTAACTAGGTGAGCTTGCAGGGCACCCATAAAGTTCTTTATAAGAACAAGTATGTATCGATATGTACTGATAATATGGTGTGACATTAAGGGAGCAATGCCACAAGGGACAGAGGAGTCTGGATGAGATAAAAGCGGGGAGCGACTGGGACACCAGATTTCCATATGGGGTTCATCCGCTCTTCTTTTCCAGGTTGTCCAAATGGCTCATTACCACATGCAAGAGACAGCCAAAAAGTGGCTTAACAATCTGAATAGGAAAATCACTTTTACTTCACAAGTTGAGACAATCCGCCTCTTCAGTCAAGCTTTGAGTCTAAATAGGTATTTTTGCGGTGGGTGAGGGGGACACTAGAGATTAGAAAATCACGGGGAAATATTATAGGAAGCAATTAAACTTTTACTGGCTGTTAGCATCACTCTGACATCAAAACTGAAGTGATTGATAATTAGATTTTCCATCTGAAAGACCCTCACGTGAAGAGTTGACTTTTATCAGCTCGGTTTATGCTTGGATCCTGCCTCAAGGCACGAGTAATACTCAAGCGTAGATTGTAATTGCTCATTCATGGACTTTGCAACAAGATCAACACAGACATTTAGATTTGTGATTTGTTTTGATGTGCAGTCTGTGTTGAAAGATCAGCCTAGAAAGAAGGCTTTTACTTCAGAGTTTAGCTTGGACAACTAACTGTATTCTGTCCATTCGCTCACTTCCAGAGTGTGACTCAGCCAAAAAACTGCAAGAAATGAGAGGAGTGGTTATTTCATACAATATGTGGAAAAATCATTAGTCAGAAATGCATGGTATTAACTACTTTGACCCTATCCAGCTTAAAGCTTGAGGTTTCTGTGTATGCTACGTGGCTATGATTTTAGGATTCTGAGGTGGATTACAATGTTGCAAATCTAAAACTTTCTCAAAACTGTCTACATGCGCAATTGCAATCACAACTCTATAGCAGAAATACTCTATACAAGTATAATCACCTAATTTTGTGACAAGTTGCATAATCGTGATGCTGCGAGCAATACAGCACAATCTGGAAAAGAGGCTGAGAAGGATGATCATTCTCAAATAAAATCAACTCCTCTCATCCGGTTTAAAAGCAACAGACAGTTTCCTAATGGGCTGGAAGAAGCTAACATCTCTGACAAGAAAATTGATTTTATCCTCAGAACGCAGAGTTGCAAGGCAGAAATATACACCTCAAATGTGCCTCCAAGAGCAGATAATGTCCAATTTTAATGTTGGATTTACATTCCTGGAGACACTGAAAATCCTGGCCATGGGTAATGATGCAGAAGACAGATTACCTAGCTTTGAAATAAAATGTTTACATCCCCTTTCTTATTTAAGTTTCAGGGATTTAGGCAACTAAAAGGGAAAGGACATTACAGACTAGTATGGATAACATTATTTTTAAGAAAAAGGCATCAAATCAGACTCTGCCTTAATTGCATATTAAAATGTAAATTGATGCTGCTGCGTTGTGGACTAAACGTCTATATGTAGGTGCCCACACTTTCAGGTGAGCTAACCAGGCGCCCACATTGATAATCCTTTTAATGTGCATTGGATTTTTATATTGTTATAAACGACGCTTTGAAACACAATTTGTACATGAAAACTGTCTTACATCTTTTTGGAGAGGTCACTTTCTACCATTGAACGCCAGATAAATAACTATATGTATGCTTGCTTTTGTGAATAATGCTATGGTTCCATGTTTGTGCTATCCACAAGTTAGCACTGGTACACTTAAGTTTTAGTCGTACTTATTTTATATATTTTATATTTTGCTTCAGGCAGCCTCTTCACAGTCCATCTGAAAAGCAGTGCATTGGGAATTGAGTAAGTATTCGCAGATAAATAACATTAGTAAAATATAAGCCGATGATTGCACTAGATGTACAGCGCTAAGCAAGTAGTTTTATATTAGAGTGGATGATTTAGAGGAAAGCTAAAGTGTGTGGAATGGCTAGTAGCTACTAAATCCAAAAACGATGTACAGGTCTGGTGTGTTTTTTTCCAATGCACTTTGATGTGGTAGAAATGTTTTTCTATCATTTAATCATCTGCCAGTTTATTTTCTCACTTTTATTCACAGTTTATTTAATCCAGCTGTTGAGTGAAAAGGCGTCCAAGAAAAGAATAACACATTGAATTCCTCAAGAAATAGCCTTTTAAAATAAAGAAAAGATGGATTTTAATAGTGTTACTGCGTTGCATTTTCCTCACTTGTGGTTAATTAGTTTGCTTTATACTTTATGTCAACCTTTATGTACTGTAGTACCCTTTACGTGGGAGCCCTGGGGCTTATTGTTTAAAAGGGAAAATTCTGACTCTGCACTACTCAGTGCCTCCATTATTAAAAAGTGCACGGGAGCAGATTGTATAGCAACATTGGATTATAAGCCATTAATTTTATGAATACCAGTAAGTTGCTGTTACTAATGGCCTCCTGTTAAATCATGCATGCATTTAATGACCACATGCACCTCAGAAATAAAAGAGTGATTGCATGCATATGTTTGGCATTTCCTCAAACCAACAGTAGTCATTTGAGGTAAGTATGTGTTAAATTAGTTAATCCTTTAAAATTAAGTTATATTGTACAATCCATCAATAAAAGTGAAAACTTTGGAGCCAAAGACTGATTACAGTGTCACATTAAAGAAAGAAAATAAGTAAACTAAATATTGTCCCATTATTACATTGAATTAGAAGAAACTGCTTTTTAGGTGCTGCATTGTGAATTTATTATTTACGGTTATCAAAAGTACTGATACTTTGATGGTGCATTCAGGCGCACCTCGTAAACTCAGAAATTTAAACTGTTGTTGTAAAGTACCTTTCTGTCATCTAAAAGTAACTTTTTCCTGTACCAGTACTGTGTTCAGGTTGCATATAAATTCTGTGTGCCTTTTTTCCGTGATATTGAAAGAGGTATAGAGCATTGTTCTTTCGTACTGGTATTGTATCAAAGTTTAAAATTCTGGTATCTTGACAATCCTAATATGATTGTCCATCTGATAAGGACATGGTAGCATCTGACATTAAATTAGTTTTCTGTTGAAAGATGTTAACACAGGAACATAATGTCTGTTGACATGCAATCACTCACATACACAAATGAATACAAACAGAGATGCATGCAAAATCCCGTAGATGCGTCTCTCCTAGCATAACAGTGTAGCTATTTCAGGATGCTAGTATCAAGGGAATACAACGTGCCGGCTGTGGTTGGGGGGGAGTTGACAGTGTTGCCAGGTTCAATATCATTAGCATGGTTTCACCTGTCTCCTCACATACTGCGTCATCTCAGACTCACTCTGAAAAAACTAACTGGTCATACACACAAACCGCAAGAGAGGAGGAAGAGAGAGAGATAGGGAAAAGGAGGGAGAGAGAGAGAGAAATTGCCCAGTGAAGCATAGATGTCTTTCTCACCTCTGCTGTGTATATCGCCTCAAGTCTCCTGTAGAAGATCAGGAAGATGTCGCAGCAATCGACCCTAGGATACTTTGTTTATTGTTGTGTTTGATAGAGCTACAGGGAGGGCTCAATTATCACTGCCGCTTTTTAAGAGTGACCTTGGAAACTCATTTGTTTCTCTCCTGTTAACCACAGATCCAATACCGCCCGCAGACAATTACCACCATTGAGCAGTACACACATATTCTTTCTCAATTGTGTGATGTGATTGATGGTGTGTGTGTGTGTGTGTGTGTGTGTGTGTGTGTGTGTGTGTGTATTAGGGTGCGTGAGGGTCTTCCGCAACCTTCCTCGGTGATGATGGCGAAGCATCATGCGAGCTGGGTTTGACAGAAATTAAACGGGGAGAAATGAAGAGAATAGCCACTGGTTTGCCAATGTCTGCATTTATCTTCTGCTTCCTCTTAGTCAAACAAGTCATTTATGCCTGTGTGCCATTTTGTTGAAGGCAAACATTCAATAATAGAAGCCATTAGGCTCTGTATGGTTTCCTCATCAGCATTGTTCCACAGTCCATTCAATAGCAGTCTAGTCCTGTTGCTTTGCTATCTGTGACTTTGCCTACATCCACCTTGACTTTTTGAAGAAGAAGAATAAATCACACTGACATTGGAATCAATTGCAGAACAAGTGGCACTAAATTCTTTACTTCCATGAAGTGAGCTGCTTGGGTGTGTTTCTGCCCCATTTCCACTGCTTGTCTGTATGCATTTCTGACTGTTGCCAAAATATCTCAGGAGTATCTCAAGTTACTTTCACGCTTTATGCAGTACAAAGGTCATGGTGTTAAAAGCAGATTCACTTTTTATATAGTGATAGGGTAAATTGTTTGGGTCAACCTATTAAATTTGGGGTAACTTATTGTGGAGAACTTTTAACTTTGTAACATTTTAAAGTTAAGGTTAACTTAAACATATGTTTTAATACAATCAAAACCTGTTGCTGAATTAACATAAACCTGCTCTTCACTTGACAGTCTTTTTCTACACACATCTCTAACAGTTCATTTGACAGACTAAACTGTGCTGATGTTTCTGAAAAACCTGACCAATTGTTTGACGTCCCAGTCAGGAAATAAAACACTTCTACAGCTTTGAGACTTGTGCCGGTGTGCCAACGATAAATTTGTCTTTGGTAAAGGAAATTAAACAGCATGGCATAGTAGCCAATTGGGTTAGTTTTAATTTGCATAGATATTAAAATTGGAAGAATATATCCTCAATCACTCTTATATTTTTCTCAGGCGGGATTGAGAAGGAAATGTGTGTATGATGATTGGTTATGAAAAGCAAGATCATGGGTAGGTCATACGGCAGTTGTACCAGTAGCTTGAGGTGAGTTTTAACAACTGCTGCATTTCAACCACTTTGTGGCAGATATGCAAAGATTTATTGTACATAAGCATAATACGAAATGTACAGAGTCTTCGGGATTTGACGCTATCGTTTAAAAATATTTCAAAGGGGTAGAGAAACCAGACATATCCCCCCCCCCCCCGATGGAGCCTAGATACTGGTGATGGTTGGAGAAGGAACCCAGAGACCAAATAAAGGAGCTGTTTGCCGGAAAGGGACTCCGGTTGCCTGGTTGATGGTGGCAGGGGTGGAAGGGGAGGAGGAGGGTTGCACGTTTGCCTGAAAAGACAGCTGATAGCAAGAGAGAAGATATTTAAAGCAGGATGTCATGCTGTGATTGGATCATGAATTCCATGGCCAATTTTGGTTGGTTTACTGAAAAGTGAATGCCTCTTAACAGCTGAATAGTTTTTGGAAGAGAGAGTGGTGATTGAAGTTATTTAGAAGTCTTCCTGAAAGAATTTGAGCTGAGTTTGTAAAATGATGACAAAAGTGCATTGTAGGAAGCTTCAACTACAGTTATTGAGGAAATGTAAAAAAAAAAAAAAAAAAAAAAAAAAAAAAGGGAGCCAAGATGAAGGCTGGTGTGTTGTTATTCCCAAAAGGAATTTTCTTTCAATCAGTGTACATATTATATGTTCTGTGAGGGCAGAAAATGAGTTGTGGGAGGAGGAAGAAGGAATCCCTCAGAAGATTTAACAAGGCTCTCTGATGGAGCCAGAGGTCTGCGCATGAATAATACATGAGGACTGAGAGAGAAGGAAGAACAGACATTTTGGATCTGTTGGACCAGGGAGTCCAAGAGAAAAGTTGGCTGTGATGGATCAGCAGTACTACTAGCCTTGCAAGGCCTTGTTTTTTGCTCAGAGCTTCAGTCTGGTGCAGCACAGACCCATGAGACATAACTGCCCTGAACGCCTCTCTTAATACTTTGGCCTCAACTTTTAGTGTAAGGTTGTTGGCTTTTACTGCCTGTGATGGTTTTTACTTCCTGCCTGCGGGTGTGTACTCTCTCTCTCTCTCTCTCTCTCTCTTGCGTTGTGTTGTGTTACAGACAAAACCGTCGCTCTTTGTTGGCTATCACAACAGTTTATTCTGATAAATAACAGAGCAGTGTTTCACAATCACATTCGCCACTATAAAAAGCTCCAGTTTGCTAAAATGAAAACAGAAATTATTCAGTTTACCGTTGCCACGGTTGTATCATAACGTTATGGTATCAAGCTAGGCTAACCAGACTAGCAAGCTAGTACAACGCGGTGAGCTTTTCTATTTAAGCAAAAACAAAAGAAACCAAACATAACAGTTTTCTTATATAAAATGTGAGACCTCCCATGTGGAAATAATACATGCATACTAACCTATAATCACAATTAACACATCTACCTAACTATAACAGTGGAGCTCAAATTATGTGACTTACCATGAAGCAGGCTACAGTAGACTGGTAAAAGTGTGTACGAATTTACCCTAAAGTCTGTGGAATAGCACCAATAGCGCTCATGCTACAGAAAAGCCTGTCTCATGGAAACTTCTAGCCAAATGAGAAGTTACCTTTTAATGGCAAGTGGAATTATTAACTCTGCTACACCTGGGTGGTTGTTGTTTGAAGAAATTAATGACCAGTGTTGAGTGTTTTATGTTGTTTTGAGCAGGGGGCTCTGGTGGTTCATTTAAACCCCCAGTGTATCTCTGGTCTCGGTTACATCTGAAGGTCAAGGCTACAGCTCCACTGCCAGGGCTTTAATACTGCCATTCTGGACTCCGCACTGATTAGTTTTTACCTCAGAAAGGAGAGTGAGTGAGCGAATGAGTGAGTGAGTGTGTGTGTTTTTATACTTCCTTTGTCTTGGGATCTGCCACAGAGCTCCCCGAGCAGCAGTGTGTGCTTGATGATTAACCTCAAACTAGGGCTGAACGATATTGTGTTTTTAGCATCGACATCTCGATGTGTGCATGCGCGATAGTCACATCGCAGGACGTTGCGATGTTGATGCTAATCCTTTTTTGCTGCTAGATAGAAAAGTAAACTTTCACCGTCACTCCTTTCACATGATTATTACCATCCGACCCTTCCCCTTTAAGACAGGTAGCCTTGTGGGCAGCGTGTGTATGTGACGTTAGTCCGCTGGGATTTGTTATGGGAAATTAAGCTCTCCGTATGCAGAAAAGTACCGTAGGCAGCAGCTGCCGCTGACACAGTGATGCACATATTTTTTGATGGATAGTCAGTGAAGCTACAGTAGTCAGTGTTTTATGTTCTCTGCAAATACGACCTAAATCACCTGATTAATGCAACATAATCACAACGTCTCCCAGCCATATCCCCCTGCAGAAAGCTGCTACCAGCCAGGCTAAA
>NC_045746.1:8312570-8312889 GCF_008692095.1 Etheostoma spectabile
GTTAGCCTAAAGAAACAAGGGGTCCGTCCGTCTCAACCAACGTTACGGTTTGAAGCCGCGACGCTGGAAGTTTAACACTAATTTCTACAGAAGTCTGTGTCTGATCTAACGTATTTTACACTGATTTAATTGTTCTTGGATACACAGAGTGTGTAGCTAGTGTGCGTGACATGCAAGTCTGTTCAATCAATCAATTTATCAAACAAACAAGCTGGCCCCGCTAGTCGACCACAACCTGAAATGTAGAGGAAGCAACATGCAGTCATTGTCATACACTTTAGCCTGGATTGGTAGTATTATATGAATACAATGGTGTCAT
>NC_045746.1:8312899-8313219 GCF_008692095.1 Etheostoma spectabile
AGTCAACCAGCGTATTTCTACCTAATTTCCCTCTCCCAAATCACTTCAGAAGAGTAGTCACAGCGCTTATTTGCTTTGGTGTTTGTAAAGCATTAAAGTTCAACAAAGAATGGTTCACATTAGAAAAGATCCTTTTTCATTTGTATCTTCTATGGTGCACTCCAACAAAATCACTGCGGTAGTCGAGAATGATTTATTAATTCCAAATAGAGCTATTTGTCATCTTTTAAAAATTACTTTTTCTTTTTTCATATCGCAATATCCGAATCAGCTTTATTTGCCAGGTATGAGGACACATACAAGGAATTTTTCTTTGGAGC
>NC_045746.1:8313241-8313370 GCF_008692095.1 Etheostoma spectabile
CATACAAAACAACCAAAACAAAAATATACACACTAATACATACAAAATATATACATACTTTTAACAAAAACAATAGCGAGGCATGAGTGCAATGAAGAGTTCAATACAATTATTTGTGTGTGTGTGTGT
>NC_045746.1:8313380-8321904 GCF_008692095.1 Etheostoma spectabile
GTGTGTGTGTTAGAATGTGTGACAGGGAAAGAAAATGTCTTGATAACTGCGTATGTGTTTGTAACTGTGAATGTTTGCCAGCGGTGGTGTGCGCTCGTGTGGGCATCGTGTACATCTGGACAGACTGGCCTGTGCTATAATTCACATACCCTCATTAAAATGCTGAAAGTTTTGGCTTTAAAGTCACTGTGACCCCCAGTCTGCAGTAAGCACCAGGACCTGCAAACTGAGCACAGTTCTGATTGATCTACCTAAGTAGCCGCAATTAACAGGGACGTTCTTCGTCCCACTGCACACATGCTACCACCCACACATGAACGCATATGTGTTCATCTGATGCTGCATCACAATGAATTCATTTAATGAGCAGTGATTTAAAGCGTTTGATTCTAATGTGGCACTTGTCACCTTTGACACCTAGACCCCGCCCATTACTGATTATGCATAGAGGCATTTGACACCTTCGCCCTTCGAACAGAAAACAGATGACATGAAACGATGACTATAAAGCAGAAAAGAGACCCATTCCACAGTGAAGGGTTGCGGAATTGCCTGATGATGACGACCTTTGTTCAAAATCCTGAAAGGCATTAACAATTTAATGAGTCACATCTCATCAGTATGGTAAGTATCTCTATGCTAGTGTTACATAAATGGATTTTGTCTTGCCCTGGCGTATTCCTAAGACCCTCAATCATAATATGACAAGACAAGTCTAAGAAACAAGGTTTTGCCAATCTGACTTCAGATACTGTAGGAAATTGGATGTTGCCTATGAAGTTGTGTACCCATTAAACCATTTTAGGTCTTTTATGAATCTCGATACTGTGCAATGGAAGTAAAAGAGCTGAATCAAAGCCCAGCTGTTTCTCAAAAAGATCTCTGTGGGTCACATCTCAGTCCTCTCTGTCAAGAACACAACAACTGGCTGCCTCTATCACCTTGTCTTGCCCAAAATACATTTCTTGGACAATCAAAAGCCTGACTTAGACTGAGGAGCTTTGGGGCCTGGAAAACTGATTTAGCGCTGCACTCTCAAGACAATTCCGCATAAAATCTAATATGGTCAGCCAGACGAGCGAGATGTGAAAAGGAACTATAGAAGCGGCCACAACACCCTTCAAGAGACCTCCATCCACCAGCTCAGGGACTTTTCCTGGTGCTCCCCATGGTCACTTTCACCCTAAAACTTTAATGTTTTCAGCAAAGAAGGGGTAGACTGTGAAGTGGAGCGAGGCAGAGGTGACACTAGGTCAACAGGATATTTAAGGTGGTATGTTCATTACTTAATTCTATCAATTACCCACTCCATAGTGGCACACCCATCAGTTCCTTATCCTCTGTCATTGCCACAGTTTATCACAGTGTTAAGTCAGTCGATTGCTTGTTTTGTGTTAATGAAAGTTGATTCCAGCTAAAAGTGACTTTAATTCAAAGCAGCATTTTTATTTGTCCCTATGGTGAAAAGGGTAGTAACTGTAACATGGCGCTGGTGTTTTGAGACCTGTGTGTGTGTGTGTGTGTGTGTTGTGTTTGTGTTTGTGTGGTGTGTGTGTGTGTGTGTGTGTGTGGTGTGTGTGTGTGTGTGTGTGTGTGTGTGTGTGTGTGTGGTGGTGGGGTGTGTGGTGTGTGTGTGTGTGTGGGTGTGTGGTGTTGTGTGTGTGTGTGTGTGTGTGTGTGCTGTGGGGATCATTTACTGTGATTTCGTTTGTGTGAGATTTAGTACCCAGGATTGAGCTGCTTCAGGACCCAGCTATGTACTTGTAGCCCGAGGTGATTCTGGCACTCTGTCCTAGAAGTACCACTCTAAACACACATGTGCCAGACACTACATGATCCCCTCAATGCTTTATCTTTAAGTGATAAAACATCTCCTGAGGCATGCGGACTCACTTTATCAGTCTTGCACTCGCCGTTATGATTCAAGGCCAGTGTCGTGCAACATGTCTTCACATTTCCGCCTCATTTCCATTATACCATGCAGCCTCCCGGCCACACTGACATAAAAGAACAAGTAATAATCTGATCAGATAAATGTCCATGTTTGAAACCATATAGAAAAAAGAGAGCATGGCGATAAAGACAGAGTATGTGATTGAATTGATGTGGGACATTTATGTAGAATAACATTTATATATTTTTCTTGATATACTGTTTTCCCATCCATTATGCTTTCGATAAAGGGCCCATATTTAAGTCAGGGGTAGTTCTTGAATGTTCAGTGAAGGAAATAGACATCCAAGAGTCCAAGAATTTAACATTGATAATGCAACCTACCCAATGGAAATTGTAGGCCTATGTACTGTATAGTATTTGATGTTTAGGGGCCAAGCAGCAAAGCTGCGTGGACCCTATTGGTTTTGCCTGTAGCACATTATTATTATTATTATTATTATTATTATTATTATTATTATTATTATTCCTCCAAAATCTGTGTTCCCATGCACGTAAACCCACAAAAATGTGCACATAAGTCCAGTCCTAGGCCAAACTCAGTCAGTGCAATTTGTATGGTAGTTGTGCTGATGGTGGTTCTAAACTTTAAAGAATTCCTAACAAATCAGCTGTACATGCAACAACGTTGCAACCAATGCCAAACTGTAGCCCCCATAAGAAAGAAACTATGCTCTGATGTTACCTAGTAGCAATTTAAAAGTCCATCACTACTTGTTTCAAAAACTGCAAAACTTCTTAAACCTATCAACTCTCACATTTTTGTTTTAATTGTCACCAATTATGGGGAACTTCATCCCCAGACTGTCCTCCACAAATTTACCATTCAATTTTTTGATTCATCAACAATTGAGCCCACAGTGCATTAAAGAATTTACTGTATAGAGTAGTATAAACAAATCCTGCAACTTTTTCCAAACTAAATATTTGATGTCCATGGGAAAAAATCACAACATTCGAAAATCACTGTAGATTAATGTAGTTTAAAATTCTGCATTTTCACGCAAGCCTGCTCCTTGTCTGTTAGGCGTAGACCCAAGCTGACTCAATAAAATATATATTCCCAATAGCTAGACGTGTCATCACCTAGGCAATAGCTCACTGAGATCAGCACATGGGACCCAAAGATTGTGGGTTCAAAGCTCAATGGTCACAATTTCATATGTTATACATAATCAGCTACTGGGCTTTGGACACTTTCCTTGCAAGTTTAAAATGCTCGGCCCAGACTATGGCTAAAGAACAGCTATAATCTAATTTTATTATTTTTTTAAGACTATTTTTATTATACCTAAAGCCATTTCATGAAATCTTTGCTTGCTTGTTTTGCTTTAAAAGCCCAATTTAGGGTTGGTCTTTCCCTAGTCAGATGCGTATCGGTAAGCAGGGTACGCGGTGGATCACGTGCCCGGACCAATCAGGGCCGTGCATGACTGTTGAAGCTACTCCTGATTTTGTTGGTCATCTTATCTCATATGCTGTGTCTCTATGATCCTATCCTATTCACGATAGCCTACTCGTGGGTATTGCGCCGTCATCACGTGCTGTAGTACAGCTGTACAAATATCATAGTACAACATTTCGAAAGTTATCCTCAAAATATCCTCCAGGTGCTGCTTAATTTGACAATGTTGTTCCTTCAAGTGAGTTTCTCGGTGGACATACTGAACATACACATGTTGCACACACAGTGTGATCAACACTTACCTTTATACACACACACACACTCACCTTCACACAGTTGAAATACCCACTTTATTAATCAATGCCTCTGTATACTAACTTTTAAAAGGAGCACTTTTACCTGGTTAGGACATAGGTTCAACGGCAACCATGCTCCTCAACCTTTTGTTGAACATAGCTATTTATTAGGGAAGTTTGCGTCAATGGAAATCTCTTGAACAAGCATTGAGGTCATTGGCTTACTAGTGAGGGGATGGCTACATGCTGAAAGCAGCCATGGAAGACACTTATGTTTCATCAGTGACATTCTCTCTTTTCTGCACTCTCCTCCATCGTTCTGCTGTCTGCTTGCAGTGCGGCTGAAAAAGCCAAATCACAGACATTTTGATGTGCCATCTTTTTTTTTTTTCTCTCATTTAAAGAAGAATTTTCATAAAACTGGGCTGTCTATGCAGTATAATGGCCACAGCCACTTTCTTAAATTGGTGCTACATGGCCAGAGAAAATAGAGAACAGGTGCCGTGATATTCGTTTTTGTTCAAAACGTAGAAAACCTACAAGAGAACCAGAATGCAGTACACCACACCAGAAAAAAAACGCTCCCTCTGGGTGGGTGACAAAATGTGAGCATGTCACAGAATCAATATTGCAGCTGGCTGGTAACAAGCTCATCTTACAGTGAAAAAGGTAAGGTAAAATAGGTTTCTAAAACATTTTAGTCGAGAAATGGGCAATACAGCAATATACTTATATGTGATTAGTGCTGCTCAGTATTACCATTTCATCTGAGTTTTTTTATCCGCCGTTTTCGCAACACAGGGAACAGTATAGTACCCATTTCCTGTTCACAGACTGTCATATTTCAGCTAAACAACGCACTAAAATATGCTTCTACACATTTTCATTATATTGGTATTTATTTGATCACCACTGCCTAGTTTTACAGTTTTATCCAAGTTCGGACTGAGTTTGAGAGATGGAGAAAGAGAGAGAGGGTTAGAGGGGCAGCTCTCTCTCTTGATCCACTTCTACACTCTTTGCGTCTGTAGAAGGAAGCACACTCTGTTCAAGCAGCAGGCTCTAGGACTAGCAGCAGTCCTCCAGGTGAAGCGTTTTGCATCTGCTGGCCTGTGAGTGAGGAGATTTGGGCACTGGTAAGATGGAGGGAAGTTTAACATAGTTCATTTACACACACTTCCAACATTATTATCATACAAAGCGGGTTGAATAACGGCAAAGTATTCTTTTAATCATCGTCTCATTTCCGCCTTGCATTTTTTTCTTACCTGCTGCCCAAAAATCTTTTTTAAAGATCTCTTCTACTCTTTCGGTCTCTCCCTCTGATCCCTCTGGTGAGCTTGTGTTCAGCTTAACTAATACCTTAAGCTACTGTACATTGAAGCTGAAGCCCCACTGCAGCAAGAGTGTATGTTATAAACGAATAGTACTCTGTTTTCATCAAAATAAAAGCTAATTCAGTCGACATCTAGAAACCTCCATGCTTTTTAATTGATCCCAAGAGAGCTCTACAGTGTAGTCAGTCTCTCTCACTAGTCTAAGTATCTCCTCATAGTAGATCCCGACCTTGTTCGGTTGAAGCTGTATGATTGAAGCTGTTTTATTCTTATGTCTCTACAGAATCGGTAGATGTTTTTGCATCCAGTTATTAGCTTGCCAAATATTTCTCATACCGATTTTCTGGTCTCTTTCTCCATTTTATTTAATTTTTTAGTCACATTTTCACTTTGCTTTCTCTTTGCCTAATTTTCCTGTACCTTTTTCTTCTTCCAGTGGTATTAATGACAACTGTTTGAAGGTGTACTTCAGTATATACAGTATGTACTCCATAGAGTGAAGCAGATGTGTAGGTTGGGGGGATGGGGTGGACACAGTTTGGGAAATGCAATTTACAGATTGGCAATTGGAGTTTATGCACAACCATACTCTGGGTGTGTGTGTGTGTGTGTGTGTGTGTGTGTGTGTGTGTGTGTGTGTGTGTGTGTGTGTGTGTGTGCGCGTGTGTGTGCGTATGTGTGTGTCTGAGAGAGATATGGTGTTAGTGTTTCTCAAGATAAAACATGATGTGTTCCCAAATGACTTTGCCTTTAACAACTGTAGAACTGCTTGGTAAGCAACAGTCCTCATTAGCATACAGATCAGGAGGCACTATAAGTGTTTGTACAGTATAATTCACTTCTGCTTTTTCAAAGCAATAAAAGGAGTGTCCTTTCTCTGCAAATGCCAATGCTCATCTTTCTTGGTCCCATTGTTTTATCGGTTACACAGGTTTGTTAACAGTCGTTAACATTACAGTTCTCCTTGAGTACCAGACCCTTCCTTTAATAGATCTTAAAAAGGTGTAACATTTTAACATCTCTTAGTCAAGGCCACATTAATATTGAAACATTAGCTTAATTATCATAAACAAACAGGACAGTCCCCGGGAAGACTGGCAGGTTCTGCCAGCCTCTATAATACATATATAGTCTGCCGTTGAACTTGACTTTATTGTAAATCTGATGGATTACATAATTGCTTTATGGTACAAAACAGAAGCATAGGCAAGCATATTTGTTTCTTATAATGGAACTCTATAGAGTGGATAAGGAACAGTTACTCATTCAGCAGCATAATATACCTAACACGGTAACATTATTTACTCCAAGCTTATGATGTCCATAACGCTTTGCCTTGACAAAAAACAAAATAACTTATTATAAGATGCAAAAATAAAGTGACATTCAGATTATCTGAAACGGTCAGAATCTTTTTCCATTGTTCATGTAAAGAAGTGTATCAGTGCTTAGACTAATGCTACAGATATCACTGGTACATATCGAGTCTTTAACCTTAAATACATTTACGAGCGTACGGGATCTGCTAAATATTACTGCACTTTGAAATCTGCTCTCTTCACTTTTTCTAGTTAAAACGGTCATGTGCTAAATGCTAATAGTCTAAGGCCCTCTTCTCTCTGACTCTGTGTCTACAGGTTCACTGGCCCCAACCTTCCCTCACCCATCATTAGCAGCAAGAATTGGCTTCGTCTGCACTTCACTTCTGATGGCAACCACAAGATGAGAGGTTTCAGCGCCCAGTACCAAGGTAAGATGAAAAGAGGTTTTCAGTTTTAAAAGATCAAATTAATAATGTCTGCCAGGTTTAACTTTGTAAACAGATCAGCAAATAATTGCCGGATTTTCACAATATTTGATTTAGATAGTCTTGGTCCCCCTAAAGATAAATTCTAATAGTTATTTCTTCTTCTTCTTCTTTTTTTAACCAGGAAAGACTCATTGAGATTACAAATCTCTTTTTCAAGAATGTCCTAGCCAAGACAGGCAGCTTTACAACCAACCACGCATACGTACAAACACAAAAACACTTAAAAAAAAACCAACTAAATCAGCAAATCCCTCAAAGTCAACCACAATCTTAACCACAAGGTAGGCGTTTTCACACTTACCTCATTTGGTCCGGACTTTCAGACTTTTCACTTTGGTCCAAACCAAAATTGCAGGTGAGAAAGGGAGCAGCAGTCAGCTAAAAAACCTCCCGACACAGAGAGAGGATACGAGAGGACGGGGAAGCCCATCTACAAACCAATCAATTCTAAGTATCTGGAAACCCATCTCACGTATGTGATGACGACAGGATGTAGTTTTTTCACGTATAGATCATTAGTGCGCTTGCATAACTGCAGTGTAAAACCAAAACGTACCGGATCAAATATATGCAATGTAAGAAAAACATGAACCTTTGTCCGGACCTTGGTTCAGACTTTCAAGTGTGAAAACGTCTTTAAACACATCAGGCAAAACATCTTCAGCCAGATTTATAGTGACACACTGAACTTTTCTCTTGTGTTCAAATCTGAAAATAGTTTCCAAGCAAGAAATAGCAGCCCTGAAATGAACACGTGTACTCCCCAGGGGACAGACTCAACATTCTGACACTCCCATGAGCTTTTCTCATGGAGTGTCCAACATATATCTCATAAGAAGTACATTGCCATGACATTTGCTGGGCACCTTCTTGCTCCTAAGGGAGTTAAGTGTTAGTGACCTTAGTTAGACCCCAGTGTCTTTTATTTTTGCAACCCTGTCAAGACAAAATGAACAGGGAAACCATCAATATGTTATCAGGTCTAATAAAGAAAAAAACATTTGCCAGTTTTGAAACTGTACCTGCAACAAGTCAAATTATGTCATTATCGTGGCAGATTAGTTGAGATGCTTTAAGGATGAAGACTCGGTATTAGCGTGACACACACACACACACACACACACACACACACACACACACACACACACACACACACACACACACACACAAGCCTGTCTTTCCACTGCATCCGTTTTAGGTTCAGGGATCAGCTTTGAGAAGATATGAGCAGGGGAAAATGATTACTTTGCCCACAAAAAATGTGATCTCTAAGAACCTCACCTCTAGCCATCCGCTTGAAATCTCAGAGAAGATGGGAAGAGAGAAAGAAGGGAGAGACATAAAGACAAAAGAGAGAAAAGGGGATAAAGAATATGGATTGGGTTCAATTCAAGATAAATATGTTTAGAAGATTGGAGAGAAATGGGAGGCTAAGACTTTAATTAGATTAAGCATTCTTCCATCCCCAACCTCCCACCAGCCAATCTCATCACGACAGTTCCCATGATTCCACAACAGCCGCATGTTGGAGTGATGAAATGACCGTTGGTTGAAAATCTTCTTTGGCTCCATTTAATTTATGTTATACATGTGTATATACTTTAGTTTATGTGGCACAGGAAACAGCCCACACCATCAAACTTTGCACTTAATAGTTTACTTTCCTTACTAGGAACATGATGATACGTTTTTCTTCCTTTTCTACTCAGGGCAGCAAATCCGA
>NC_045746.1:8321914-8330459 GCF_008692095.1 Etheostoma spectabile
TTCTCTTCTGGATGCATAATAAACCAACTTTTTGACACATGACTCAGATTAGCTTTGAATTGCAATGAGGCTGAAACTGAGCAAAGGATGAAAACATATTTATGCAAAACAAGTAAAGTTCCATTGTCAGGAACCGCCAGAGTAATTAAATAGGATGAGTGTGAAGGGAAGCACAGACAATGCTGATGGTGTTTTTGAATTTGGCAAATAAGTATGCATTTAGATGAGCCTCCTACATTGCTATGATGGCTTTGTTTGTTTTGAATTTTCTCTGCAATTATTGCAAAATTCAATAATTTAAACCTCATCTTTTTTATTGTATAGAAATGGCTAATTTTGCTCCTTGTATACCCTGCCTTCTAATTGTAATAATCAAATAAAAATGTCATTCCCTGCAATTTTATATCCAAAAGATTGTAACAGAATTGTACATTGTTGAACACTTATCATATATGTGTTGTAAATCCTTTTAAGGTACAAAACTTAGGTTTTATTGTCATTAAATAGTCAGTTGGTTTCTTATTTGACAAGCTTTGGCAGAACTTTATTTTTGTTTAATCGCTTTGTCAAAACTGCTGTGAACATATCTGGAATAGGTGTGGGGGACAATGGTGCATGGAACATTTTCTATGTTTGCACTTCCTGCTGTCTTATATGTCTCTCTGCTCTGTTTCCCTCTACAGTGAAGAAGATGACTGAACTTAAGTCTCGCGGTGTAAAGATGTTGCCTAGCAAAGACAACCACCACAAGATATCAGTTTGTAAGTTACAAACCTAAAACACCTTAAAACTCTCAACTAGGGCTGGGCGATATGGCACAAAAATATGATCACGATCATTTTTTTACATATTGATTAATATCGATATTTATTACGATATATAATTTGATAATGCTGCCAGTTTTAAGAGTATGCTGAACTGAAACCTGAAGGAACCACAGGGTTTAGAATATAGTTAAACATAAAAACATGACTTGGTTTAGAATGTAGTTTGTGATAAAAGAATAGATTGAATAACATCTAAATGTAAACATTTAACTTTGCAAACACGCTTTATCTGCCTTAACAAAACAGTACAGGTTAGTAATGTAAATGCAAATAATGTAAATAAAACTAAAAGCTGTGTCTACTATCACATTCACTTTTCATATGGGGCAATGGTCGCACAAGACGACACGATTGATCGTTGTTCTTCAGCCCTGCTAGCGCCGCTAACAGCAGAAGAACCGCTAGGACGTAGGCAGACTAACTTGTAGGCAGTCTAATGTTAACATGGTTCTGCATTTTCCAACTCTGTGTGGTCGCTGGGGTGGTCTCTTTTCAAGTGACAGATAAGATTGGTTGTATTTCCCGTCTTCGTCGGGATCTCGGCCAAACCACTTCCATATAATTGACATTGCGTTACCTTTTTTGGCAACAATTTCCCCAGCTTTGGAGGAGAACACAAGTTCACTTTCACCGTTGCTTTTGTGCCCACGCCCCTTGGCGCCACTCATTTCTTCCATTTCCTCACTGCCGGTTGCTCAAACAACGCTCTGCGCCGGAAATGGACGTGCACTTAGATGGGCAAGCCTAAAAGTTCTTTTTCTACTATTGATGTTTTTTGGCTGTTGGCAAACTACTTTTGGTGCGCATTACCGCCACCTTCTGAAATGGAATGGGGTTTATTTCTGCTGTGTGATAGGCTGTTAGGTCTATCCATATCGAGTAAAATATGTCATTAGTTAAGAAAGGGAGAAAATAACTTCACAGGATTACTTAAACGAAAACAGAGATTTACTTTCCACAGTGCGATGAAATGGAAAGCACCTCTAATGGAACTCTGTGTTGATGTTGACTATGTATTTTCATCTATATGCATTTTGGGTAAAAACCCTGGCAATGGCATCAGATGCCTTTTCTCACCGCACTGCAGACTGACACCAGTGGCTATCATGCTATGAGTCTGCAGTGCTGTTAAGGGCTTAAGGATTTTGCTCAAGGATAAGCAGCAGGTATAGTTGCAGTAGGAACTGCAACCCTGACACAGAGCCTGTGAAGTGCATCACTCTTAAAAACAACAGTTTTGTTCTGTCCAATGGAGAAGAAGCCAAACAGTAGTTTTGACCAGTCTCAAAGTGTTCAAAGTCATTTAAAAGTTTGGATTTTTTTTCTCTACTGCTTGGCCAGAGAACGGGTTGTAAGATGTACAGACACAAAGGACGCACAGTCTGTGCTAGAGATGCACTTCTAATGGACAGCAGTAATTGTATTGGTTTCCTTGTCCTTGTTCTGCCTCCCCCTCTGTCTGAACTCACTGTTCATTAGCCATTCTGCTTTATTTTCACATCTGTAACATTAGCGACTTGACAGGTATGAGTCACATGACTAGAGTGATACAGAGGGGTGTTGAAGGGTTTAAGAACTGCCTGGCCAACAACAAAAAAGGTGCATTAATGACAATCCTGCCTCAAGGCCATTTACAATTAATTTTGTCCACTTATACCTCTGACTTTATCTTTGGCTTTTAATCTATGTGTCTCTCAGGGAAAGCTTTCTTCTTTTCTTTCATTTACATTGCTTTAATGATCTTTATGCTTTTTATTTTCACTTTAACTGCTTCCACTTTAGTTTTCTCTGTCTCTAGGTTTTTATTTTTTTATTTTACATAATTCTACAAGCCTGTGCCCCCTTTTGGAAAGACAGACACATTATTGAAAGATTTGTTTTTTCAAGTAAAAGTAAAATAAGTTCATTGCTTTGATTGCCCCCCTGTGACTGTAAATGAATTAAAAATAGGTTAAAAATATGTATTCTTCAGTTACCATTTGGACATCAAAAAATTAGTAGTCTGTATAAATATATCAAAATGTCAACCTGTAATATGCAACAATGTTGTATGCGTATTTATTCCGCACATCTAAGCAATATTTACACAAGTTTTAACAAAAACCTTCTAAAATGACAGTACTTAAAACATTATTACTCCCTCCCCTCTCCCCAACATCTGAATCGCTGGACTTAAACTCTGTCACCACAGTACTGTTTGCTGCTATAATCAAATATGGATTTTGCATTTTTTTTTTTTTTAATCTAATGTTGATGTCTACATATAATCAATTGTGTTTTGTAAATAAGAACAAAATACAGGATATCTTATAAAGATCTAAGCTTGCCAGCCACAGCCAGTCAACATGCTCCTGCTCTTTTGTTTGTCCAATTGTAAGTTTAAGCACAAAATCCCATTTTGCTGCCGTTTTTTTTTTCCTGCCTGTTTTATATTCATTGCTGTCTTGCCTCACGCTAGGACCCTGGCCAATGAGCAGGTGTCCCGTTGCTTTGGCTCTGCAGACCTTCGACCCCTCCCAGTCAGTCAGATGGTCTCTCCTGGTTGGCCAAGTTCATTTGACCCCTTCTGGCACTTTACCTTTTACTCTTTTGCTCCCAGTGAGATGATTAAACAGAGCTCCATCAGAAATGTGCACTGGGAAAAAATATACTTGGTCAGGAATGTTAAGCAGGGAAATTGATGTACGCAAAGAGAGTGCACTGCAAATATCAAGCACTTCTAGTGTGACAATAAGAAAAGGCTATGGCAGCTACCAGACGGCAGAAGGTAAACAACAAATAAACTCATAACAATGAATCTTAACATACTTTATCAGGTTTTTAACTTCTCAGGGAAACATGCCTGTAACTTTGCATAGACACATATGAGCAACACATGTGGTGTCAAATAGAAGTCCAGTATTTCCTCTTACTAAAGTCGGGGTGTGGTCTGGTAACAATTTTCACACTGGACAGGTAAGTTTACTACAACCAGCTTGTGAAACGTATATTTATAAACTTACTTAACACAGTATAGGCGTGTTCATATATCATAGAATTTTTTTTTTTTCAGATTTTCTTTTGTTGAATGCTTTCTTACACTTTTCTGTCTCTGTTTTCTCCCATTAGTGTCTCAGATGGGTGTAGCGCAGGGACACAACATGTGTCCAGACCCTGGGATCCCGGATCGAGGAAAAAGAAAAGGCTCAGACTTCAGGTAAAAGGAAGTGAAGAAAGATGTAAGGGGCAGTTTAATTAAGTGGGAAATTTAACTGACTACTAGAGATGAAAGATTCCTGAACAAAAACTGGACACACTGTGAATGAGAGACAATTAGTTTTAGTTAAAAGGGATTTTTTTTTCTTCTTTGAGACAAATTATGACTCTACTAATGTATATTACTATATTTGCTTGAGCTATGCAGTGTAATTGTATATAGCTTGTGAGGTAAATTCTACTTTCAGTTTTCGAATTTAATCTTCAAGTCCCAATTAACTTTTAAGTGGTATTGGTCGTATCAGTAGTAATTAGTAGCAGTAGTACCAGTGCTCTGTAACAGTATGCTGTTAAGAGTTTGTTCTACATTTAATGTTTTAGCAGTCTCTCCAAGATTTTGCTGCCTTTTTTTGATTGTTGTGACCCAAAATGTCTGATGTTGTGGGAAATGTTGTAAAAAAGTTGCGATTTTTTTTTTTTTGTATAGTTCTTTAAAAATAAAAAGGAAACCTGTTTTGAGGAGAATAAAATTACTCTAGGCTCAGTTTTCCTAGTAACCTTACCAATAAGGCTGAGGATGCTGCAAATAAAAATGGCTGGTGGATTTAAGACAAAAAATAATTATTTATTGAATTAATCAAATTTGAACATATCTGTCAGTGGTTGGTTGGTCTTTACATTGTTAGTTCATTTCCAATCCTGGCCTGGGACACATACGGTTTAATAAAGTACTTATTGGGCTTTAACTTATCATTGCACTTACAATAACGAGCGTGTGTGTGTGTGTGTATGTGTGTGTGTGTGTGTGTGTGTGAGAGTCAGTCAGTCAGTCAGTCAGTCAGTCAGTCAGTCAGTCAGTCAGTCGCGGGGGGAACTGAGCAGCCCCCGCCCGCTGCAGAGAGCCCACAGGATTGAAACAGCAGCCGCTTTCAGTGGCTTCAGAGTGAAAAATCGTTACATTGATGTTAAAATGTATACAGGTTGGCAGGACGGTCCGAAATGCTTTGCGCGGTCTTTCGCTGTACGTTTTGTTGGTAAATGTGAGATAAACGAGTCACACACGTCTCGTCTTCCTATCAGAAACAAGGAAATTAATTTGGCGATGTACATGTGACGTCAACCCGTTCTCACTCCCGCTTGGTCATTGGCTCTCAGAGTCACATACTGATACAGAGTCTGGCACGTGGGAATGCTGGGATTGGTTGAAGTCGCGGGAAACTCTGGGATTGGTCAAAATTGTGAGTTGCACCAAAGTGATTGGTTGAATTCGTGTGAATTGGCGACATCACGAAATCTTGGAAGGACTGTTTTATTGTCAGTTCTGTTTTAAGAATATCAGTTTTAATTAGTTCCAATCCAATGTCTCTTGTAGGTAGTTTTCAAATTTACGATTGTAATAATGGGACCCTTCATTTGTCAATAAATTGACATTGTGCTTTTTAAAATACGGTCCCAAATTAATTCCAAAATGATCTCCCAATTCAACGTTGATGGTCTTAACTTTGTTCACAGCAGAGATTTAATCAACAGTGAGCTGAGAGGAAACTATTGGGTGCTATTATAAATCAGGGACTGTATCTTGAAATGTTTTCTAGCATACAGCACATTACCCAGTGTCATGCGCCATAAAGCCACTGTAACTAAACCTGATAGAGAAATGGGTACACTAGAAACAAATACCCTACCATTTGAGCCACTGCTCACACTAATAGGCTGCCTCTGTGGGATGGTGATATTGCCGGTGGGATTATGGAGTTTCATTCCTGTCAGAGCTATTGTTTCTATCAGTGGTCGGTTGTAACACAGACAAATGGCGAACATCCACCTCCCACAATGCAGCACTTTTGGAATTCACACCTGGGAAGTCTAAGAAAATATATGTTTCTTTAATTTTTTTCAGCAGTGAACATATTTTCTTGGTACTCTCACCTCATCTGCACTCCCGCTGCTAAGAAGTGTTTTTATGCAGGGAAGGATTGCGATGCTGATGTGTTTTCTCTGTATGCATTCTAACTGCAGGCGAGGAGCCACAGTGCATTTCTCCTGCGACGAGGGCTATGAACTGCAGGGCTCAAAGAGCATCAGTTGTCTCAGAGTGACAGACAGCTATGTAGGCTGGAGTGACGATCGGCCCATCTGCAGAGGTGAGGATTGACGTGTGTACTACTAAACATGTGCCTAGATGGACTCTCAATGTGACCTCCATTTATACTTTGATACTCAGGTGCCCTGATGTTGATGCCTTCGCTTGAGAGTGTGCTGTCATTTTGTGGAGATGCCCAGTCCATATTCTTTTTTTCTTTTTTTATTAAGTATTCACCATTTTGTTGTGACTGGCCTGACTTTGACCTTTGGCCGGCATTCTTTTGCTTCCTGCTGTTTAGCCATGCTGGCATAGTGCTGCCCATCAGTCATGTCTTCCTCACTTCTGACCATTTTGTGACATGCAGGAAGAGCGGTCAGGCTCCCAGTATGGTATTCCTGATGCTCATGTGCTCCTCAGTTTCAGTTTTCAACCTTACTGAACTGATTAAATCAGTAGATTTGATTTTTGACTTTTATTGTGTAGTATAATTGGTTTAATTGATAGGTATTTGACTTGTGAAGTGTATTTATTGGAGCAAGACGTATTCATATTTAACTACAACAATCTATAACCAAAAATTCCAATTAATAAGACGCATTCAGATCTTACTTTAATATTTAATTTCACTCGACCACAAATGCATAAAAAAAATGGTTCAAGGCATTGTTTTCTGATGGGGATAATTTTGGTTTCAATTCAACATAGTTCTGATAGTCAGTGTCATTAATCTGAAAGCACTCGGGCAGAGAAAAATATTCAAATGAAGTATTTTTGATCAGTGCAAGGGCTACATTTTTGTAATGACTTGTGTAGCTCACTTTTGGCAAAAACAAAATATGAGCCATGGTATTTTTAACAATGCTGTGTGTTCCACCACCAGAAACAATGCATTGTACAAGAAAGAGTTACGTAGGCATTTGGCACAGGCCCTCTAATTAAAAGCCTCTTAATCGCTATGTTTATAATCACAATGTATCAACTTACAATGTGAAAACAACGTGACAACATGGAAGTGGTTCCTCTGCTTTACAAAGCTGGCTGCTTCTGTTTTCATTGTAAATGTTCTAAAAACACACTGTATACTACCTGCTTAGCACCGAATGGCAGACAGACCGTTAGCGACCAGCCTTTCAAGATGCTGGAGCATTTAGCAGCAAAGAGCCGGATATTTTCTCAGGACTCAGTAGAAACTAAAAATAGAGTGGAAGGAGAGTGAATATTGGACTTACATTCCCCAAATGGAAGAAGCACTCCTCATATGAATAGTAATGTTGCTTTGTAACTGGTGACTGTGTAAACAAACAACGGTTTGCCATATCAACTTCAATGGTGATGACATCTCAATGTTGTGTTCACAACTTGTCTCCACTGCCCCCAAAGTGGCTACAAATAACAGTCATTGCAGGCTTCAATTATTTTGTGATTCAATAGCCCAAAGTGGTTTATCATTAATCCAAAAATGCCTCGCAATTACAAAATGCTGAGCGATAACTAGTTTGAATTTATTAGACCAAACAATTCTGCAGCAGTTCTGAGATTGAGATGTTGATAAATGACAACATCAGAAAGTGCGTTGACAGAACAACATATATAAAATTTGTCTATATATATATATATAGATAAAATAATATATAGAATAATCTATATTGGATTTTGATACAAATATACATACAGATATTTACCTTTTGTACCTAGCCATTTTGTATCAGTCTTCCCATTAGGGCTTTTGAACCCCCTAATCTTTGTAATCACCATCAGCATTCACCTTTAACATCACCTACAGGTGATCGGGTTTCTGTTTTATGTAAAGAAACATTCAAGATTGACGTAATGTCAGTGAATTTGCCCCCAAAGAATATCTCCTTCCATCATCCTTATTTAACCCGATACTGCGCCTTTGTTCTGCCTCAATGGAGATTAAACATCATTCAGGAATAATTGAATCTCTGTATCCTAAATTAGCATTAGTCATCATTAAATTGTACATCATTATCATTAGCACAAGAAAAAAAAAGTCATCTCTGGCTGCAAATTTCCCGACATGAAATTAACGGCTCTTATTACATTGATCCTGTCTTTTTGGTCACAATTCTTTGATCGCTAGGTAGCTTGTTGCTCTCTCATACCGTCTACCACTAAACACACAGGGTGGGGTGTATCAGGCACGATGATTCCCAAGATTTAAAAAAAAAGAAATAGCTGTGGAGATGACTGCTTCAGTGGACATCATCTCTGCTGTATTATTTTCGTTAAGGTCACCCTCACTGGTGGCACAACTTAAATTAATTACTTTATTCTCCCCTTAACTTCTTAACTTGAGTTCTTTTTTACATTTTAATTGGGGCGATTTGGTGGGAGAGGGGTGGTTCATCAAGCCATTGACTGGCCTTTCTGAGACATAACTCATTAAAATTTGGGAAGGTGGTTCAAGCCCTTT
>NC_045746.1:8330469-8352192 GCF_008692095.1 Etheostoma spectabile
CAGGTCGTCCCCCAAATTATGTATACACTCACTTACCTTAAAGTACCGGTACTCATTACAAATTCAGCTTTAATTTGAAGGGTGTTTAACAGTTCTGCTTGCAGACACCCTCAGGCCTCGAGAAGAAAGTCACACTGTCCTTTAAAGCTTGGTTTGCTAACTTCTTACCTACTCTTTTCAATCAGAATATCAAAGTGTGATACTCAATTTGTGTTTACGATATAAAGTCTCCGATACCATACATAAGCTATACTTGGGCAGTATCCAACTATATTAATGTTTGCCCAAATTTTGATTTTGAAACATTTTGGCAGGCGATCATAAAGACATGCCATTGTGTTTGTTTGATTGTTCTAATAATTTAGCCTGACAGTGTTTACAAAACAATTCCCCATTATATTTTTCGACCTTTGGAAAAACGGTGTGATTTATGGGTTTGATTGGATCTTTCATTAGTCTATTTTTCATGGTGCCACTCTAAATGGCCAAGTCAAGTGTTTAGAGGATGCACAGCAGTTTATTTTGTTTGTTTGCTCTTTTGTTAATGATTTGATGATGGTTTTAAAAACCGTTATCATTGTCATGCACTTGCCAAACACCTTCATCTTTCAAAAGTGATGCTTGCTCACTAGCACTAGTCAGAAACACTGAAGGAGCCTCAAGTTAAACAAATGCATTTTTAATTGTTATACATAATTGTATTTGGCAGTTTTACTCATTAGGATGTTCTTGTTTAGGATGCTATCCATGCCAAAATTGAGTTGCAAGTGTTGAACCTCCATACAGGTTTTTTTTTTAATACAGAAAACAATTACAATAAATTATTTATTACACATAATGCACAATGTAGTATAAGTAACAAGAAACCTTAACAAGTGGAGGCTGAGGTGGTTGAGGGATGACAGCCATCATGAATTGAGGATTCAACATGCAAATCCAGGATCGGGTTAGACAGATGTCTTTTATGTGAAAGTGTGCATGTAAACTGTCATTGGCCAAACATTTGCCTCTTTGTGTACCTCCCCTTGCAGCACCAATGTGTGGAGGTCAACTGAGAGGGCCCACTGGTGTCATCACATCTCCAAACTACCCGGTCCAGTATGACAACAATGCTAACTGCACTTGGCTCATCACAGCCACAGACACATCTAAGGTAAAAGTCATTAAACATGGGATTCAAGCAACAGTGCAGTGCTAATCTACTGTGATTGCAGCAGTTTCCGGCGGCGTGTTAAGTGGTGTGTTTAGCTGCCAGCAAATTGACTGGTGTGTTTGCACCTGTTAGAAAAGGGAACTCTAGAGGGAGATATTCCGTGATATACAGTACATAACTCTTTTTATACTTTTGATTATCGCTACAGGAGACATAAGGAACATGAAAGGGGGAGGGGAGGCAGAAGCCAACGGAAGACAAAGGGAGTTGTTAGAAACACCTGTGGTGAGGGAGAGGAGTAAAGACGAAAAACTGACGGAAGAGTAATGGAGAGATGTTGAGAGGATGCTCAGAGGATATCATGAAAATGCCACTCTGTTCAGACCAATGACTTTGGAGTTGTGTTCAAGGCCACTCAGCTGCTTTCCTGCCAAATAGCCTTCTCTGAACTCAAACAAAATGGTTTTACAAATCTGTTCTCTTATTGCACTTTGCCGAGTTAAGGAGAGGCAATGTGAGGTGAGAGGCAAGGCAGAGGGGGTAGTCAGATACAATGCCTGCAACCCTTTGCTTGCTTGCTTGCATACAAACACACACACATAGACACCCCTGGGTATACCATTGCTGAAACAGACAACGGTACTTTGGGCTGTCTCTCGCTCTGTTGTCTGGTCGATGAAGATGGAGCGAGGCTGTTCTTTCTGTTTAGAGATGTAATGGGCTTCTATTCCTGCCCGTCCGCATAGGCCCAGCCAGAGGAGACGTTAGGTCAGACAGGAGACTGAGGCGAAACTGCAAAGGGAGGTGGGTAGGACGTGACACAGCTCTTCTAGACCTAAATGCAGCCTCACTTGTGACATCATGACTAATGTGGATTCTTGTTGCTTCTTCATAATGTCCTGACGATACTGAATGCTGCTGTTTTCTGTTGGCAATCTTTTAAGTGTTTATCCTTCAGTGTCAGGGAAACAGGGGTCTCTGTTCTGAAACCAAAATGGCAGAGATGGCAAGCTATATATATTTATGTGTGTGTGTGTTTGTGTATGTATATACGTGCATATATATATATATATATATATATATATATATATATATATATATATATATATATATATTTTTGCTGTGCTTTTTCCCTGTCTTGTTTATTCCTCCTCTCTCTGTGCCTCACCTGTTAGCTGGCAGGTGGGAGATGGGTTTGTGCTATGAAACCCTATTTATCTAGTGGTCTGACCTATTTTGCCTACACACTATCCATCTTTTCTCTCCACCTTGACAATTTTCATTAGGCACTGGGTTTAACATAGGACAGAATGCAATTTGCATTTATATAAGCTTTTTCATTAGGCCAGGCTCTCTCAGTCCTCTGGAAACATTAAGAATTTGGCGGAAATCAGTGGCAGCCAATTTAAATTAGGAGACAAAGACGGACCTTGTTCTGCTTTTTTTAATTTATATTTTAGTCTCCCACATTACCCTGTTTTTTGTCTTTATTTATCAACATTTTGCACTATCATAATGTCTGTCTTTATTCACGTTGCCCCTTTGTTCCTTCAGCTAGAGCACACTTATTGATTTTCATACCTTGTTCCACCTTCTCTCCCAGGAAGAAAGGAGATGAAATAAATAGGTCTGTTTTTTCCTCACTGTTTCTCACTGTTAAAATCCAATACATTAATCTTTTGAAGCTTTTGTGTCACCTTTATGATGCATATATTCACCTTGTGAACAACGTCAAATCCTCTGCCACATCTCCTGGTGCGCTTAAAGTTATTGTGAGTCTGGCTAAACAGGCCACAAAGGCATCTGCAACCTGATGATTTGATGAGCAAGAGTAGGGGTCATGCAGACCGTCTGGCAGGGAATCCAATATTTGATTAGTGGGAGAGAGTTCATAATCACCAGACACAAAGTTAGATGTAGCAAAATATAAACAGTCACATATACATTGACAAAACTCTGTGACCATACCAAACAGGTGATTTACACAAACATGATGCAAGGGTTGTGATTGCAATCAGATAAATGAAGATTCATGATGTATGTGAGAATTTACAAGAAAATATTTAAATACATTGTTAACAATAAAAAGATAGACGTTTTACATACAATACGCACAGCTGGTACAAATGGTTAAATGGAGTTGTGCCAGACAAATATTGAAAAAAGATTGATGGATGATAGATAAACGGAAAGTCACAGATGGGATAGGGGTTCTCTCCTCTGCACCTGGTCAGGAGCATTCAAGCATCTGTCGTTTACAGTTGTCCTGGCAATGTCCCTGCTGTTATCCAGGTGATCAAGCTGACATTTGAGGATTTTGACCTGGAGCGAGGCTATGACACCCTGACGGTGGGAGACGGCGAGGTGGTGGGGGACCAGAAGACCATCTTCCACGTGTGAGTGACTCATTCAACCTCTATATTTTTGCCTTAATCTCCCCTCTGTTCTCTAACTTCTTCTGGCTCTTACTTCGCACAATCGTCACTCGCAGTCATTTTCGTTTTTTGCTACTCATGTTCCATGTAATCATATTCTGTTTTTTTGCTTTCTCTTTCCTCTTCACCTTTCTTCTTTTTGGCACTCGTGCCTTTTCTCCTCCTCCACTTCCCTGCAGCGGGCAGCACCCCTCTCTCTTCCCTTTACCCTCTAGCCCTTTTCTCTCTGTTGTGCTGTTTCTCTTTCATTTCATCACCACCTGATGCAGTAGTGCATGAAAAATAGATGCTGCAGCACATTGTCAATCATCACCTTTTTTCAATGTTAAAAACAAGATCACAGCCGTGTGGTGCAGCCTTGCAAACCGCATATTGATGCCCCCTTATGGAGTTTGTGCTAGCAGATGCTCCATAACAATTCACAGGATGTTGTTATTAATTGTGCTGAAATTTAACACCTTAATAAAGTTTTTATAGATCAGATTTTTATGCAAGACTGCCTCGCCCGGGTGGGAACTGGGAGGAAGTGGGAGATAAATGAGGGAGAGATTTGTGGAGGAAGGGTTTGTTGATAAGGTAAGATCTTTCTCACTTTAGTATTTATGTGCACATTCTTGCACAGAACACAAACACTGAAAGTGACTTAATCTATTCAATTAGGACTCCCTCTGCCCTTTTTTATGATATGAAACTAGACTGTCTTCGAGATCAGATGCACTCTTGCACACAAACAAAATAGAACATTTTAGGACCAGAGAATATACTACAGCTATCAGCACAGTCTAATTTAGGATTACATTTTTCATGAATCAGCGGTGAAGGCAAACATGTGCATTGTCTAGGGAAGTTTAAGGTCGGCTGTATGTAACCCTACTGCAGTCATAAATGTGTTGGTTAATAGGTAGTGAGTCACAGCCAATCAAAGCCCTTCTTTTCACTTGAAAGACACTGTGCACTGACTGTGTGATAGTATAAGAGAACAATTTAGTCTGCCGCAAACGTTTTTCCCATGGGGCAAATGATGTCCTTGTGTAGGAAGAGCATAATTGTCATGAGGAGATACTGTAGACTACCTTAATCATGCCACCAGCAAGGATTGTGTTTTAGACAGTGATTAGCTTGCAGGTAAATTATAACACACTCACCACATTTGTTAGGTTGGATGTTCATTTTGTTGAGTACAATTAGTCCATATCTGCCAACCTCTGTCTATGGGAAGTAGAATTAATACATATCTATGGTCATTCAGGCAACATATCATCTGAAAAAGGTGGCGCTAAGCTTTTAGTTTTAGTAATGCAAACAGTAAAAGAGAAGGGTACATCCCCGTAAACTGGTGCACTGTGGTGCTTCTTTGGACACACTACATACTGCATCTTTCCTCCTACATATACTTACGTATACAATATATAGTACACAGAAACCCACCACAAATTACTAAAATCCCACAGGAAAGGAAAAAGAAACACAGACCCAACCTATCCAGACACTACGTCTTTACTACTCCCACACTCCTCTGTGTGCCATCACTAAAATTAGAGCCCTTAATCACTTACTCCACAGCTATACACTTCCTAATTAGAGTTGGGGGAATTACTATTCAAATAGGATTAAATTACTTCTGTGGCATTGACTGATCTTGCTTTCATTTTCCACTTTCTTGTCCCCAACTGTTTTGAATTAAGGGGTTAGGTAAAAAAAAAAGCCTTCTTAAACTGGAATTGCCTGCAACAGTTTTAGAGCACTTATCTTTGATGAGAAAAGTCAGATAGTTTAATATATAACTTCAGGTGTTTTTTTTTTCTGCCTGCATTAAAGTTTTTAATAATGCAGTAGAAACAGGGCCATTGGCTATTAAAGTAACACAAAATGATTTGCAGTAAGTGCAAACACTGCTTATAATAGTTGAAAAAAAAAGATCCAGGTTACGCAATTGAAACACCTTGGAGTCACACTATGCCAAGAACAAACACACAGTATATTCACATGAGTCTTTTTTTATCTTTTTTGTCTCTTTATGTAGCCTGTCTGGTACCACAACTCCAGACCTTGTGGTTAGCACCAGTCACCAGATGTGGCTCAACTTCAAAACAGATGACACCAGTGGCTCCCTGGGATTCAAGGTGTCCTATGAAGGTAAGGGTGGTCAAACATTTTGGTTGCGAGCCATTGGGATGTGACGGCTTACTGGCCGCAATGAAAAAAGGTAACTTCTTTATGGTAAGCTCAAATAGAAGGGTCTTTTTTGGTCATTTTGGGCATTGTGACTCATTGCTCAAATCTGACAACATGGGCACTGACAGAACACATTCTGCTTCAGTTGACTGAAACATTATTGTCCTTCCCTGTATTCATCATCATGAGTTTAATTTCAAGAACATAGGGGTCGGAGATGCTCCATCTGTCTCATCTAAGACTTTTGCAATGAAGCTTAAGAGCGTCATAAGAACACTGGCGTAGCACTTGCTGTCATGTGAGCTCCTTCTGCCGCATGCTGCTGCATCTGCAAATTACAGATAGACTACAAAGCCCTTAAATAAAACGCATACTGTACAAAGGACTCAATAGACTATCGGTGAATAAAACCACAAAGTGCTGGTTCCATTGCAACTATGCAAAAATTGTGTTTTTACATTAATTATTTGTGTCATGTTTGATCCTTTGAACGCTAATGAGGCATGACAATAAAAGCACTTATTTTTGTCAAACGGGCAATGGGCCATCGATGCAGCCCACCGCTGATAGCTGATGCGTTTCCCTAATCCTTGTGTGTGTGTGTGTGTGTGTGTACACTTATACTGTATATGTCTGTGTGTGTGTGTGTGTGGGTGAACACATTTGTGAGCTTTAAAACATGGGATTTAATATATGTATGTGCTTGCATGCAAAAAATGCAAGTGTAAAAACAAGAGAGACAAAAAGGAGTGACAGTGTGAGTTTAGGAATCTGTATGTGTGTGTTCCATCTGTCTGTGTGAATGTGTGGGGGATTCTTCTTCCAGATAAGTCTGCTGTTTGCCTCTCAGAAGCACAGCGAGTCTTCTCCCTTGCACACAGATGCTTATTTTTCATCAGTAAAAATAACAGAGAAAGTGGAGCAGCATGCTAAACCAAAGTGTAATTAAAACAATGAGTTCTACTTAATGAAGTGGAAGAAACACTTTGAACCACTTCACCTCCCAGATTGAAGCACCCAAAATCTAATTTGCATTCTCAATTACTTGTATTTTAAGCCTGATCATCAAGTGTAATTGCAAACACAGTCATACCAGTACACACACTCCCACCTTACTCATGCATTTAGTGTGGGTTGCACACACTCTGCAATGGCCTCAATCTTTCAACTGAAATTTGAACTGTTTATAGGTATGAGTATTTTTTCTTTTTTTAAAGCCTGTTCAATTTGAGGTTGAAAGTTTGTCTGAATGTTGTCACGTGTAATCAACTGTTGACCAAATGTTATTGTCAGTGCTTGAATAAGGCTGGCACCCACTGATCATTATGTGCATGTAATTTTGCTTAACTACACAGCATCTATATTCATAGTCCAGAACCTTGCCCACTCAAAACTGGGGTTCCTCAGGGATCAGTCCTGGGTCCTCTCCTCTTTTCTCTGTACACCAACTCTCTTGAGTCTGTCATTCACTTGCAGAGCTTTCTTATCACAGCTACGCAGATAACACCCAACTAATTATCTACTTTCTGGAGTCTGAAACACAAGTAGCAGCACATATCTTGGCCTGTCTGACTGACATTCCTTCTTGGATGTCCACACACCATCTGAATTTCAACCTTCACTATGTATATATATATATATATATATATATATATACAGTGGTGTGAAAAAGCGTTTGCCCCCTTCCTCATTTCCTGTTCCTTTGCATGTTTGTCACACTTAAGTGTTTCGGAACATCAAACCAATTTAAACAATAGTCAAGGAAAACACAAGTAAATATACAAATGCAATTTGTAAATGAAGGTGTTTATTATTAAAGGTGAAAAAAAAAATCCAAACCATCATCAAAAAATGATTGCCCCCTAAACCTAATAACTGGTTGGGCACCCTTAGCAGCAAACACTGCAACCAAGCGTTTGCGATAACGTGCAATGAGGCTTTTACAGCGTCCTGGAGGAATTTTGGCCCACTCATCTTTGCAGAATTGTCCTAATCAGTTACATTAGAGGGGTTTCGAGCATGAACGGCTTTTTAAGGTCATACCACAACATCTCAATAGGATTCAGGTCAGGACCTTGGCTAGGCCACTCCAAAGTTCATTTTGTTTTCTTCAGCCATTCGGTGGGGACTTGCTGGTGTGTTTAGGATCATTGTCCTGCTGCAGAAACCAAGTTCGTTTCAGCTTGAGTACACGAACAGTGGTCGGACATTCTCCTTCAGGATCTCTTGGTAGACAGCAGAATTCATAGTTCTTTTATCACGGCAAGTCTTCTAGGTCCTGAAGCAGCAAAACAGCCCCAGACCATCACACTACCACACCATATTTACTGTTGGTATAATGTTCTTTTTATGAAGCAGTGTTCCTTCTACGCCAGATTATCGGACACACACCTCCAAAGAGTTCCACTTTTGTCTCATCGGTCCACGAATGTTGTCCCAAAAGTCTGGGGTCATCAGAGTGTTGTGGAGTAATTGAGACGAACTTTGATGGTTTTTGTCAGCAGGGGTTTTCTCCTTGGAAATCTGCCATGCAGGCCATTTTGCCCAGTCTTCCTGATGGTGGAGGCATGAACGTGACCTTAACTGAGGCAAGTGAGGCCTGCAGTTCTTTGGACGTTGTTGTGGGGTCTTTGTGACCTCTAGGATGAGTGTCGTCGCTGCGCTCTTGGGGTATTTTGGGCGGCCGGCCACTCCTGGGAAGGTTCACCACTGTTCCGTCTTCGCCATTTGTGGATAATGGCTCTCCTGTGGTTCGCTGGATTCCCAAAGCTTTGGAAATGGCTTACCCTTTCCAGACTGATAGATTCAATTACTTTCTTTCTCAATTGTTCGAATTCTTTGGGTCTCGGCATGATGTGGAGCTTTAAGGATCTTCTGGTGGACTTACTGTGTCAGCAGTCCTATTTAAGGGATGCCTTGATTGTAACAGGTGTGGCAATATCAGGCCTGGGTGTGGGTAGAGAAATTGAACTCAGGTGTGGACACCACAGTTATAGTATGTTTTAACAAGGGGGGCAATCACTTTTTCACACAGGGCCATGATGGTTTGGATTTTTTTTCACCTTTAATAAAAACACTTCATTTAAATTGCATTTTATGTTTACTTGTGTTGTCCTTGACTATGTTTAAATTGGTTTGTGAGTTCCGAAACACTAAGTGTGACAAACATGCAAAGGAACAGGAAATGAGGAAGGGGGCAAACACTTTTTCACACCACTGTATATATATATTATATATATATATATATAAAAGCACTTAATTGGACATGTAATGTAGCTTCACATATAAGGCTTTGATTTGGTGGTGGAAATGTGTGCCTGAAAGTCCCATTGAGTCATTGTATGCGATATTGGATCATACCGGTAAACTTGAATGTTAAAGTGCTTTTGTTGTTTTAGACCTTAGGAGATTGCAGTGTAGTTGTTGACAGTAATGTGAGTCTGAGTCCCATTACAATGCTTGGATTACTCCAAATTGTCAAACAGACAGGAACAACAAATATGCCATTACATCGCGTCCCTTATTCATGAGACTAAAAAGCTGTTTCATTCACTCTTGCCTGATCTGCTATACACAACATACACAGAGATACAAACACATTCCATACAGACAGTCCATGAATGATATGTACTCACCAATTTACAGTCATACACACATCAAAGGGCTCATATTTATTTCCCCTATTTTCCCTGAAGTCCTAATTGTAGGGACCCATGAGGCAGGGAGGCCTTACTTGAGAAAAGCAGAGCATTTGAGTTCTTCAGTGAGTCAGCGACAAAAAAGTGATTGTATAGTTGTGTGTATGATTGTATGCATTAGTACATGTATAGATGTATATATGTATTGTTGTGTCCTCTCATAGCTGTCATGATCTTGCACACGTAGTTTCGGTTGAATCTTAATTTTCTCTCAGGCCCACCTCAAATCCCGCTTTCAGCATTCCCCCTTTTAAAGGTGACTTCCACGTAAGATCAATGAGTTGTCTTGTGGATGAGGCTGCCTCAGGACACCCATACATCTAAACAGCAGTGAGCTCTAAATATGTGTTCTAAATGATGCTCATCATTAGGCCTGAGTATGGATTTATAACCAGCAGTGCCCATGGTGCGATTTAAAATCGTATTAGGCCCCGCCATCATTTCCTGAATGGATGAGCTTATTCACACTCTGTGTTTCCCCCATGCCTTGATAGGATGCCTCAGCATTCCCATCTGCAATCCTAAACCTCGGAAAAATAGAAGGAAGAGTGAGTGAGGGAGTGAGGGATGCATGCATGCATAAACCTTGCTATAATGAAATTGGTGTGTGGGGTTTAAATGAAGATGCATGTTCGAGGTGTGTGTGTGTGTGTGTGCGTGTGTGTGCGTGTGTGTGTGTGTGTGTGTGTGTGTGCGTGCCTGAAGGTGCTCGAGTCAGCTTCCAGCGCAAGTGGGAACGCTTGTCAAGGGAAGAGAGACATTTGCAGGGGCAGAGAGAGACTGATGCGAGAGGGGTTTGCAACATTAGTGGGTAACATTAAGTGGGGATAAAGAGACAGTAAAGACTACATAGCGGCAAATTGAATTGACAAGACAATAGGAAAATCACAGTTGATTTTGATGTCAGTACGTGTAAAAGCTAGTCTGCCTTGTCAGCACTTCACTGAGTCAGTCCCTGCTAATATCCTTTCAGTTATATCTGTTCACGCTTAGCTAAGGCGACAGGAATGGCTTTGATGCAAAGTTTCAACAAAACCAGGAACAATTGAAGTAATGACCCAGGAGCTCTACAGCTGAGGATGCATTACCCAACAGAGGTTACTGTTGAGGACATGTCTCATTAACAGATATTACTCTCAGATTGTTTTTATTTTAGTGGTGTCACAGATCTGGACAATTGCAGAAGGTACTTGGTTTCTCACACCATGCAACCCTCACATTTGGTTGCAACACAAGCTCTAGTGCTGCACTGACTCAAAACTATTGTTCAATAATTTCTTCATCATCTTGCTTCAAGTGTGTCTGACTAAAATCTAAACTGTAACTGTAAACCAAATTCGCTGAGGCCCCATCACGTTGGCATACATCAGCTGAGCCAACACTAATTAATCAGTAGAACTGGCTACAGATTGTGTCAGTAACCAAACATAAGGTAGCTTTAAGCATAAGAAAGAAAATGTGCATGATGTTTCTGTAATAAGTGTTGGTAATAATGTAAAGTGCATCCTATTCTGCATGTAGTGTTCACTTTATTATTTTTTCACAAGCAGAGAATTTATTGTCCTAGTGGACCCTGTGGGAAGTATGTGGGGAATATGCTGGTGGAAAGCTACATCATCACAGTATCATAACAACGGTTCACTGCAATTTTTTCCAGACTTCATGAATGGACTATTTGTGCAGGCTTCCAAAGTCAGCAAAAAAAGTAAATGGAAAAGTAAATGAATAAATTAGGTTCAGAGAAATGTATCACTATTGGCCGTCCTAGGAAGTCACGATATAGGGTCAGACATAAATCAGTAGTATTCAGTAACTCTATGTTAATAAGCTGAACACACATTTTCCTGAAACTGAAATCAATGAAAAACTGCAATATCTGTTTTAAATTAGTGTGAGGTCCTGCATCTTCATATCACTTATTACTCACATAGTAGTATCTTGTCAGTATTGGCTGGAGGCTACAGTCAGCAATAACCTTGAGTTGAGATGTCTCTCTCTACCCCACCCCCTCTTTCTAGCTCATCCGTCTAGCATTTTATAAGGAAAACTGAAGGAAATATTCTTCTAATGGGCTACGACCATGCCACCATTCTTGTCCATGCTGCTAAACAATATTATTTCTTTTTTTTAAAGGTTATATAAAGGTTAAGGAGAAGACATTTGGGAAAATGGCTTGTGTTAATTCACTTGTAACCTTTAAGTATATTTCTATTATTATTATTAGTAACAGAAGCAGATGTTTATTTATATAATCCTCATTCATGTTTCTCTGATTAAATCATATTTATTATAAATGTCAATTTTGCATACCTAATGTTGCCTATGTGTTTATTTTTTTGCCTACACAGAAATTGACCAAGGCAGTTGTGGAGATCCTGGAATCCCAGCATATGGCAAACGGGAGGGGGCAGGTTTTCGTCATGGGGACAGACTCTACTTTGAGTGTCTACCTGCCTTTGAGCTGATGGGGAAGAAGAACATAACCTGTCAGAAGAACAACCAGTGGTCTGCTAAGAAACCCAGCTGCGTTTGTAAGTTCTTGGATGCCTTATGTTATTCAGATTCTACATACACCATGTGCAGACATGTGCATGAGTGCAACGCTACTCAAGGGGGGCATAAATATGTATGTTCGTGCAGATGAGGGCAGGGTCGGCGGCATAATAAATGATCAGATTATCCCCACCGTTTGCCCAGCCGAGGCTGTGGATTTTGAAACAATAGGAGTGCTTATTAGCTAATTAAGGCCATGAAAGACAAACACAGAGAGTGAAAGAGTTAGAGGATGAGGGCAAAAGGAAAAGAGAGCTGACCGTGCAGATAATGCCCATTGTTGTATTATTTATGAGATAATAGAGTGGACAAAAAGCTGCAGTATCTAGATAAACCTAGCTGAGCTGAATGACACAGAGGCTGCTGGCACAAGAGTCAATTTGGCTACCTAACACTGGTGAACATTGTTTATTTAGTTAACATTTAACAAACTCTTTTTATTCATGCAGATACAATGCAGCATGCTTGTCTTTGTCATTGATGTTGACAATGTGGTAGAGTTGTCCATTGCCTACTTTTTTGTTTGCATGTGCAAATCAGATATTAGAGAAATACATTTCTATTTATTAGTGTGAACACAGTGTTCCGATCCTAAACGGTTGGAGCACATCCTGTAGCTAATAGTTTGTAAAGCCATGCAGTTGGATGTTCACGGATGCAGAACTAAGTGAAAAGTTGAGATAAATTCTTTACCTTATCACTGCAAGAAGGGAGAAGACCTCATCTATAAGGATGATAATATTAATAATCAGCATTGCTCCTGCACTGCTAGATAAGCATTTGACTGTTATTAATAATAAAAAGGCAACCTTGGCTGCAAATCCTGATAGTTCCTATACTCCCATAACTAGGCTATTTAAAGCTACTGTGCAAATACATGTAAATATCTAATGTGCATTTGGGAAACAAATTAGTGTTTTGTTTTACTGACTAAGAATAAAGTTATCTTTTAGATCCCCCTAACACATTTCCACTGAATTACCCTTAGTTTGTGTTGATGTTGAGCTTGCAGTTACATTTAAGGTTGCTGAAATGGAATTGTCTGGTCTTCCAAACAATTCGGGTTATCCTTAAATGCCAGCCTATGTACATTTTGTAAATAAAATATCCCCAGACAATCAATAAATTAATTATAATTGATTGATGAACTAGACCAATCTGCCTTTTCCTGGCCAGTTTCTCACGTCAAATTGTTCCTTTGTTTATTTAGAAATTGTTGAATAGAACCGTTGTGTTAAAAAATAAGAACATGTGCCAATGACACACCAGCAATGTTCCGTTTGTCCCATCAGATGTAGAAATCTCAGTCTAACATCGAGGTATTGTGCTGTTGCCCTCTCGGCATAGCCATTGGAGTAATCAGGATCAAGTGACAGCCTTGACAGTAGTCAGGGAGAGAGATGAGACCAGTTCTCATTTACATTGCCAGCACATTCCTTAAAGTTAGGCATTGCTTGAAAAAAAAAAGACTTCTGGGTACGTTTTTCAGCTCATGTTTTTGCTTAGGTTTCCTCTATCCCCATTTCATTCCACGAGGCTTACCTAATAGTAGCACCGCCAGGCATTTTAGTGCTACTACAACTGGCAAAGTCTGACGCCCAAGTCATTCTGTATCCTTTTGTTATTGCTGATGGGCCATTAACACATCATCCTTCTTCATCTCTATAGTGCTGTGTTAATCTCTGTAGCAGCAAGAAAACATTCTGCCCCAACACTATATAATTATTATGCATGTCAATGACGTCATTGAACCTCAGAGGAGGGACGATGACAGAGGAGAAGATGACTGGCGGAACCTGACTGATATCTGTGACAAACAACTCTCTTGGATCTTCATTCTTTCTAAAACTTCACCTAATGTTAGTTTATATAGTGACTTTGCTTTTGTAAACATTACTGTTGATGCTCTACAAACATTTAGTTTTCACTGGGCATTGAAAGTGAAACGTGTGTCCCACTTGCATTGATTCCTTGTGCTGCTTACAGATGGTTCTATTTTAATTTCGCCTTTCTTCATAATGTGTAGGCATACTCCTTTTTGTCATGTAAGTAGTTTATATTACCACAGGCCGCTGTAGCGCTGCCTGCTTTCTTGCACCTATGTTGAGCCAGTGTGCAGATTTTTCCACGTACATTTTCCTGCCACTCTCCCTGCTGTTCTACAGGAGTTTCCATTCCCCAGATTTTTACACGATACAATATCAAAACCAGCTCGTCTACTATATTCATTTAGAAATAGCCTAGGTTCACTTCTGTTTGGTTCTATCTGATGCTGTTTTGAGTTGTAAGCAACATAATCTTCAGCTTAAAACCTAAAAGGCATGTAACAAATGCTGAAACATGGTAATCAATTTCAGCATTTTTATTTTTGCAAGTAAACTGAATGGTAATATAATAATATAATGGTGTAATGATTACATTATCACATTGTGTCAAACAAAAGAACGACAAAAAGTCCCCACAGCATTTAAATCTATCCCTTCATGTCTCCCGTGCTCAGTGCATCTTTCAGTTCAACAGTCAACACACAACCTGCCATCTGATCGCGCACCTCCACACCAACCTATGGAAATAATACAATTTTAAAAGTTACTGTTTTATTCAAATTTGTCACTTTAATATCAATTCTGATATTATTATAGCGTATAGTGCACACAAAGGACACCCGTATTGGGACAGAACGTTTATAGTCAGAAAGAGAGTGATTAGTTTCGCTTTCATTTCTGATATTTTACACATATGATAGGATGGATACTGTGCACCTACACACCTTAGTGCGATGATTATAGGTGATTATAATTGCATGTGAGTGAATATTTGCGTGCAAATAAGTTTCTGTGTTGCATTCATTGTCTCAATATGCTGTGCCACCATTATGCAAATACGTCAATTACTGTAATGGAAAATCACATATTTCTCTTTTAACGTATCTTACTATTGACTTTAAAAAAAAAAAAAAACTAATGTTCTTCTGTTTTATTAAAAAGAGCAGAGACTGGCTTTTCTCTACTTCCAATTTCTATCCCGGATTTGGAGGTCAGAGGTCACATGGACTGATAGTCAGAAGGGTTTTTTATTGTACCCTCCCCCACTGCTGTCAGCTTGTAGAGGGTTAATAAGCAAGTGATTCTCCCAAGACTCTTTGCGCATTCTGCCAGACTTTCATGAGGAACTGAACCTTCTTTGCGTAAAGAATCTACCACATTACGCTGCGGAGGAGAGTAACAATGTTAATTGCTGCTGTACCTGTCGAATAAAGGGGGTGTTTTGTTGAAAAACAACTCCCAAAACCCATCTATCCAGCCATCCATTTTCTAAATGTTACTCTATCATTTTTACAATATAAGAATGTGAATAACAGTCATTTAAGAAAAGTCAGGGCAGGAAGGAAACATAACAATGATTGAATAATTCCATTTTGCTATACACAAATAGTGTGGGCTATTGCGGTTCTAGTGTTAAATAGGATTTAGTTTGTTGTTTTTGTTGTGGGTTTGTCCTATTTGTGTGTGTATGTATGTATGTATGTATGTATGTATGTATGTATATATATATATATATATATATATATATATATATATATATATATATATATATATAGTGTGTGTGTGTGTAGCATATTGTCTTGTTGTCAGCAAAATAAATTGAATTTCCTCATATTTCTCAGCCTCCTAAACAATACTCAGTTTATGTTGCTTTGTTTTATCCTTTCCCTCTCTCTGTCTATATCTCTCCATCATTTCTATAGTTTCCTGTTTCTTCAACTTTACCACTCCATCCGGGGTGCTGCTGTCTCCCAACTACCCTCAGGAGTATGGCAACAATATGCACTGTGTGTGGCTGATCATCACCAACCCTGAGAGCCGCATCAATCTGGCCTTCAACGACCTCAGCATGGAGAAACAGTTTGACTTCCTCTCGATCAAGGATGGTGGAAAGGTAGTGCAGACTGATATGCTGTCATCAGTTACTTTGAATAGTTGTGTTGCAGCTTCAACTATTGACCTGTCTATCAGTCATTGTGCATCTGAGTAGAATGAAGCAGCCTTTATAATTTTATGTACGAGCCAAACAACCACAGCTGCCAGTATCATTGGACTTGCTTGTCATTTTATCTGTCCACATCTCTGTTGGAGCTGTATACTCTCTAACTTCTTCCCTTTGTAACTTATAATATCTTTTGTCTCATCAAAAAACTCTTTATCTTTTTTTGTCAGGCTGAGTCTCCTATTCTGGGTACCTTTTCCGGTGATGCCCTACCTCCTCCTATAACAACTAGTGCCCATGTGGCCCGACTGGAGTTCCTGACTGACCACACCTACACAGACAGAGGCTTTAACATCACCTTTACAAGTGAGTTTTGGATGTTACTTCCAAAGAAGATAAAGGCAAGTCTTTAAAGCTTATCACAAAAGCCCGCACTGACTGGATGTTTTGTATTCTGGATTGTTTGTGCCATATGTGCTGTGTGTGTGTATTTGTGTCTGCGTGTATGTGTGTGTGCAAGCAATAATCATCTGCTATAGCTATGTCTCCCACAGACTGCATTGAAACTCATCTTCCTATCAGCAACACATTCTTTGCACACACAGTCAAAGAAAATGACAAAAACACTGTCTTCATTGTCTAAATAGAGACTTGACATCTAAATAAAGCCCAAGCAAAGATAGCGCATCCTTACCTGACAGATACATTGCAGCAGTGCTCATTATGTTCTGTTCTGGGTAGCTGCTGACATCTGAAGAAATTCCAGATTGGTTCTGTACTCTGACGCAGTACACGTTAGCTGCATGCTGGTAAACCCATTTCATGGATATACTGTACCATCAGGGTTAGGCAGCAGGATTATTGCAGTCATTGCATATGCGTTATTGTTTAATGAGCCTGATCTTTGCATTCTTCCACATCGGAAAATATCTCCTTACAGGGTATCTAACTCAGGGCCTATAAAGCCACAAAGCTATTTTATAGATAGTTAAGGTGCCGTTGGGAGGTTTGTCTCTACAAGATTTTGGCACTAAAATGAGTTGCTGTGACTCACTTTGATCCAAGCAATAAAATGTTTTGTTTTTTACTTTTACAGTTTGTTGCTTTTACATGGTCTTGTTTGTACTTCTCACTTTTAGTTTACCACATCATTATAGTTATTCATCTACTTGGGAGCATTGATTTATGAGGTAGGTTATTTAGAGAGGTTATTTGTGTTATTTTCATTAACGCAAATGTCAAGCCCACATGGACTTATGATGCACTAAAAATACTGTTACAGTAGTGAGACATATGTAAGACGAGGGCTGTTTTAAAGCCCAATCATTCGACAATTATGTCTGACTTTTGTAGGTTCCCATCCCGAAGTAATAATTATAATTATTGTAATTGTAGGAATCAGGTCTGAAATTAAAGGAGATATGATGCAAAATATTTTCAGGCACTTTAACTGCTATGTGGCTGATCCTGTCGTTTCACACTAGAATATTTAGACAAACTCTTTAACACAGTATTAGTATTTTGCTGACCGGATGTTTTGTTTGTGTGATAATTTGATCTAGTACACTGTGGTGGCTGGTATGTAAAATTACAATATACTCAGAAGACTGATGCAGTATTCTGTTGCTAGTTCTTTACACTATTTCTGCCTTAGCAAAAAAAAAAAAAACATATGTCAGCCTACCCAGAATGCTTTTTGGGCCTGGCTCTAGCTCATTTGAAGACATGCCATCAACCCAACCAAGGTGCCTCTGTAAAGCCGCAATGTGGACAACACATGGTGACTAATGCATTAATTAGCAATTTAGATGAATAAATAAATTACCAATGCAGCGTGGTGAATGAATGTCGAGAGCAGTTAATTGAAGATGACGGTTAGTTCCTGAGAACGGTGTCATCTCACTGCAGGATCGGTTTTAGGGGGTTGTGTGGCTGAGCGGACAGTTTTCATCATTCGTGTTAATTAAGGACATGCCAAACTGTATTGAGGAGATTTTGGCACGTTAATAAATAAGATGATCGTGATGGATGAGGTGTGGCTAGCACTCTGTAGGGTCCATCGGATACAGAAGGGGCATTTATCAACACCTACAGTACATGTGTCACCTACCTGCGTGTGCATACAAAAGTGAGAGCAGGAAAGTTAAGTGAGAGCGATAGTGAGGCAGGTGATGTATTTGTTTACATGCCTTTTTCCAGGGTTATGCTTCTTGTGTGACCGTTTCTTTGTGGCCTTTCTAACTGGCTCCTGCTTAAAGGTTCATTGAGAGGCTTGTAAGATAAAATCTCGAGGATACACGAAAACAATTTTCCCTGTTTACTCCACGAACCATTCAACAGTTTCATCTGGTGCTGATGATCTGCATGCGGTGTGGTTTCCCACCCTCTGTAGTCACTGCGCCAATATGACTCACTAAGTGAAACACATTTCTTCTCGTTAAATGCTGGCATGGCTAAATGCTGACAGTAGAAAGAAAAAAAAAAAGTTTTGTCCAGAAACTTAGGTAATTATTTTGGGTTCTCTATGAGCTTCTTTTGCACAAAACATGTAATGTGTCACAAGGATTAATACCAGCAGAATTACATGAACATGAATTATTCTTCTTGTTTTCAATAAGATGACACTTTGCTTCTTCATTTCTTTCAAACGCATTTTATAGAAACAGTTTTTTGTAGGAATTTTTCCTTTTACTTTGTGACTGACAGTAATGTTAAGTGACTGAGGGGAGTAATCAGTAACTTTTTTTGTCATTTTTCTTCCTTTTTAAAAACATTTACTCATCCTCATCTCACACCTATGTCGTCCCCTAACCCCGTCTCCTCTCTGCATTTTCAATAGCATTCCGCCACAACGAGTGCCCAGACCCAGGTGTGCCAGTTAATGGGAAGCGCTTTGGTGAAAGCCTTCAGCTGGGCAGTTCCATCTCCTTCTTGTGCGAGGAGGGCTTTGTTAAGACCCACGGCTCACAAACCGTCTCTTGCATTCTTAAGGATGGCAACGTGGTGTGGGATAATGCAGTTCCCCGCTGTGAAGGTGAGTAAAGGAGTGGTAGTAAGTGAGTGGTTGGCCTTTTGTATTGCACTAGGATCAGGGAAACACATTTTTGTTCTTCTGTGTACTGTACTGCACTGTATTTATAATGATGACATTAAAGTGTATCTTATCTTTCCCTTTGTGGCAGTCCTCTTATAACAGGTTTTTTGCCTTTGTTTTCAAACCTGAACATTTTAGCTACACCCACCAACACATTTTTTTCATTAGGTGACCTGAGATGAAGCCAATTGCTGGGGACACATGGGTGTATAAAAAAATAACATCCTTATATTTTCTGACCTCCTTTTTAATATTAATTGTAAATATTAGCAAGATGAGTGGGATTATTCCACATTTAAATCCAATATCACACCCTGCACAGTTATGTTGGCATAGTTAGCTGTGTGACTCAGAAAAATTCAGATATCACCAGGGTAAATATGCAGAGGATTTAAGTCATTAAGAGGAAAATCCGAAAGCATGTATTCCGTTGTCAAGCGTCTCATTGGCTAGATGCCCACTGTGTTATAGCTTACAACGATAAAATGAAAGTATGTTTGTTTCAATGTTCACTCTAGCTAGTAATGTATCATCACTACTGCACATTTCAGGATTGTAAAAAGATGGAATTTTTCTGCACACCCAAATAGTGAATGGATTGGTGTTGATAAGAGGAGGACCAGAAATGAATCTAAAAAATAGATTTTCTACTTCTTCTAGGATGCACTAACTCAAAGTATTTCACAATTGTTGCAGATATAATTGATTAATATGACTAATCGCATACATTGTTATGGCAGGGATCACTAAGCTCTGACTAAATGGTGGGGATTGCTGGTGATGATACATAAACTTTGTTAATTTAAGTATCTGTAGCTGCAGACATGCTGTGCTTACATGCAGATTGCTGAACATCCATTCACCTCTCCCTGACTCAATATCAATAAACTATTTCCAGCAAATCGGAAAAGGCCAATAGAGCGGGCAAAGCCAAGACGAAGCTAGGTATTAACCAGTTCAGGCTCTTGGACACCAGCTGTGTAGCAAATTAAACACAGACAGGGTTAAGGCTCTAAGATGCCTAATCAGGCTCAATAGTTATGATACACAAAGGAGAAACCATTATGAAAACATGTCACTTCCCCCTGTGTGCCAAAGCAGCTTTTTATTCCTCTGAGATCATCTATCACACCCCTGCGTCTGTAGCGTAATGCGTTTTATAGATGTCCTTCAGTATGCTGAGTTGGCTGATTAAATCATTCCACTTCAAAGGGAGCGAGAAGCTGGCACTGTAACTGAGCCCTCCACTGTGCCTGTGTGTTCTGGTTAAGGATAGGCAGTTACAGAGATGCACAGCATCTGTAACCCTCTATTGGAGAGGGGTCGATGTGCTCTAGTGTCTTTTGTGCTCGCGATCAAAGATGTTCCGTTTTCTCTGTTTGATGGGGATGACAGCAGCAGCAGCACCTTTTGTAGGAGGGTTTGATGACCGATTTAAAGACAACAGCATATGGGGAGGAAAGGTATGCATACACATGGATATTTTATTCATGCCCTTGTGCACACATGCACACAGACGCACGTACAATGAAGAGGTATGTTCCTAGGAGAAATGGTTAACCTTGAGGTTAGCTGTCACCAATTTACATTAGATAGACCCTGGCACTCAAAGAAATGGGATAAGCCTACGGCTGATGCATGGGATCATCTATGGACATTGTCATACATCAGCTGGGAAAGACATGCATAATTTAATCTCTATCTGTTCTTTCTCTTTCTCCATTTCTTCTCTCTATCTCTCTCTGGTAGCCCCATGTGGAGGGGATCTGAAGGCTCCCAGTGGGATCATCCTCTCCCCTGGCTGGCCAGAACTGTATAAGGAGGCCCTTAACTGTGAATGGATCATTGAGGCTCCTCCAGGCTACCCCATCAAGATCATCTTCGACAAGTGAGTCGGCCACACCGCAACTGCTGCTGCTACTTCACTGTTTCTTTTGTGTTTTGTTCAGTCTACCTTCTCACAATTTCAACATGTGCTCACATTTATTTCACTGCTTTCTTTATTCTTTTTATCTGCCTTTTTGGCAGTAATGCAGTAGATCTAATGAACATTGCCGTACACCCTCAACTAGGATAGCATTATGTTTTATTTAGGAATAAGTATTTCACGCTCATTAGTATTTGATTCTTTCATTTGATACCCCCTTCCATGAAGAGCCACAGATATAATTACAGTTTATACTCACTCAAATATACATACACAATAAACTGCACTAGACCTGCAAGTTTGTAAATGAAGTGTAATGAAGTGGAGATGGTCTGTCAAGGGGAACCAGAGAGATGGGAAAGGAGAGAATTTGTCCTGATGTTTAAGAGAGAGAGAGAGAGAGAGACATACATTACAGTCACAGGATCAAACGCTACATTAGCGATTCATGAAGGCTCATCCTTGCGAGCCCATCTCGTCCTCGTCACTGCCATGATAGCACGCCATGCAAAATGAATACAACATAAATGTTTGTTGCTCTTTAATTTTTATGTAACATCAATAAAATATTACAAACCGCTTCATTTAGATTACATGGTTCTGAAACTAAGCAATTTATTCATGGCTTTGAAGATGAAATGGCTGTGGCAACAAAGAAACAAACACACACACACACACACACACACACACACACACACACA
>NC_045746.1:8352202-8374622 GCF_008692095.1 Etheostoma spectabile
CACACACACACACACACACACACACACACACACACACACACATTACACTGATGCAATCACCAAAGCATGCCAAATATACAATGATGTTCTAAAAAATTTGCAAATTATTTAATTTACACTCCTGTTTTTTGTTAGTTTAATGTTGGTTAAAAGCAAAATATTCTGAGTTGATTTAAAGAAATTCTATTGTCAAAATCTTGTTTAAATTATTGTCTATTCATCTAAATAAGCTTAAGTCAAACCTCAAGCTCTTTTTTTTTGGTTTGCATACAATGTGATTTTTTTTTTTTCTTCTTTTTTTTTAGGCCAAACTTCTAAAATGTGTTAATATTTTTTTTGGGAATCTCCACACAGGTTTCTTAGATGTCCTATATTCTGAATTTCACTTAGTGTTGCTTATTTATCCAGAAGCAGATTTAATTGCTCAGGGGCCCTGTTTGGAAATGGTAAAATCCCCTTATCTTTTCAGTTGATATTCAGATTAAGTGGTGTATATTATCAAAGTAATTTGCAAAACAAACAATGACATACAAGGAATTTTGACCATCACGGCCCCTTATGGTCTGTTGCCCCAGGGTAGCTGCTCACTCTGTCTGGGTGGTAATCGGTAATCCTTGCATTCACCATACTGTAAGCCAACTCAATACTGAAGCTGATGAGAATTACCAATGAAACTCAGGCTTGCAAGCTTGCTTATATGGGGACTTACTGGAATCATATGTATTTACGTCACAATACAAATACTTTGTTTTTTCTTTTTATGGGAAGCATAACATCCTTACTTCTCTGTCCTCAGGTTCCGCACAGAGGTCAACTATGACGTCCTTGAGGTGCGAGATGGACGTTTTCCCTCATCACCTCTAATAGGTAGTTACCAGGGTACCCAGGTTCCCCAGTTCCTCATCAGCACCTCCAGCTTCCTGTATCTCCTCTTCTCAACTGACAAGAGCCACTCGGACATCGGCTTCCGCATACGTTACGAAAGTAAGGGCCTAGAATTTGTGAACTTGATTACACAGAGTCCAACCTACACTTAAAGATACAGGATAGATATACTTTTAAGAGGGGCTTCATCTCAGAGGTAGAGTGGTCGCCCCTCAACCAGAAAATTGGCGGTTTGCTACATTGTACTGTCAATTGTATGTGACAAATAAGAATAACGGTTATTCTAAAGGAACGGCTCATTTACCCATGCTTCACAGACCCTAATAGAAATGAATCTATTACAATACAGACAGACCAAATCAGTGACAATAGCAATACGCCTTGTTTACTGTACTAGTAATAAGTGATTGAGTCTTGCAAATACAATCTCTGCAGGCTCTCAATTTCACCACGAAGCCATTCTTATTACAACATCTATAATTAGAAAGTAAATGGGGTGTGATTGTTCTGTCATATGTGTCGTTCACACTGGTAACCTTTTGCACTTGCTCATTTATGAATATCTGCAATGTGTTAGTAATTCATGATGAGCGTTGCTTAGGGAGAAACTTTGAAAGGTGGAGACGTTAAGAGGGCTGAAACCTCTTCTCTTGGTTTATTCCTGTGGAAAAAAGATGCTCAAGTAAATTATTTAGCAGGATTGCTTTGGGAAAGCAACCACCTTTTAACATGTATTGACCTATTAAAAACAGGATATAAGCATATTTCTACAGCTAGCAGGTGACTTTTCAGTATCTGTGTCTCTTTGTTGCTTATTTTTATTGTTTTTGTCCCCTTCCTCTCTAGCCCTGCAGTTACAGTCGGACCACTGCGTGGACCCTGGTATACCTGTCAATGGACAGCGGCACGGCAACGACTTCTATGTGGGCGCTCTGGTGACATTTAGCTGTGATGCGGGGTACACACTTAGTGACACAGAGCCTTTAGAATGTGAACCCAATTTTCAGTGGAGCCGCCCCCTGCCTAGCTGTGATGGTACGTTCCATAATATTGACCTAGAAATGAATAGTCTCCTGCCAAGTGTTATCCTATTCATAAATGGTATTAAAGCTAAATTCATTGTTGTATGTTGTTCCGGATGGAACATGAGCAATCACTTTGATCACTTTGCTTCATATTGCATCACATCTAAATTGCTATATATTTTTGAGTTATTATAAAATCCATATACAATGATAGCATTTCTTTGAACAATTCATGTTTTGGACTTTAAAAGTTTCTGCCTTGTTTCATCATACATGTTTTATATGTACGGCCGTGAGCATACCCTTTGATGTTTCCCTTTTTCCTCATCTGTAAATGCTTTTATATTTAAGGACAGTATTGATTTCTGCCCTCTCTGTAATGATATTGATGATACCAGTCTCTCCTTGTTATGATGTCTTGAAGGGCACTTCTTGTAAAATGTACTTCACCGCATTGTAAATGCACAGACAAGTTTAGCCATTTTTGGGGGAAGTTTTATATCTGTCTTTATCCACTTTGTTTTGCCCTCTCTGATTTTGCCTTTCCTCTCATTTCTCTCCCTCATCCATCTCCCGCTGTTTCTATTCGCCCTGTGTCGTCAGCATTATGTGGAGGTTATATCCAGGGCAACTTTGGCACCATCCTGTCACCTGGCTTCCCAGACTTCTACCCACACAACCTGAACTGCACATGGATAATCGAGACCTCCCATGGCAAAGGTTAGCAGAGAAATTCTGTGTCAACACATGCAGCAGTCAAATTCAATTTCCCTTACAATTTTATTTCCCCGTACTGAGTGGCCTTTGTATTTTGCCGAACAAGCTGACTTTGTGCGCCCGAAGTGCTGAGAGGCTGGCCTAGGGCTACAGTGCCATGAGACGGTTCTCCAGTCATGTCACCTTTGGTAGTGCGCTCACATCAAATTGACAGAGCCTTATTTGCAAATGCCCTCTCTGCGTGGGTGTAATGTGTGTAACTAGGAGGGACAGGGAATTGATCCTGTATGCATTAGGAAACTGAGAATGTTGTGTTTCATAAAAATCCAAATACTTGAGCCTGTTTCCAGTGAATATAAAGCCGTTTTCTCATATTAACCCTTGGACGATGTCCGGAAAATCTGGTCAGGACAGTTTCTTTCTCTTACATGTAGCACACAACAGGAGATTGTCCGTGCCAGATGCGTTCTCACTTACTGGAAATACTCTGTTTAGTCTAAGCGAGGGGTGTGGTGGTGGCTGGGTAGAACATGCGCCAACCCTTACTGACAGAAGTCCCCAAATGTCGTTGTCGGTCCGATTTGATATCTTTGTGTAAATCAACCTCCTTCTTCACCGTCGTATGTTTCTATTCTTCTAGTTTTGTTTCAGCCGCATGATAGAAACATCAACAACTCGCCTACTCGCTCGGGGTGAATTCTCCAGACAATGACCTGCTCTATTCACACATGAGCTCAATTGAACATATCACAGACTTTGTATTAGGGAACTGGCAGAGTAATGTCCGTTTAATCCCCAGTCCATCTGGACTGCTGTGGCAACAACTAGTAACTACAACACCACACCGGATCTAACTAGACTGGAATCAAAACAACTGGCACGCCGCACACGCTTGTTTGGGCTTGCGATCCGGCCAAAGAGTAGTAACGGTTTTGAGTGGATGGCGAGCGCGAGAAGCCAAAATGGATGCCAATAAGATTTTGAATAGAAAGTTTACTTTTTAAAAGTTGCCAAATGGTTCCATTGACGAGACCAAAGTGATGTGTGTGTTATGTCGTTGTGAACTGAGCTATCATCGCAGTACGTCCAGTCTGAAGTACCACTGGAAGGCCAAGCACACAGCTGATGCCAATTCTCCGCCCCCTCTCGTCAAAGTATTTTTTTCACCCTTTTATTGATGGACAGAGTTGAGATTATTTACTCAAGTGACCCAAGTGAGAATTGTACATGTGAAATTGAACACAGTAGGCTATATGCCATTGTTGTTTTCAATAAAAAAGAACATTTGCACAAAGCAAGCTGATCCACTTTTCCATGTCAATAAGAGCATTTAAATGAGAAAAAATAATGGGAGAAAAGTAAATCAAGGGACAAAAATATAATGTAAACAATATATTTTTATCAATAGATCTTTTTTCCTCTCTTATTCAGGTGTCCAATTCACCTTCCACACCTTCCACCTTGAGAGCCCTCATGACTTTTTGTTGGTGACAGAGAACGGCAGCTTCTCTCAGCCCCTGTGGAGACTAACGGGCTCCACACTGCCTCCACCTCTCAGTGCAGGACTGTTTGGGAACTACACGGCTCAGATCCGCTTTCTTTCTGATTTCTCCGTTTCCTACGAGGGATTTAACATCACTTTCTCTGGTAAGAATGGATTTAGTTAATCAACATACTGAAAGACAAAAAGATGGATAGCTGGTGCTGATCACAGTACTGAGCCATGCAAATTTAAAAGAGAGAAAGAATTAAAAAGGTTACAACATTAAAAGCACTTAAGGATCATATTGAGAGTGGACATCTCAAGTCCCTGAGTATGGATCTAAGTTCTAGCCATGACCTTTTAATTACAAGGGTCTGTTTCAAGTTATTGACACTAAACAGCAATGCTTAGTTGGGTGGAGGCCACCATAAACAAGGAGCAAATACCTATCTAAGTATTTGTCCTAGAAATGTAATTTCAGCCACTCAAAAGTGAATAATGAAAAGGTTAACATCTAGAGAATTGATTATTTGAAATTAATCAATTAACACAAAGCACTTATGGTCATTTAACCACTAAGAGCATCATTTCACCTCATTTGGCTATCACAGCATGCCTTGATTTGAACACCAAGGCACAGTATGAAGAATAGCACCAAATCTAATAGACTGACAGTTTGAAATATCAAATACCACCTATTTTAAAAATGGACTGAGGCCTCAGGCCACAGGACATGGCAGTAACTATACTGTTATATTTTATAGAAATAAACCTCACAAATCACAGTTAACCTGGTATTTCTATGTATTAATGCAACGCAGAACACACAACATTTACACCTTTTCTTTTTATTCTTTCTCGGTTTTTCCAGAATATGATTTGGAGCCATGTGAGGATCCTGGAATCCCACCCTACAGTACCAGAAAGGGCCTGCAGTACGGAGTGGGAGACGCCCTCATCTTCTCCTGTTTCCCGGGTTACCGACTGGAGGGTCCGGCGAGGGTGACATGCTTAGGGGGCAGGAGGCGGGTGTGGAGCTCCCCTCTGCCAAGGTGTGTTGGTAGGTGGTCACATGTTTTATTTTGGCTTTTTTCTCTTCCCCTCTACCCCTCTCACAATGACACGTTGCCACACTAGCCTTTTAAATACACCCATTAAGAAATGTACAACACTCTGTCACATTGGAAGACAGGCATTTCCCTTTCAATTCTCTTCATTATCATCTCTCCATCACCCCATGTTTTGTCTCTTCATTGGATAGCTTCCCAGAAACAGCTTTTTTTGGCTTTGTCTAAATTATATAGAGCAGCAGCTCTAATGAGGATGACATTAAAGAGCTGAATTATGTTAATCAGTGATGTTGCCCATTGCTAATGCTTTGGAAGCATGATGAGTAAAACTGCAGATTTAGGTCAGTATGTTGATTCTATGACAATATTCTTTGAGTCTTTATGATAGGTAAAGCACGGAGCATGACCATGGTTCTACTATATATCCAAAGCACTGTTAAACAATGACTGCATATAAGAAACAACAGAGATCTGCTTTAATTATTTTATGGGAGGAGCGCCGGATAAGACCCTGGGCACCTTGCGTAATATTGCTGCCTCTTTGGGGTCCGAGCTATAGCCTTGTGCTACAGCCTTTACCTCAACCTGCGCGTCTGATTGGTCCCTTGTCTTTTGTCTGTCTGTGTGTGTGTCTGTTTATGTGTGTCTGTTTCTGCATGTGTTGTTTTGTCTCCGTCCCAACCAGCTCTCCTCTATGTGTTTCTTGGCCCTGGGACGCGTTCCTTGTCTCACTGTATTGTTTTTAATTGTTTGTGTATGTTAATTTTTGAATATTAAAAAATAAAATAAAAAATTTGATCACAAATAAATTATTTCATGGGAGTATTTTCACCCCTTGCTTATTTTCTTTCTTCAGTTTCTAAACTTAGGAGGTAATTTGTAAGCATTAATATTTTGACACTCTATTGGAAACAAGTAATTACAGTTTAGTAATTACAATTTGCTGACATCACATTTGTTTTCGTTACCCACACCAATAATATCTGATTTTTGTCTAAATATGTAGGTCAAGCTATTGTAATAAATACATTTTCACTTGACTGCCTCTTTTACTTTGGTTCTCATTTGGTGTTTATCTTTTGGAATAAAGATGCTAGTTTGTAGTTTATTGGTCTTTTTTGCCTCTCGATGAATCCAAATTTGTGTAGGTTGACACTAAAAAGACATTTTGTCACTTTTCATACTTCATATTCAGCCTTAGAAACTTGATGCATCTCCATATACCTCTTTGACAGTCCCATCAGCTCATCATGCCTAACTTCACAAGATCAAATGCGGGATACATTTGTGGTCATTTCAATTCTGGCAGATATTTTTCTATAGAAAACTTTGCCCCACTCTTTTTCTGATGTGAATTGGAAAAAGCAATTTTCACATAGAGCTGAAATTACTGTTAATCATATTCCGATTGCATTGTGATTATGATGATATGCCACTCAACATTCAGGTTTAGTCACTGACCATATCCCTCTCCCCATCACCTCTCTTTTTGCATGAGAGCATGAATAAATTCACTGTGAGTTTCAAGCATATAGCGATTGACATGTCCTCTGCTCTCTCCAACACCACCGCCTTCTCCCCTCCTCTCTCCTTCTGTCTCTCTGTCCGTCTCTCTGCTCCCTCTCTTTTTCTCTAGCTGAATGCGGCTCATCCGTGACTGGCATGCAAGGGGTGCTGCTCTCACCCAACTACCCCGGTTACTACGGCAACAAACACGAATGCATCTACTCCATCCAGACGCAGCCCGGCAAAGGCATCCAGCTTCGAGCACGAGACTTCAGACTGGAAGAGGGTGACATACTCAAAGTGAGGGGGTGGGGGGAATTGTACCCTCCCCACGTGTGTACGCAGCCGTGTTAGCACATGTGTGTTTGCAGACCTAATCACCTTAATTCAGATGCATCCTCCCACTCTCCCTCTCTCCCTTCCAGGTCTTTGATGGCAGCAGTAATAAGGCTCGTCTGCTGGGGGTGTTTACAGGCAGCGAGCTGCTCGATACAACCCTGAACTCCACCTCCAGCTCCATGTGGCTGGAGTTCATCAGCAATGCGGATAACACCAGTAAAGGCTTTGAGCTGCACTTCATTAGTGAGTAACACACAAACACCCACCTTTCTGTACATTTAATATTTACATTTTAGTATAGTTTGTTTGCATATATCTAATTTTCCAACCCTTCTTGGTGCCTGCTGTTTTCTGCCACATAAAATCCCATTCATACTTTCTTTTTTAATACACTCCTACTCCTTGTTCTGACCTTCCTCGGATTTCCTCCCCCCTCTCTCTCTCTCTCTCTCTCTCTCTCTCTCTCTATCCCTCCCTTCCTCCCTCCAAGGTTTTGAGCTGGTGAAATGTGAGGATCCAGGTCTACCCCAGTTTGGCTACAAACAGGAGGACAAGGGTCATTTTGCAGGGAGCACTGTGTCTTATAGCTGTGATCCAGGCTACACCCTGAAAGGTCCCGAGGTACTTACCTGCCTGCGGGGGGAAAGAAGGGCATGGGACAGCCCCCTCCCTCTCTGTGTTGGTGAGTGTCAGATGCTCTACAAAGGGGCTAGAAATCAAGTGTGTCTAAAAGTAAAGGCAAAAGTATTAGTTTATTTGCCATTGTACTTTTGGGTTCAGCTGATGTGTTCTTGCATTTCATTATATTAAGTTCAGCTGTTCACCTAACATGCAGTGTGTGATAGAGGAAGTACTTAGATTCTTTATTTAAATAAAAAGTATTTATACCACCGTGTAAACATATCCTGGTACAGGATGAATAAAATAAGCCAGTATGCAGAATGACCATGGTGAGTGTTGTATTTTTATATTCATATTATGCTGTTTGATGTTGTAGCTAAAGATTAGTTGTTTAAATTAAAACAACTCGTCGGATTTTATAAACTGTATAAAAAAAATCTTAATATGCAATCTAACTAGTAGCTAAGGCAGTCACAGAAAGGTAGTGAAGTAGAAGTATTAAGAACCATACAATAGAAATAATAAAGTAAATAGTAAGAAAATAGTAAGTGCTTCAAAAATGTAAATGTGCCACCACTGGTTATGTCAGCTACCCTATGGGATGTAACCTAGTATTATGTAATGTTATGCTATTCTGTGCTATCCTGCCTAACATCCCAGTGTGTTATTACCTTTCCTTACATCACTATCTGTTACCTGCCATGTTAAGTTCAGCTCAAACTTTAGTTTGCATTAAACAGCATTGTGTTGTATTGCATTTTATTACAGTTTTATATCAGTGACTGCTTTACCGTTTGGCCCATTGGTAATTCTATCCAGATTTTTGAGCTGAACTAAAATGTCTGACCTAGTTCCTCATCCTCATAACAATGTGACTATGCCGTTGCAGGTTTCTGTGGTTTGTTTTAGCTCTGCTTTTTTGGGTCATCCATTTGGTTGCTTTCCCAGCACCTTATTCTGCGCATTAGCTCATCTAAAATGACTCTGCTCTATTCAGCTCTGTATATTCATTCATATTGCATCATGATTGCAAATCCCCCCTTTTCACATTATTTATTTTTTCCTACAATAAGACTGTTATATTAACAGCACACCAGTCACATGGGCAGGTTTTTAACCCCTTGCTGTCTGAGCCCAAAAGACTTTAAAAATCAATTTTATGGAGATCATTTCTCCATTAGAGAGTATACACATTATACAGTATACACTCGTTTTGTAAAGTTCACCTACAGTTCACCTGCCAATGTTTGCCTAGTATCTGTTATTACTTTTCAGAACTATTAAACTGACATACATACATGCCTATATGGTGTCATGGTAACAAACCCAAAGCATTTACTTTCTCCTGGGTGACACTTTGACAGTGTCTCTCAGAAACCAGCCAGAAGCTCAGTAAGGAAAACAGGCAGAGTGTTGTTCTTTGACATCAGCCAATGTTATTAGAATAATATTGCTTGGCTTCCATTTCAACCTAAACTGACAGGTAATTCCATGGTTATAAACAACATTCAGCACACTGTATGTCTCTGAACAAGTTTGTCCTCCCAATGCCCCTTTCACAGCAGGCGATAGCCTAACAGCTAGAGTGAATTTGGGAGCAGATGAGGGACTGCTTCTGTTTGTAATGGTGGGATTATTTTCTAGCAGGGGGGACACACTGAACACAGATGAGAAGGGTATAGCGAGCAGGGGAGGGGGAGAATGAAATTGAGTTGAAAACAATACAGAGAGTCTATATCCTTAAAGTTGCAAGGTTGAATCCCAGAGCAGCTTTAGGTTGGATTTTATTGATACTTAAAATTATAGTGCATGCACAATGTAATTACATTGAGCACCTTTATAGCAAAAACACACATTTCTACATAACAATGTCTTTTAATACTTTGTGTTTAATTAAGATGTTTGTGTATGTGTCTGTTTGATTTGTAGTGTGTCTTCTATAAATTGTATATCCATATATCCAACAACCCTTGGATGCCCCTCTCTAACTCTTGTAGAGAGGGACAGTTGAAGAGAAGAGGGTGAGACAAAAAGAGAGAAGAACTTGAGTTGATTCTAGAAATGTGTATGTCTAGACGTAGATTGAAAGGGTAGAGTAGCTGGGGGAGTTACACTGCCGTGACAGCACTGAGCAGTAGTTTCTTTGGTCATAATGCTAGAAGAAAGAGATGGCTTTGTCTTACTGTGATAGATCACCCTTCTTCACTCTCTCTTTTCACTTCATGAAACAGCAGTTTTGCTTCAACATAGAAGCACAACTGAGGGACAAAGCTTAAAGAGAGTTTAAATCCTCACCAATTGTTTAAATATGAATATGTTTATGTTTAAATTTTACTAATATGTTTATGCTTCTTTTTATGCATGTCTCCTTTGAACCAAGCATGAGCAATTTTATGTATGTGTGTATCGTTTTGTGTATTTATGCTTTTACAGCGAAAATGATCAGAGGCCAGCTCTGGTGATTATTGCTGTTTAAATGTGCAATGCATGAGGTCGAGGGAAAAGGAAACAAAGGAAGGATTTATTTGCTAACATCAGGAAAAGCATGTTTGTCAAATGAAAGGTGACAAAATGTGCCTGACGTGTATGAAGAAACCACAGCTCATCCCGGTCTGGTGGTGTGTTGCTCTCTGTGTGTGTACTGTTTTGTGTTAATTTTTTTAATTCCTTTTTTGCCAGTCCGCCCCTGTGTCTACCATCGTTGCTGTTTTTCATCACAGGGTCTATTTGTAACAGATTGATATTACAGCCGTCACCATCACCATCATCATCAGTATGATTTGGCGACCTCCATTTTCCTCCTGTTTGAAGGAGCTACGCTCCTCTCCGTGGAAGGAAAAGAAACAAGAACACTTTCATCCTCTTCCTGTCAGATTAGATGGCTTCAAAAATGTTAACAAAAACACTTTCACTCCGTTGTTGGAGAACATTTCCTTTTTATCCATTCACTTTTAGGATAACAATAGGTGGTGGTAATTGAAGGGGGGGTGTTGAAAATTGCTTTTCAATCACAGAGCATTTCTGATGGCAATTCCTTACTTAAGGCTGAAAAAACCCTCCATTCTTCTGACTGTTCATGACAAAATGCTTTGGCCTCCGGTGCTGCTTTGTAGTTTCATAGTTTGTGTTGTTTTTGTCAAAAAGACAGAGCTTGTGTTTGGTGTGGACCCCGTACCTCAGGGGGCTTATTAAACCATGATATGATACTAGAACCATCATATTGTCTACTACCACTACTACAAGCACACCTCTATGCATCATAAATGACATTTCTCTGTTGGACAAGTAACTTGTGACAAGTCTTCCACTGTCTTGGTATCTATTGCCTACTGTGTTACCCAAGTAGATGCTAATATCAGCGAGAATTTTAAAATTGCAACTGTGTATATATTCTGGACCATGACAGGATATATCTTTTTCTGATTGATCCCTAAAAATATAGCATAAAGTATAATAACTATATTACCATATCAGTGACTGATATATTTAACTACATTTAACTCTTTTCTTTTAAAGTTACACTGAAGTTGAGTCTAATATATTACATGTTGTGTTGTTCAGTCAACATGTCCATCAACTTTCAAAGGCAACAAGAGGAAGTCATTGGTTAAGATGGTGGATTGCCTTCACTGAGCCAAGGAGATACACAGAGTATATTAAGTTGGCTGCTCTCCCTCCTATCATTCAAAATGCTAACAAGATGACACAAGCACATCACATGTAAGCATATGACTGCTATGGTCAAGAAAGCTGACTGGGGAGTCCCAGCTGTACCCCACATCCCTGTATGCTAAACAACTAGGGGATAGCTAAGCCATCTTAGGGAATAGCTTACACCCTTTGAATAGGGAATTCCAGTATCTCCCTTCTGGACAGAGGCTAAAAGTCCCTGGTTGCAGAACTACAAGATTCAAAAACATTTTTGTCCCATCGGCAATCACTCTAATAAACAAACTGCAGAATTAGAATTACTTGCACAAAATGCACAAACACATTGGTCATGTACTGTTTTCTATTCTTTTTATCCATGTTTTACTGTCTCTATTACATGTTTTAATGTTTGGTGTGTTGCATGTTGTGGTGGTCTACAAAGTTTTAAGGATGTCCTGCCTCTTAGACTGTAAACCTATTTTACCCACGGGTACCAATAAAGTAACCTGAACCTATGTCAGTAATTAATGATGACAAGAGGAAACTGATGTGATGCACTTTACTGAAAGTGAGGTGATGCAGTTTCTGGCATCTTAAGTATGTTCACTTTGCTTTCCGAACATTGATGAGCTTGTACTTATTTTGCACTTTCTTTACTTTTACTCCTAATCATCACGCTCCTCCTTAATCCCACTGTCTTTCTGTTTTTACCTCTTTCTAGCTGAGTGTGGGGGCACCATCAAGGGTGAGCTTTCCGGTCGTATTCTGTCTCCGGGCTACCCAGCCCCATATGAGCACAACCTGCACTGCTTGTGGACCATTGAGGCTGCCCCTGGAAGCACTATAAGGTCTGAACAACAATCTTTGTTTCCTTGTTTGTGCTTTCTAGTTTTCTGATTACATTGTTCTTTTACAGACTTTCTTTCAATCTACCACCTTTCAATATACTTCCAATTTAGCCCACCTTTTTGCAGTGGTATTCATCACTTTCACAGGCTGCTGTGTAATCAATCTTCAGTGAGCTGCTATTGCCCAATAGTTGAGTTACTACTGGGTGAGGGGATATGTTACCTCAGAGCCTCAAGAAAGTCAAGTGTTTGGCTTTTAAATGTATGGGTGTTATTTGCTGAATTTGATTAAATGTAAAAGCCTACAAGGTAAATGGTTTTGGCTCAACGTATTCGTTGATACCTTTCTATACTATTTAAACATGAGGTTATTCTCTAGCACCATATTTATTTCCTGTTATGTATATTAGATTAAACAAAGATGTTTTCTCCATAATTTGTCCACCAATCCTAATTTCCTGCCATTGTCAAGCAGCTCTTCAGGGTTGTAGTTGCAGCAAGACCAAGTGAACCAGTTGTCCTTTTTCCACCTCATGTCCTGCACATCAGCTCATTTCTGTGAAAGATGTGGCGAGGGGACATGAGTCAACGTGAAGTTAGCAAGCTAACGTTAGCCAACTGACGAGTTGTTGACCGGCTGACCGGTTCTGCCGTGCTGTCATGCTGCATCGGTTACAGGGAATGAGCTGAAGGAGAATGAGAATTTGCTGACCCTCTGCCACTGGGTCTAACCTAGCGGGCCGCTGACCCACTGCTGCTGGGTCTACCTGTTTACGACCCCACTGACACGTATTGTTACTGTGACAGCTAACAACAATCCCCATTTTGTTGTGTACCAATCAAATGACCATGGTAAACAGTCCAATGGCCTTTCTATCCATTTCCTTTCTATGGTCCTGCAGCTCATCCTTCGGGATGCCAAGGTGTTTGTCGACTGTGTTCTTGTGCTTACCCATGGTATTTATTCCCATGGGGTTGTGTTGTGAATGGTACACCCCAAGGACAGGCACCTAGAATCATTACTGGATGACGCAGTCAGCTTATCAGCCATAATGTGATTTTTTTTTTTATTCTTTTTTCTCTCAGACCAGCTAGAAAATGATGACATTTTCTTTATTGTCAGTTACATTTTTGACTCAAGTAATAGAACATTGGAATATCTACATGTACATATACATAATTATCTACATGCTTTAGCGTCCACCACCTACAGCTCTATTTGCTCTTCTCTATAGACTCTCCATGCATGCCTATTAACGTTGAATGTATTATAATAGCGTATTCATTTATGTATGCACATGCTTGTGGATGTGCTCATTGCTGTGGCTTTCAGGAGACAACTGAGACATTACAGTACCCTCATTTTGACAGTATTACTGAAGCAAGCTGCCAATTATTTAATTATTATGTTATAATTGTGCCTAATGAGACAACTTGCTTTTCTTTACCTCACCTCTCCTCAGCCAGATCCACCCCAACAATCCACACTGTAGCCTTTACCCTTCAAAAAAAACACACCTCCTCTCTCCCGTGTGTAATTATCCAGTTTGGTTGTTCCAGTTCCGAATCCCCTGCTATATGATATATATGATGTTTTTCTTTCCTTCAATAATAGCTATTTTTACATTGATAAAAAAAACTATATAATTTAAACACCAAATGTATTATAAATGTTTGAAAAAATGTTGGTCCCTACACTATCCTTCTATTTTTAAGGTTTAAGACTATCTCGGCTAAAGTAACACGCCTGTTAATTCCAGCTTGCTAATGGCTGTGCACTAAACATTAAAACAGGGACCTGTTACTATTAAAATCTGGACATATTTAGATTCTAAGCTTTTAATTTATTTGACCAATGACTGGCAACCTCTTCTAATCTTATATTGAACTGTTGCTCAGATGTATCTATCTCTTTCTACCCTTTCAGTTGTTAGTCTGGTTGAACCATTGTACAGCATTTTGTTCTCCATGTACAAAACAAACCCCTCATACAAAACAACAAATAGTTGTAAAGAACATTTTCTGCAACCCAAAAAAATCTTTGCTGAACTCTTTAACCCACAGTGTATTATCACAAAATGCACAGGACACATTCTTAACAAATGGTGTCCTTGTGAATGTTGAAGCTTTAACCCTGGTGGTGTTCTTCTCTGTCCATTAAGCTACTTAGGACTGAAGACATGAGTCAGATATTTATTAACATGCTTATTATATCTTCCATGTTTTGAAAATTGAAATGGATTGCCATTAAGCCACAAACATGGAGCCAGCAAAGTGTGTTGGGTGTATTTGGAATATTAATTGTGTTCATGCACTGTCATGACGCAGCGATGTAAAGTAATGGAATAAGCTTGTAAGCCTAGGTACTTGAAGGAACAGTGACGTTCAAGGAGAACACTGTAAACCCATAAGTACATGTGTATTATATATGAAGGGACATGAGGACAAGGCAGAGAACACAATAGATGGTTTAAGTAGGAGGGCTATGATCTCTCTCTTCTCATAAATTGGATTAACTTTTCCTGAAAGATAACGCGCCGATCATAGTGGAACATGTATTGCTTATATGAATCCTAGCATTTTTTAATGTTTCTATAAACAAGGTTCATCAATTTTAGGGGGACAGGACAAAATTCATAATATAAACTTAAAAGATAGTGATCAATTGTACTATTTGTTTATGTTTGCAGACAACAGCAGAGCTTTGGTATCTGCCCTGGGAATGCATTGTCATGCTTTTTACACAGTAGCCAGTATTTGCCTCTTTCAGACGCTTTCCGCGTCAGTTTGATCACGCTTTCATTTCAAATCCAGTGTGTTGGACTAAATGCAAAACAATGAAAAACATGCCCTAATACTTTCAGACTGTACTGCATACTGTGGTATGTCATTTTCATAATATTGGACAGTTCTGTGTGGTTGTCTGTATGGATTTATTTGTGTGTAAGCTGCACACACACATTCCTAGGTCCCTCATGATTGCTAGTTTAGGTTCATTAGTGCCTTCACTACCTCTGGGTCCCTGGCATTCCTCTGCATGGTATGCTCCATATCCATGACTTTGATCCTTCCCACGCAATTCATTATTGAGAAGAATTTGCAATGCATTAGCCCAGGGATTCCTTGTATATCAAATAGTGTAACGGAAGGTAGCACACTAATCAAACCACACTGAGTTCATGAGAGACTAGGAGTTGTGCTGAGTGACAGCTAAACATCTAAAAAGCCTACGGACTGATTTGCAGAGAGTTTTTGATAGAAAGAGAATATACGTGGGAGGCAGATACCGCAATACATACATGAAGCGATAAAAACAATATAAAAGGAATAGCAATGATAAGGGAGACATTTCACCAATCAAACATTCAGTAGTTAGGGCTACAGAGATCAATGGGGGGAATCTACCTTAGTCCACATGGTACACTGAACAATGAGGCCATAAGTATTCATATGGAAATTTATTTTTATTATTTAACATTTAGTAATGAGCATGCCCTTGAGTTTGAGAGCTCCATTGCTGTTAAACATGCTATTCTGTGTGGGTTATGAAACTGTGTAATGCTTTTGGGACTGTTCTTCACAAGGCATCAATAGATGTAACACAGCATGTGAGAAGGAGGGATTTTAGTTAGACCCATAGTTAAACTCTGTCCATAGTACAGTATGGCTATGGGAGTATGGAGAATTGGCTTCTTTTATTTTGGATAATAACAATGATCTCAGAGAGAGAGAGAGAGAGAGAGAGAGAGAGAGAGAGAGCTGAGTTACAAATTGTCTTCAAAAAATTTCAAAAATGCTGCTGTCGCAGTATCTTAGTAGTTGTTCCTTTGTTGACTGTCTACGGAGCATCTCCAAGGATTTGTCTCTAGATAAGATCTTCAGTACTGTCTGTTAAAAATAACTTACTGTATTCAAATTATTTTTAAGGGTGGGTTTCCCTTTAAGCCACATATACCACTTTTCCAAAGCAGTGCATCCCCCATTTATCACAGAAATAGTGCCCTCAGTCTCAGATAAAAATGCACATGTATCTTACTGGGTTCAAACAGCCCAAAACAAAGTTTCATATACAATGTATTTCCTGCGTGTGCGTGTGATTGTGTCTGTATCTTCTGGATCTGAGAACCAATTTGAGTTTTGGACCATTCAAAATATGGATTGTACACAACAAAGTTGTACTGTCTTTTCTGTACTTTTTAAGGGGGTATGTTAAGAATATGAAGTTGGGTTTTTGTCACTTTAAATAAAGTTCAGGTTAGAAAAAGATTTGAGATTGGTGATAGTGAAGAATAGGGTTGAGTGATAAGAAATGAATGTGGAAAATGGATGGTTCAAATACAACAAGGGTGCTTGTACTCTCCATGACTTTTACTTTTATCTCACTGATTAATTATCCAATTTCACACCTTTTCTTGCCTAAAATAATTGTGCCTGTTCTTTTATCTGTATAACACTGTTTACATGTTATTGCATCATGTGCCTTGCAGTACATGGAGCAAACAAGCTTGGTGTCAAGACAACATCCCGACGTGTTGGCTGTACAGGCTAGTGTGCTTGGTGTCTCTTAAAGCTCTTGGTATGGATGTGTTCTTGATGGATGATCCCACAGGGACAGTCCCACAGAGGCCAAATCCACACATACTGATGAGGTTAGCTCTCAGTGTGACATTGCCTTTATACACACAATCTCAATTAGTTGTGAGAAAGCAGACAGTTCCAAGCGCATGTTTGCTCTTCATCTCTCTTCTTCCTCATAACACACACACACACACACACACACACACACACACACACACACACACACACACACACACATAACATACTTACTTATTTATCATCTTCATGCACACATACAAGTACTGTGAGGACTCCCCACAGGACTCGTAATTGCAGCTAGACTATTTTGTATTCATATGAGAGTGTCTCGGCACACTCTATTTCTCTCTCTGTTTCTCTCATATGAATACAAAATAACTTAGGCAGAATCAAAAGAGACCTGAGAAATCTTTTCCATCCTTCTCTTCCTCATCTCCTTGCAGCGATTCCTCTGACACTTGATCGAGCTATTTTTTTCTTGTGAAGAAAATGGACAAGTGTAAAGGAGAGCCCTCAGCTGTTCACTTGAAAACATGGCTTTCTATGATTCCACAAAACATTAACTCTACACACATTTCCTATTCCTTGCTGGGTCGAACAGTATTTCCACTTCTCTCTACCTGTAGTTTTAATTATTCCTTTTGTACCCTACCCACTCCACTCCAACGCATCCCTCAAGCATTTGTGTCAAGTGGAGAACTTGTCTTTAAATGGAATTTTTACTGGCAACAAACCTTGTTTTTAGTTGCTCTGCAATGAACAACTTCAGATGACTATCTGTAAAGCATATTGTTCACATTTAAAAAAAAAAAAAAGAAAGGTGAACCTGTACATACACTGTGCTCTCTTTCACACACAAGTTTCAGATGTAGCTGTGGTTGCAGGGTTTGCATAACAGAGTGCACTTATAAGACACTAAATAAAAACCTTAAAGAGGATTGGTTCATAAAAGAAAAGTTTAGTCTGCACATGTTCAACTAAGAAAAAGACTGAGTGATTTTTACACGCCAGTCTCCACATCTTTTCTTGCTACCTTCCTGCATTCCTCTTACAGTATCTTCTCACCGTCTTCTCTTTTTCACTATCTCCTTATTCCCGCCCCCTAGCCTTCACTCTCAGAGAGTGACGAGGAGAGATAGGCTATTTAGATCTTGTATAAATGGAACAAATTATCCTAACATGCAGCCCACGTCCATCTTATCCATCCAACTGCTCAGCAGAAATCCCTCCATCCGTCAGAGCTTCCTCTGCTCTCCATCAACCTCTTATCCTCCCGCCGCCATCCTCTTCTTCCAGTAACCCAGCATTGATTAACGTTGGTCTTGTTTTTGTTCTCTCGCTCACCTTCTACTTTCCCCCAACATACGTCTTCCTTTCCACCCCCACTTTTTCATCTTCCTTTTAACACATAAATCTGGAAGTAGAACATGATGCCGTTCGGTGTCTGACAGTCCTGAAGGTTGCATTAGAACCAGAGACCCGTCAGCTCATGAGCATGGATTCAACACGTGACCGGTGCTCGATTCCGACATTGCTAATGCAAATCCCCAGAAACATCTCTCTCACATCCTCAATGCTGTCTCGTAACACCTACATGTGCTCACACACTGTACATATGCATATTAATAATAGGGCACACACCTATACATATATAAGCAAATGTGTTTGTTTTTTTGTTTTGTTTTGTTTTTTTACTCATGCTGACAAATCCTGTGAAACACCTGAGCACCTCCTCTCTAGGGTATGGGGAGGCGCAGCATTTAAGGATCGTAGTACATAAGGGTTTCTTAACAACCTTTGCATAACAAGCATCTGACTGCCTGTGGTGCTTATATGACAGGGATGGAGGCCTTTGGATACGAAGTGGAGGGGCTAGCCTTAATGTTTCTGGGGGCGGCTCTCACCAGAAATTAATGATGTTTATAATATAATGCTATAGTCCACCTGGACTGGTAGAATTATTTGAGAGATTTCACACATTTGGGGATTTAGCATTGCATAATATCAAACATTTTTTTACGATTTCGTTAAGTAATTTTAATTTTTAATTTAATTTGAATATTTTATTACTTTATTTGTTTCTACTATTTCATCTAGTGAACTGAGATCGCTCAGACTCATTGTTTCTTTGTACCAATATCCACCATCACATTTACACACAAATACGTACTGGGGGGTCTGCCCAACTATTCCATGTTTTAGTCGATTTGCTCACGTTACTCATTAACAGAATCTTTTCCGGTTCCTCCTCAGCAACAGTTGCTAAAAAAGGATCACTTTCACACCCACATTTTTAGATTTACTAGAGTTGTTGACACCCATCTCTCCCATCTTTAAACCGCTACCACCCTAAACAGAAGAAATGGGTGTATTTTCTAATTCTCAATAGACAAACTTTGGGGTTAGATTATCTGTGCCACAATAGAAAACACAGTGTTGTAATTTAAGTTTGGGAGCAAATCACAATTTGATGTCTGTGATATAAACCGGTTTAGCTCGCTCTCTTCTATCTCCCCTAAGCTCATATGTATTAGTAATGTGTTGCAGTTTGTTCTTTTGCAATGTTATTATTTGCATTGTACTTTGAATGATTACTGTATATCACAAGGTATTCACAAGAGAACTGTAGGCAGAGGAATGGGTGCAAATAATTAGTATTTATGCAAGTTCTTTGATGATGATAGTTGGAAACGTGCTGCTTTACAGACATAAGAAAGTTAATGTATATGCCTGTCTCTCTCAGTGCCTCTGTTTACCAGGCGTGGATACCTATTGTATGTATGAGTTTACCTCTCAGTGTACATTTGCGTGACTATGTACTTGTGCGCCTGTCTGCATCTGTTTGTTTAATGTGCACTTATTTCACCGGCATTACAACAGGACTTGTCAAGTAGGTTATGTATAGTATGCACACACACACACAGCACATTGTTGAGTAGCCTCTGGCTGCTGCCCACACATCAGACAGTATGGGAATCGGAGTCTGACACCAATTATGCAGAAATGGTGGGAACTTGTGGCTAAACCCGACATATCAGTAGGTTGCTGTTTTTCTTCATCATCTGAAACTCAATGGTGTGTGTGTGTGTGTGTGTGTGTGTGTGTGTGTGTGTGTGTGTGTGTAAAGGGATGAGGATACTAAAAGTACCATGATTTCCTCTGGCTGGGACAGAGGTCAACATTGAACACAAAAAAAAAGATATTTTGACAAAATGATTACTGGACAGATTTATAATAAGCCCAGCTTAAGCTTGTGGGTCATGTAAAAAAATAAACAGACTCTTTTTCAAAATGGCTCTTGCTGCATGAGCATCATATTTCAATCAGTGTTGTATGCTTTATATTAAAACTGACATTATTGAAACATGAGGGAGAGTCAGCAATTTACTTTGGGGAAAAATGGTTTAGATTGAACTTTCATAATTAAATCATTTTCTGAGTAGTTTTTTTCATGAGCTCTTTAAAAACATTTTAATAAATTTTGAAGTCACAGAACAAAATATCATACATTTCCATGAGGTTGTGATGCCTTTGTTGTATCATTGTGTGTTATGATTTGTCACTGTTTTAACTGCATTACCAGCATGTGAGGGGTGTTCCCCACTGAGCTGATATTGACCCAATGCATTGAAGTATTTCTATATCTCTGTGACATGCATGCCAGATGTTACACATCATCCAGTAAAGCATTTGAAGCAACATGAGAGACAGTGTTTTCTTTTGCTGTCATAAATTTGGAAAACAAAAACGGTGTTTTGATAAAAGCTCTGTGTGCAAATCAGGTGAGGCGAGTTCAGTTCAACACCATTGTTTGCATCTGAGTACATCCCACTATATTCTCTTATTTTGAAGGCATTTAAGACAGCAATGTGTTTCAGAGAATTACTAAATCCAAGGCACAAATTAATTAATTATGAGCTGAGAAACATTTTTATCATTTCTTGTACTGGTAAGTAGTTCAGACGTAAGATGAAGCTGCTGAGGATCCGTTTGTCTCTAAATAAGCCCTTTATATTGAGTGGCCCATGTCAACATTTCCACCGGTCTCTCATTAGTTCAGAAATACCATTTTCTAAGCTTTTAGTCCTGCTCAGCCTGTCCAAAACACATACTTACACATGCTTACACTCAACACGAGCAATATATCATTATAAATCCACTGCATTGAGGTTAGCGCACTTACACACTCAAACACACAATCACAGTGCATTTCAAATCCAGTGGACCACCAGCTGGCTGACAGCTGTCTGTGCCAAAGTGAGGGGTAGATATTTTGACAGCATCATCTTTCTGATGTCTAGACTGAAACTATTAAATGCCGTGGCAGACGTATCGGTTTGACTGACATTGTGGAACATCCATTGAATGCTCTGGATCTGGCGTCTGTGATTCACTTTAAAATGTTATTAGTTTCCCTGCTTTATACATTCCCTTGTCCTTGTTTTTGTCTTTCCTCAATTCGTATTGTCTCATTTCATCACATTAATACCTTGTGTGCATTGATTCTTAGTAGTAGTAGTTTAATTAAATCTGTTTCCTCCTCAGTTCTCTGACTCATGCTTTTTAGTATTTTAGAAATAGGGAGTTATATAGATAAAAGTCGTGTATATATATATATATATATATATATATATATATATATATATATATAAAGCTTACAAGTACAGTGAGGGGAAAAAGTATTTGATCCCCTGCTGATTTTCTATGTATACCCAGAAAGAAATGATCAGTCTATAATTTTAATGGTAGATTTATTTGAACAGTGAGAGACAGAATTACAAGAAAATCCAGAAAAACACATGTCAAAAATAATGAGGGAAATGAGTATTTGACCTCCTCTCGATCAGAAAGATTTCTGGCTCCCAGGTGTCTTTCATACAGCTGTGATTAGGAGCACACTCTTAAAGGGAGTACTCCTAATCTCAGCTTGTTACCTGTATGAAAGACACCTGTCCACAGAAGCAATCAATCATTTATATTTCAAACTCTCCACCATGGCCAAGACCAAAGAACTATCCAAGGGTTTAAGGGACAAGATTGTAGACCTACACAAGTCTGGAATGGGCTACAAGACCATTGCCAAGCAGCTTGGTGAGAAGGCTGACAACAGTTGCTCCGATACTCCTCAGGGGTGACACGGAGGAGGAGGTTCGGAGTTTAGTGGGGGACTTTGCTCTCTGGTGTTGCACTAACTGCCTACAGCTCAACACCTCTAAGACGAAGGAGCTGGTCATTGACGTTGGGAGGTCCAGATCAAGACTGTAACCAGTCCTGCTAGAGGGAGTTGAGGTGGAGGCAGTTCAATCATACAAATACTTCGGGCTATGGCTGGATAACAAACTGGACTGGACAACACACACCAGCCACCTGTACAGGAAGACACAGAGCAGGCTGTACTTCCTGAGGAGACTGCGGTTGTTCAACATCTGCAGCAAACTGCTGTGGATGGTTTACCAGTCTGTGGTCACCAGTGTCCTTTTCTATACTGTGTGCTGGGGGGGCAGGATATCCAAGAAGGACACCTCCAGGCTGGATAAACTGATCAGGCGGGCCGGCTTTGGTCAGCATGAAGCTGGACTTACTGGTGACGGTGGCAGAGAGGACGACACTGGACATTACTGACAATGCACACTGTCCACAGCACCTAGAGGAGCCTGTTCAGTGGAAGGCTGCTCCTTC
>NC_045746.1:8374632-8374948 GCF_008692095.1 Etheostoma spectabile
GACCAACAGACTCAAGGACTCCTTTGTCCCTCATACCATTACACTCTACAACTCCTCTACCAGGGGGAGGAGGAAATGGGGCAAAGAGGACAGTACATAAATACCTGGACACTTTAACGCTTGACTCGACAATGACATTTTATAATAATTTATGGTAAATTACTTTTTTTATAGCCAAAGGTTTTTTTATTGTTATTATTACTGTTATTACTGTTATAGTTATACTTTCTTCCTCTTTTTTTCTCTCTCTACTGTATTGTTCTTGCTAAAAATGGATGTTTGGAATTTCAATTTCCTTGCAGGAGTCATCCCAAAA
>NC_045746.1:8374958-8375041 GCF_008692095.1 Etheostoma spectabile
ATTAATAAAGAGAAGTCTAAGTCTATTATTCGCAAATAGAAGAAACACAAAAGAACTGTCAATGTCCCTCGGCCTGGGGCTCC
>NC_045746.1:8375051-8389779 GCF_008692095.1 Etheostoma spectabile
CACCTCGTGGAGTTGCAGTGATCAGGAGAACAGTGAGCAATCACCCCAGAACTACACGGGAGGATCTTGTCAATGATCTCAAGGCAGCTGGGACCGTAGTCACTAAGAAAACAATTGGTAACCCACTACGCCGTGAAGGACTGAAATCCTGCAGCGCCCGCAAGGTCCCCTGCTCAAGAAAGCAGATATACATGCCCGTCTGAAGTTTGCCAATGGACATCTGAATGATTCAGAGGACAACTGGGTGAAAGTGTTGTGATCAGATGAGACCAAAATGGAGCTCTTTGGCATCAACTCAAGTCGTTGTGTTTGGAGGAGGAGGAATGCTGCCTATGACCCCAAGAACACCATCCCCACATTCAAACATAGAGGAGGAAACATTATGTTTCGGGGGTGTTTTTCTGCTAAAGGGACAGGACAACTTCACTGCATCAAAGAGACAATGGACGGGGCCTTGTACCGTCAAATCTTGGGTTAGAACCTCCTTCCCTCAGCCAGGGCATTGACAATTGGTCGTGGATGGGTATTCCAGCATGACAGTGACCCAAAACACACGGCCAGGCAACAAAGGAGTGGCTCAAGAAGAAGCCCATTAAGGTCCTAGATTTGCCTAGCCAGTCTCCCGACCTTAATCCCATAGACAATCTGTGGAGGGAGCTGAAGGTTCGAGTTGCCAAACGTCAGCCTCAAAACCTTAATGACTTGGACAAGATCTGCAAAGAGGAGTGGGACAGAATCCCTCCTGAGATGTTATACCTGGTGGCCAACCACAGGAAACGTCTGACCTCTGGGATTGCCAACAAGGGTTTTGCCACCAAGTACTAAGTCATGTTTTGCAGAGGGGTCAAATATATATTTACCTCATTAAAATTTAAATCAATTTATACAATTTTTGACATGAGTTTGATTTGTTTTTTTGTTTTTTTGTTCTGTCTCTCACGGTTCAAATAAATCTTCCATTAAAATTATTGACTGATCATTTCTTTGTCCGTGGGCAAAAATCAACAGTGGATCAAATACTTTTTTTCCCTCACTGTACAACAATTACAAATCTCTATTGTTATGCAGGCCTATTCTGCCTTTTACTTGTGGCTACTTAGGAGCTTAATAGACACTGGGATGACTGCATTTTTGAAACAGTTAAGTCCGAAGTAACTCTAAACCTCCTATCGGATGGCAGCAGCTCATATTCTGTATGCAGAACGTGACAGGTGTTACTAACTATTCTATTTGCTTGTTGCAAAAAACGCCTGTTCATAAATGCTTTGCATGGATGGAAGTGCTCTTTAACACCAATGATCTTCCAGGCAGTATGATATATATATTTTACCTTTGCTGCTTTTTTATCAACATTAATTGTACTCTCTATATTATAATAACAAAAAAAACTGACACTGGATAGTAATATTTTGGAAAGATGAAGGATGCAAAAGCTGTTTTAGAAATGACAACAAAGAATAATTTTTTTTCTATTGACTAAAGCTGTCAATGAAAAAGCCACAAGAAATGGACTGCTGCTGCCATAACTTCCATTAATAGGTCCTAAGGTGGGTTTAAACAAAAGCAAATGCAAATTGGAAGTGGCAAAAGTCAGATTCTAGTAACATTTTATAATTTTTTTTCTGTGAAAAAATAGAGCTTTTTGTTTAGCTAAATTGGATTGGATTGAATTGTATTATACGTGATGCGTGGGTGTTAAAGCCTAAATATACTGTATCAGTGTCTTCCAACAAGTATTATGGCCTCTAAAGTAGATTGTCTTTGTCTTTAACAGTCTACATTTCCTGGTTTACCATACGGAGGAGGTCCATGATGTGCTTCGGATCTGGGATGGGCCCCAGGATGGAGGGGTCCTGCTGAGGGAGCTGAGTGGCTCAGTGCTGCCCCAGGATGCCCACAGCACCTTCAACACCGTCAGCCTGCAGTTCACCACAGACTTCTTCACTAGCAAGCAGGGCTTTGCTCTGCAATTCTCTGGTGAGAAGGAAAGATGATGAGAGGAAGGGAGGGAGAGAGAGAGGGAGGGGAATGAAATGTTACATGGACCTGGGTTAAATGGCTAGGTTGTATCTGGGTGTAGAGAGAAAGATATCCCCACTAACAAGTTTAACTCTGAACTACGACTATAATATTCCTTTTTCATCTTCTAATGAAGGATCATTTCAACGTCTGATTGATTCTCCTCTTGCTTCTTCAGTCTCCACTGCTACCTCCTGCAACGACCCAGGCATGCCTACAAATGGGACCCGCGGCGGCGACAGCAGGGAGCCCGGGGACCATGTGGTTTTCCAGTGTGATCCTGGCTACATTCTACAGGGGGCCAACAGGATCACCTGCACGGAGATCAATGGTCGCTTCTTCTGGCAGCCAGACCCTCCTACATGCACAGGTATTACCACACCATGCTGTTATCAGGCTAATGATGCTACATGTATAATAATCAGAACTAGCCTGCATGTCGTCACATATATCTACTGCAACTGCTGGGTAATAAGAGCGTGTAGTACATGCAGTTTTTTTTCATACACAGTACATGTATACACCCATTGTTTTAGGAAAGGCAGTATATTCCTAAAAATTCTGTGTTTAAACTTTATGCAGATATGAGATTTTAAATTATATAACTATTAAAGACATAAGAGAACAGTATTAAAATAAAAGTATATAAAGTAAACCACACCCTACAACCTGCCTAATGCAGTATACTGTATCACTTCTCTTCCTGGTCCGAAACAGGTAGACAATACAGATTCCTAACATGATTACTTAACAGACTCCTTAAGTGAATCTTAAGTGGGAAACCCGATTGCCGTGCTCCCTAGACATTTCCCGAAGTGACTGCAGCAGACAGAGAGATGCGATTATCCTGTCTCTCAATAGCAACACAGACCTCTCAGTCAGACTTCTACTCTTACAGTATTTTTGTTAAATATATGATCACACTAGGTTCTCTCCAAAACAATGTGAATAAACAATGGTAATGAAGACCTTGTAATTAGATGCCTTGTTCAATTAGTGCTTAGCTTAATTTGTTGATAATTGGTTGGGTGAGGGGTTGGGCAGAACAGTTCTCTGACAGTTACAGGTTCAATTATGGTAAACAGTGTCAATGAGAATTAACTCAATGAAGAATTCTTTTGAAGGCACCATCAATAACAGTTAAAATGTCAATACTTTAAAAGTATGTTTTTCCGGAAACTTTTGAAACTTTATGTAGCAATGCAGCCTTTTTGTTTTGTGTAATATGATTTTTTTTTTTTATATTAGCAGTTCCATCAGTTGATTAACAATCAGCTAATTTGAAGAGTTTGCTGCATACTAGTTTTAACGAAATAACAGTTATAACAATGTGCAGAATAATGCAATAAGGCATTTTTTTAAATAAAAAAACTAAATAGAGAATTAGATGATGTATCATCTTAAGATATTTTTTTGACAATGTTTTTTGGATGAATATTCAATTGGGGAAAATTGTGTTTTAATGATGTTTACTGTTGCATTTGCTAATCAGCGTCTTCCTATTTATAGCTCCATGTGGCGGCAACCTGACAGGTCCTAGTGGGCTGATTCTGTCTCCAGACTATCCTGAACCTTACCCCCATGGAAGGGAGTGTGACTGGACAGTTTCTGTTACACCAGACTATGTCATCGCCCTTAGATTCAACCAGTAAGCTTCAGTAGCACATTAATTGCAACATGTGTGTTTGAAATTGAATATTTCTCTCTATTTCTAACCTATTTTATACAACAATACAAAATACAATACTCTCTGTCCATGTATAGAGACAGAGCGTATACGTCATACTCTGAAAGCCATGCCCACCGAAGGGAAAAAACAACTCTCCGTTCACTTGTATAGCGTGAAGGGGTGCCTCGTGAATTTTGTCTGCTAGCAAACAACTGAAATATGCCTAAAAGCTGATGGGTAAATAACCCACGACTTAAGTTTTTATAAGTTGCCAACTTGAAAAACTGAGACTAAAGTAGTAAATAATACAATACAATATAATAAGTTAACGTTATGTCTGACACAGCTAGCAGACGAAATTGACGAGGAGGCACCTTCATACAATGCAAGTCAGTTGAGTTATTTCCACTCCGGTGGGGGCGGGACTTAAATGCGCTCTGTCTCTATGTTTATGAATATTTTATCCTGTAAGGCCATGTAATAAAATTTATATTTTTTTATGACATTTTCAAATGATGCCACTGAAGTGTGTTACCTTACAGCTCATGTGTCTGCAAATGTTTATGTATGTTTTATTTACACTTCTGTAACCAGGTTCAGCTTGGAGCCCAGTTATGACTTCTTACATATCTACGATGGGCCGGACTCCCTCAGCCCCTTGCTGGGTAGTTTTTATGGCACCGATGTTCCAGATCGCATTGAGAGCAGCTCCAACACACTTTTCTTGGCTTTCCGCAGCGATGCTTCCCTCAGCAGCAATGGATTTGTGCTGCAGTACACAGGTGGGCACCTTTTTGGTTAGAGGAATGACTTGAAAAGCTACAGCATTTTGCTAGTTGGACAAAACAATCTAGCTATGGGAAACTTAAATTGTATGTGCCTGTGTCTGAATGCGCAAGACTTTTTCATCATCAGTTTTTCATCTCCAGCGTCTTAAAATTCTAAACAAAACAGTGAATTTTAAATAGAATGTGAAGCTGTATCCCCTAAACAATTCATGTTTTAAAATTCTTTCTCTGGCAGAGTGAGAATGGATTTACCCTCTGCTGCTTATCGACCTTGCAGATTGTTTCTTTTTAACTTTCCCTTGTGTCTAGTCCAAAGCAAGATTAGTGGTGTGAAAATTGCTTCAGAGAAAGAATGGGGTGTTGTGCAGCGTCCTGATCACCACCTTCCCATTTGAGCTATAGTCTGCTTGGGCATCATTATTGATCTGTACCTCCTCTAGTAGCCGCGTAACACAAAGAATTATGAAAATGAAAAGCCGACAGCATGTGTGCTTAAGCTCTATTTGATCAGTGCTTTGCAGCTGCACAAAAGCCTCCTCATAAATTAGAGCAAACAGCGCTTTGTTGTCTCATGCCTATGCTTAGCTGACTGCAGCATGTTGTTTGGGAGACCCAGATCTATTTGACCACACAAGGTACTCTGTACTGCACACAAGGTGCAGAATGATCAGAGACATCCTTGGACAGACAGCCAGTGGGTTTAAGGTTAATACAACACACATGTGTGTTCTGCATTTGTGTTTCAGCGTCACAGGGTAATGCCTCAGTGCCTGACTCTTATAGCCTTTACCTAACAAATATACAGACGCTGAACAAGCTCTAAATTAGACTGGGCGTCTTCGTTAAGGGCTTTGCTTGAGAGAACAGTGTTAAATCTTCTTAAATCTCCCGGCCTCAATTACAGCTGTTTAAGGTATCAGACGTTTAACCAATTTCAGATTGACCCTGAGCTCTCTGTTTCTTCGCTGGTGTGTTTTGAGGTATACAAGCAATTTAACTGATTTCAGAACGCTAACTGTTTATGCGATGCAGCTCTGTGATTCATCTGCAAACTGTACATAACTGAAAATACACCCAGTGTTTTGTTAGGACAGTGTTACAGAGCCTACCCCTTAACTCACTCCCAGCAATATTTTCTGCAGTGTGTGATGGAGTGTGCAATATTGTATGGCCAATCTGGTAGAGCAGATGGACTCAGTGTGTGGCTCACAAAAACTCCCTCTCCCCACTTCCAATTCTCCACACTAATGAACCATAACCAAATAATACATAAATTACCTCCTCAGTTTTAGACAAACAACATGGCACAAAAGCATGTTTGGCTGCGTGTTTGGATCTGGTTGGTGAGAAAGCAGCAAGTTGACGAGTTGGCCCAGCTAGTATTTGGTCAGCCCCGCCACTGAAAATTGTATTACAAAATCTGCCTGAGGTGCTGTCAGTTTCTTTACCAAGCAGTCGTTATGTCTTTCTGTTTCCGTGCCTCTGGCCATATCTGATTAGGCTCACCAGGGAAATACGTTATGTGGGCAAAAACTTGCCATGCCTGAGCCACATTTGAATAAAACACGTAGACACAGACATGGACAAATACACACATACAAGCACTCTCACACTCACATCTGTCTGATCCAATACCTTCACTTACTCCTGGGCTCATTTTTACATCACATAACATCACTTAAATTCTTTTAAGTATTCTCCAAAACAGATGATGCCAATTGTCCATTTTCTCTCACACAAATGTCCAGGGTCAAAGGATTGTTAAATCAGCCATCTTCATTGCGGTGACTAACCGCTAGCTTCTGTCCAGGGCCAGTCGACACCTAATGCCTGCTACATCCATCACACCTCCACTGTCTCTTGCCAGGTGTGCTGATTAAATTGAGGAGGTGACAAGAAAGGGTCTACATCAGCCCACGAAAGGGCTCAACCTGTCTAGAACAGGTGCCCTAGGAGACAGACCAACAGACCACATGACTGGCACCAGCACTCTGTTCAGCCATGAAGGGCAGCCTCCTGTCTGGTCAGCAGGTCTCCAGTTTTGAGCTCAGAAACTAGGCATTTATCCAGTGTGTTACATGTGCATTTTTATCATCAATATATCATTAGAACTTTAGTCAGACATAGACCTTGTTACAATAACTGTACAGAGGATTGATTTTGCAATACGTGTGCTTGTTTCGTAAATGTCAGTGGTCTATTCTTGTGTACCGCTTTTCTAGTCTCACCGACTACTCGCACTTTTGCATAGAACAGGAACCATTTACCATTCCCACGCATTCATACACTGTGGCCGAGGCTGCCTTACAAGGTGCTGCCTGCTAGCACAAAGTGAATTTGCTTGATGGTACACAACAGGAAGAGGTTGTTGTTGTCGATAGTGCAAATTAAACTCCTGTCTAAATGGCAGATGGTGGAACACAAAAACAAACCTAATTTAAAAATCATCTCCAACAGGTTGGTCCTCCTCAGTAAAGGTAGAAAGAAAATAAACACAGATAAGCAGTTCCAGGGAAGTTAGCATTATCAATTATGATGCAGGTAATGAAATAGCTTTTGCAAATACCAGTGGCATGGGAAAGAAGTAAAAAGTACCCTGTTTTGTTGGCATGCAAATAGACCTTTACAAATATGAACATTGTTAAAGTGTTTCCCATTTAAAGTTTGCTTTCAGCTGGTTGATGTTGCGATTTTTTTTTTGCGCTTTTGCACATTTTTGTGGGGCACTGAATTATAAGTTGAAGTTATCCTGATAAAAGAAAACGTTTGACTCACTTTCCCTTTTGTGTGTGTGTGTGTGTGTGTCTGCGTGTTGAGTCATCAAATATTGAAGTTTGCTGGAAGACTAGAGTGAACTGTGTTTAAGATTGAACTAAATTGGTTTGGGCATTTTTCCTATGTTTATTTTAGCTGCAAGGGTGCAAAGTGTGCTAAATTGACAGGCCTCCTCTCACATGCACATTTTCCCACCTAAGAACAATGTGATGTTAGATTGAGGTAGACATCTTTCTTACGACCTCAGGAGTGGTGATTGATATGTGGTTAGATACTGTGTGTGTGTGTGTGTGTATGTGTGTGTGTGCGTGCGCACGCACAAGAGAAAGCTTGCGTATGTGCATTGTCTTCTCTAGTTGACTGCACAGTGAAGCGTTGTGTGAGAGGCGGTTGTGTGTAGTCAGCAGACCTTGGGCCAGAGCAATGCCACTCTCAATCAGTTGCCTGTCCGTCTCCCCAGCCATACAATACATACCTCCAGCAGCCACTGATGAAAGGGCATCGTCAAGGGCTAGAGAGAAAAGTGGCAGTCACTGAGATATATTTACTGAATAAGGGAAGCACAGGGTGGAAGTAAGCGACAAAGGAAGGAAGTAAGAAATCTGAGAATGACAGGAACCTTAGGCAGAAAACAATTTCTATTCCAGTATCAACGCTGCAGCTTGATGCAAAAATCCTTTTATTGAATACCAGCACAGATTCCCTTCTGTTGCTGATTTCCCACCGTGTTACCTCTCTCCACAGAGAACCCCAGGGAGTCTTGCTTCGAGCCGGGCATGGTGCGCAATGGGACTCGGGTGGGCGCCGACCTCAAGCTGAGCTACACTGTCACCTACCACTGCGACAGTGGCTACACACTAGAGGGAGACCCAACCCTCACTTGCATCTTGGGGGGAGACGGCAAGCCGAGCTGGAACAAACCCAAACCCATCTGCATAGGTAAACACTGACATCTGGAGACGGTTGTTAGGAACACAAACCATCAACGCTAATAGATTTATCACATGTAAACATGCATGTATGATTATGTGGGGTTTTTTTGTTTTTTTTTCGCACCAAGCTATGTCCTACACGTATGTGTAGAGCTGTGTGGATTTTTGCTAACGTAAATATAGGTGAGGGTGTAGCTTTTATTTAATTTGCAGTTTGAAGAGGGCTTCTTATTTTGCATATCTTTTTAAACACACAACAACATCGGCATCATCCTGGCTGTTCTCAGACATTCCCACAACACAACTCACATGCATTGTGCATGTTCCCCTGAGAAGCTGGTAAAAGAGACCTGACAACCACTAAATCTGTCTCTCGCAGTATGAAGCCTCAGTGACATGTCAGGTGGAATACTACCCATCCACATACATGGGATCAGCACTTGCACAGAGATGCAAGCACACACAGGACATTTTTAGGGGCTTTCAAGCAGGAGAGAAGATTCTGGCCTTCTCTCACCCAGGCTAACCCAGAGGGACACTTGGAAAACATTGCAATTTCACTCTGGCAAACACCAGGGACATCTTCCACCCAAAACTCAATCAGACAAGAAAAGTAATTTAGGAGTAATGGAACAGAGGGGATGGGAAAGCAGGAGGCAGGGAGAAATGAAATCTTTCACTATTGGCTTTAAACCTTCCTGCTCTGTCTGCCCTGTCTGCTCATGTCTCATCTGTGTCTCTCTCTAGCTCCATGTGGTGGACAGTACTCAGGTTTGGAGGGAGTGGTCTTGTCTCCTGGTTACCCTGGCAACTACAGCAGTGCACGAACCTGTGTGTACTCTGTGGTGGTGCCAAAGGATTACGGTAAGCCAAGAAAGAGCCCTCCATTACTGTATTTGTTCATTTTTCCTAGCAGATTTTTAGTTAGTGTGTTTAATTAATATGCAATTATTCTATAATGCACATAATGCTCTTATCAAGATCAAACTATGCTTGAGTACCTCACCAAATTGCACATACTGTATTCTTTCACTGTGGAAACTAGTAAGTTTTTTTTTTTTTTTTCCCGTACCTGAATAGTATTAGTGACAGATGTGTAGGAGACAACAAGTTTGTGGAAAACTTGTAAAAGCTCCCACACACATTGTTTTCACTTGCAATTAAAATGCTTTAGTCAGAGGTTTATTGAATGCTGTTTTTCCATGTTTTCCTCACACAGTAGAATCACACACTAATTGATAGTTTCCATATAATTATTTTATCATTGCCATACACATATTTTCAATTGAATCACTATCTTACACACCAGGCGTACAATGTGTCTGTCTGAGACACACACAAAAAAAATTAATTGGTGTCTGGAAGATCCAGAGTTCCTACTTTTTGGCATTTCCATCTTAAAGGTCACAGCTTGCTTTCAATATGTAATATGTGATAGTGTAGGAGCAACACATTATTCAGAAAGCAAAACAATGCAGTAAGAGATACAGCTTAAACATGCAAATACAGAAGCAAACATGTTTTACTTAGTTGCCCACGATGTCTCCCTGCTTGACTTTCTCTCTTATTTTCTCTTGCTTCATTTTCTCTGGCTCTCTAATGAGTTATCAGCATCATGGTTCTCTTAGGGGAAGCTCAAGTTCTATCATTGTTAAATTACACCAAACAGCAGCGGCCGGGATTTGTTTCGGGTACTTCACCCGAGTCTTTTGAATGTTGAGGTTATGACTCCCATTCAGAGGTATGGCGCTGCTCCAAAATGACTGGGCACCCATTCTTCTTGGACCCTGTCGGCAACATATTTCAGTCAATGGAGTGAAAGCAAGGGAGGAAATCGAAATAATTAAAGTCCACATTTGCATTTTCCTGGAAAATGACAGCAAGGCCCAAGGGAGCCCGCTCTGTCGTGCAGAGCCACAGTTGCTCTCGCCTCCATTCTTGCCGCTTCTCATTAGGCAGATGCACCAGCCCTAATGATAGGCTATTTTCCACAATGCAGAGGACAGGATGGGTGTCACTTAAACCACTGGCTTATCATAGATAGAGATGAAGAGCATGTACGAGTGAAAGAAACCACTGAAGCTGAGTTGGAGAAAACAGACCTCTGCCCTCTCTCCATCAGCCTCTTCATCCTTCTCTTTAACCTGCAATATACAAGCAAACTAGACATATATTAGATGTGAAAGGGCTGAACATGTTCAGGCAATAGCAGTAGAAAGGGTGGGTTAAAAGGATGAAAGCACCATCGTAAAGCTTTTGCTGCACATTGTACAACAGATTGGCTGTCATTGCCAAAGCCTTTCATCTACTGACAAGCCATCAAGCCCAGACAGGATTGCTGATCTACTTGTGTAATATCATTTTTTGGGTGTGATGTCATAACTGACAGTATTATCCACCTAGCTTTAGAAAAGACATTTTGATTGAAATTGCTTTAAATAACATTCTTTCGAATGAGGATACTATTATCTGTTATATTTCAAATGGATTTTAGAGTTGTCAGTGCAGCTGTGATGTAGTCACTCGTTTGAACTAATATCAGTTTTCTCTGATATTAATTTTCTAGTGGTCTTCAGTCAATTCGCCTTCTTCCAGACAGCTCTGAATGACATCGTGGAGGTTTATGATGGACCGACACAGCACTCCCGTGTTCTCAGCTCCCTTTCTGGATCACACACAGGTACTTAAACAAACACACACATTCAGATACTTGCATGCATTCACATTTTTGGGTAGCTACGGGGGGATATTTCAGCAGGTATCATGCGAACGGGAGGTTAGAATATAGAAGCTATTTACATTAAATTGCAGCTTGACAAGACTCGCAGAAGCTTGTACAGCTTTTTTTCCATATTCATCACCAGCATGCAACAAATCTGCAAGTGCAATTTAACTATTTAATCTCCTGGCCATTATTTTTTGACATGACAGCGGACTAAATAAAATGTTGTCTTAGCCTCATCCCTTTCATAAGGATCCAGTTAAACCGAGACAAATGGCTGACACAGCCAGAACTGCTGTGGCTGCAGGTGGGCTCCAGTGAGCTGTAAAACAATTCAACAGTGACAACAACAACTTAAAGAGTCACAGGGATAGCATATCAGCAGACAGGCTCAAGAAGACTTGCATACATCCGAATTTGGTATTACACAGACACGCATCAACTCTCAGGATAAATGCAAAGCAGTTATGTAGGCAAACAAGTGTACTCGCTCACACACACGTGCATTCACGCACATACAGTATCTGACCACATATTAATCACCACTCCTGAGGTCTTAAGAAATATGTCTTGCTCAATTTCACATCACATTGTTCTTAGATGGGAAAATGGGCATGTGAAAGAAGGCCTGTCAATTTGGCACAGTCTGCACCCTTGCAGCTAAAATAAACATAGGAAAAATGCCCAAAGCAATTTAGTTCAATCTAGCTTGTGTGCAAGGTTAAAGATAAGGGTAGATAGGGATTTCCTCAGTCCTTTTATCAAGAAAAACAACTGCATTCATAGCATTACGACTTGACTTCTTAAGACCTTATAAATCTAAACTTGTCCCTAAATGAAGTGAGGGCTGGCCAAATATCTCTCTATTTTAATCATTTTTAAATAGATGTCCAACAGAAGTACAGCACACATGCACAAAGATGGACTAATTGAATATAGCAGTTATGTAAGAGAATGGAGAAAAAGCAAAAAGGATAACTGTTGTAAGGTTAAAAGTAAGATGGTAAAAAAAAAAAACCCGATTTCTATTGCAACAGTGTTGTAACATTGCAGATGTGTGTGATTAATACTACACTGTATTACTTGGCTATCAAAGAAATAGCTTGAATAGGGGAGGTTCAACCAATACAAGAGGGGTGGAGTAGAAAGGTGTGTGAGTTTAGGGCAGCGCTCCATCTTAACCTGCCCTTGCCCTGTTTCTAGAGAAAATCAAAATGATTACTTTGGTTTGTGTCCAGGGAAGCCTCAGAAAATCCAGTTTACAGCTCAATAAGTAGGCCACTATATTAACTGAGGACTTCTGGCGACATGTTCACAGAGCTCTCTAACCAGGCATGGCAGAGCAGAGCTGAAACACTTTGGCAAGGGAAGAGAAACTTTTAGCCCACACAGACAGTGCCGGTGAAGAAGTAGTGCATGCGGGCGTAACTTGCATGAATTAGGCATAATCCAGAAGTGTGTCCCAGCATCCACCATACAGATACACTGAGGCTCACAAAATCAACCAACATGCACATCTGCAAATGTATAAAGCAAGAAATTCCCCCATACAGTTCTAAATATACAAGCTGTCATCATGTGCGATAAATATATTGCCAGGCAATAAGTATTTTAGCAGGGTATTATTTGTCAAGCATGGTAACATATCACATAAGGCAGTTTGCTGTGATTTGCTATAAGTATATATGTGCGTATGTATATATGTGCGTATGTATGTATGTATGTATGACGACGTTTCACTTCCTGCAAACAGCTCCGTCTGAGTCAGTCCGTCCCAGTCAGCAAGTCAAGATTTAGCATACTGATTTACGGAGAATTAGGAATAAAGGGAGGGAAGCGGTCAAAGAGAGAGACGAGGGGGGGGGAAGGAACAAAAGGAAAAGGAGGAAAAGGGGGGGGAGAAAGGGGGAGAAAAAAGAAGGGCAAAAGAAGGGGGGAAAACTTCACTAGATACCAACAGCTGGCATTATTATTTTGCTTTGTGCAGGGTTGGAAAAGAAAGAAGAAGGAGAAAAGAAGGAAGGCAACCAAAGGACCCTACTTTTGGTAAATTTGGAGTTGGATATGTTTTGGTGTTTGTGACAGTGACGGTTCTAGTATGTAGTTGTTGTTGTTAAGCTCACTATTCAATGATATCTATGTCTCAACCATTGCCTAAACAGGAGAAAATTGTCTTTGGATTTTGGGTTTTGGTTTTTTATATCGTGTGGGTCAAGAAAATAAATTGGTTTCTGTTGTTTCCTAAACTGGATTTTAGGGAATAAGTGGGCAAGAGGATTCCATGTTTTGTTTTTTAGTCATGAGTGATTGAATGATTGTGAATGTATTGGAGTCTTCCTTTCTCTGTTGCTGGACCATCAGTTGGTATTCATTGATGCTATCAGGTTTTCCCCTCATATATATTTAGTCCGTCATGCAAATTGGTGTAGACATCTTGTCTTGGACAACTGGCTATAGGGCCCTCTAAATGTCTTTGTTGTGTTTTGTATTTTTGCTGTGGCCGTGTTTTCTGGTGTGTCTTTAGTGCTGTGTATTTGTTATGGTTTTTTTTGAGCCCGGTGATAGAGATCCCTTTGTGTGCACTGTTAGTGCTTGGGAAGGGTACAGCTGTAAAGCTGTACGTTTTTAGAGTAGTATTGCTTGAGCAATTAGAATGTATTTTTATGCTTCCTAGTAAGTGAAACAGCAGTTTTGTTTTACGCTAGTTATAGTTAAAGTTGATTTATTTTAGCTATATTAGGTGTAGTTCTCTAAGGCTATGCTCTTCGAACTAATAGTTAGTTTTACTAGTATTTAGTTTGATTAGTTTCTAGTTATTCAATTGGAGTAGTTGTATTTGCTGTTTGTTTGGAGTGGTGGGATAGGTTAAATTTTTATGCAGGGTATGGTTTTTTTACCTTGTATTTATGAGATATTTATTCTGTTAATTATGTATACTTGTCGTTTAGATTTATTCAACATTTCATTTTGGTATATATACACAATACACTATCGTTATAATATCACTGAAAAATGCTTTGTTTTTGTCTTCTGTAGGAATGGTTACAAAATGTGTGGACAACAGTTACAAATACATTGGGTGATATTTATTCCACGTAGTCTGTACTTTACTGGATCCATCGGATAATTGAAGGCTGTTTTATGCATGTGAATATGGTGACCCTGGTAATACGTATACTGTGTAATAGAGGTGGTGTTCGCCTTTCATAAATTGTAGTGTTTTCGAAGATATGTTTGTTTCAGGTCCTTTCTCAAACAACTAATAAGCTGAACTGCAACTACAATCAGGTTCCCAGCCATGGGTTATATATATATTATATATAGATATTGATAGTATTATAGTTCTATAGTATCTGAGATTATACACTGACCGTGTCAATAAGTTTGGGAATTGCTTTTTTTAGTAGTTTTTTGTTGGGTTTTCACATTGAATGACAGTTCCTGGATTTTTGAAGGAAAAGCATGCTGTACTTTTCAATGAAGATAACTTTAAACTAGTCTTAACTTTGAAGAAAATACACTCTATACATTGCTATGTGGTAATGACTTTCTAGCTGCAAATGTCTGGTTTTGGTGCAATATCTCATAGGTGTAAGAGGCCCATTTCAGCAAACTATCACTCCAGTGTTCTATGGTACATGTGTTGCTCATTGGCTCAGAAGGCTAATGATGATAGAAAACCCTTGTGCAATCATGTTCACACATCTGAAACAGTTAGGTCGTTACAGAAGCTACAAAACTGACCTTCGTTTGAAGCTTAGATGTGTTCTGGAGACTACCCATTGGTTGGGGTGTCAATTTAATTCTCGCTCCAAATGCCCAG
>NC_045746.1:8389804-8410633 GCF_008692095.1 Etheostoma spectabile
GTATGTGTGTGTGGTGTTAATATAATAATATATATATATATATATATATATATATACACACACTACCGTTCAAAAGTTTGGGGTCACATTGAAATGTCCTTATTTAAGGAAAAGCACTGTACTTTTCAATGAAGATAACTTTAAACTAGTCTTAACTTTGAAGAAATACACTCTATACATTGCTAATGTGGTAAATGCTATTCTAGCTGCAAATGTCTGGTTTTTGGTGCAAATCTACATAGGTGTATAGAGGCCCATTTCTAGCAACTATCACTCAGTGTTCTAATGGTACAATGTGTTTGCTCATTGGCTCAGAAGGCTAACTGATGATTAGAAAACCCTTGTGCAATCATGTTCACACATCTGAAAACAGTTTAGGTCGTTACAGAAGCTACAAAACTGACCTTCGTTTGAGCAGATTGAGTTTCTGGAGCATCACATTTGTGGGGTCAATTAAACGCTCAAAATGGCCAGAAAAAGAGAACTTTCATCTGAAACTCGACAGTCTATTCTTGTCCTTAGAAATGCAGGCTATTATATGCGAGACATTGCTAAGAAATTGAAGATTTCCTACAACGGTGTGTACTACTCCCTTCAGAGGACAGCACAAACAGGCTCTAACCAGAGTAGAGAAAGAAGTGGGAGGCCGCGTTGCACAACTGAGCAAGAAGATAAGTACAATAGAGTCTCTAGTTTGAGAAACAGACACCTCACAGGTCCCCAACTGGAATCTTCATTAAATAGTACCCGCAAAACACCAGTGTCAACATCTACAGTGAAGAGGCGGCTGCGGGATTCTGGGCTTCAGGGCAGAGTGGCAAAGAAAAAGCCATATCTGAGACTGGCAAATAAAAGAAAAAGGTTAAGATGGGCAAAAGAACACAGACATTGGACAGAGGAAGACTGGAAAAAAGTGTTGTGGACGGATGAATCCAAGTTTGAGGTGTTTGGATCACAAAGAAGAAAGTTTGTGAGGCGAGAATAAAGAAAAGATGCTGGAAGAATGCGACGCCATCTGTTAAGCATGGTGGAGGTAATATGATGGTCTGGGGTTGCTTTGGTGCTGGTAAGGTGGGAGATTTGTACAGGGTAAAAGGGATTCTGAATAAGGAAGGCTATCACTCTATTTTGCACCGCCATGCATACCAGTGGACAGGCTTGATTGGAGCCAATTTCATCCTACAAACAGGACAATGACCCTAAAACACCTCCAAATTGTGCAAGAACTATTTAGAGCAGAAGCAGGCAGCTGGTATTCTATCGGTAATGGAGTGGCCAGCGCAGTACCAGATCTGAACCCCATTGAGCTGTTGTGGGAGCAGCTGACCGTATGGTACGCAAGAAGTGCCATCCAACCAATCCAACTTGTGGGAGCTGCTTCTGGAAGCGTGGGGTGCAATTTCTCCAGAACCTCAAACAATTAACAGAGAATGCCAAAGGTCTGCAGTGCTGTAATTGCCGCAAATGGAGGATTCTTTGACGAATGCAAAGTTGATGTAAAAAAATCTATTTCAAATACAAATCATATTTCTAACCTTGTCAATGTCTGACTTTTCTATTCATTTCACAACGTATGGTGGTAATAAGTGTGATTTTCAGGAAAACACAAAATTGTTGGGTGACCCAACATTTTGAATGGTAGTGATTACATATACATGGTGTACTGAATATATCAAGTTTTCATTGCTGTCATGTCTGGTGAGGCAAACACTGGTTGTGAAAACAAAAGGGAATGATTGTGATTTCTTTCTGAGAATGTGGTGATAGACAGAATAAAATGAGAGAAGAGTTGAACAAGAGAATAACAAAAGAAAAGAAGACAGCATGTTGCCTACATGCTGTCTCCTTTTCTAAATCCCAAAGGACAAAAGGACTAATTCAAGTAATCAATGAGATTTATCTAATTGGCAATGTTTTTAAAAGAGGCAATGTTCACTCTCATGGCTGTCATTTGAAGTGTGACTAATGGTCAATTAAACTACGTTTCACTTTACCACTTTAGTCCTTTTGTTACACTGCAAGCATGTTGTTGTATGAATGCAAAAACATGTATCCTTAAATATAAAATGAATTTGATTAATCCCATTTAGGGCTGTTTCTAAATTAAAACGTGTTTGAGTTGTGGTTTAACAGCTGGATTGTTAATCCCCCATGTCTGCTGTATCCAAACCAGTGCACACCAATAACTGCCACTGAATTTTAACTATTGACTTCAAGCCAAAGTCATATTTGTCCTTGTCTTTAATATGTCAGTGTAGAGGATCATTTTAAGGGCAAAGTGTTTTGGAACTGGAATGTGGCCAGAGAGTTAATATGTTCATGCTGAATATGTTTGATCTATCTGGATGAATACCTGCCCCGCACAGTAAATTATGAAACACCGTCACCATGACAGGGGTGTCATGAAGGGTGTCTTGTAATAAACTACCCAGCATGTCTTGGGGATCCACATTGGAACTTAGACAAGCATGATGATGACGCAGTAGAAAACTGTGCCTGAAACTATCTCGGCGCATAGCACATAGAGGCACAACAATATTCACACACATTAAAACGTGATCTAAACGCACAGCGCAGGATAGACTCGTGACACAAGATGTTGCCTCTGGGGTTAAGCACATCTGCCTCCCACTACAGTGTGACAGCAAGCAGACACAGAGTAATGAGAGCCACTGCAGAGAGCCAGTCAGCAACACACAGAGAAAGACAGGGGCAGAGACAGTAGCTCACACTATGCATCATGTTCGCGTCAGTCAACAACAGTTTTCCTTCATGGAAGATACATCAGGGGGGTTTTCCCGGGTTTAATTACACTTTGAGCTGATGAGGACAGCAGTGGTCATATCAATTTCAGTAAAAAATATTGTGATTTGATTTATGGATAGAGGGTTGAAATTAAGGCACTGATAAATTCTCTTTCAGGAATAATTTCATAGTAAACATATAGCTGCTCCATGCAGTATTGCACGCCTAAGTTTCTCAGTAAATTGTCCATAATGCAATGTTTAGTTTACGGATAAGGCATCTTGTAGAAAACCTCACAAACGAAGAACGTTTCAGTTAAAAAAAATATACTTTTAACACAAAGATCACACAAAATACAAATGAAAGGCCCGTCTGCACAATAGTTTTTCACATCCCATTTAAAACAAAACCCAGCTGACCAAATTTGCTGTTCCAAAACATGCTAGGAAGACAAAAGCTTGATCATTCTTGGTCTTGATTCCTGATTTTACATGCAGCCATTAAAGTAAATCAGGGAAGGTGGGGCGGTTCTACAGCATTTAGGAGTCTTGCTGCACCAGTTTAAGCAGTTACATGTAAATTAATGATTTGTAATGGGGGTGCGAACAAGAGTCACAAAAGTAAGGCTCATAGCTAACCAAAAATAGCTTCTAAGCTCCAAAACATGACTTGACAATAGGCAGACTGCGGTCAGAGGCTCAGCTGCCGTGTGGCACAATGCTATCAGTGCCAATAATCAGGACTCCCATATAGTTACAGAGGGTGAAGGAAATTGTTTTATATCCAATAAGCCTAGCAGATAAACTAATCCTGTATGACGTAAAATATTAGGATAATCTTAATAATCGCCATACATATACATATTGTGATACACTCAGTATGCCTTATAAAGTCTTCTAAGCATGGTATGTATTCATCCAGTAGGCCTTTTGTGAAAGCCTAACAACCTATGTAGCACAGTTGTCTAGACTACTGTTTCTTGCACTTTCATGCAATTTATACGAAAATACACGTACATGAAAATGGCTTCTAAATCTTCTTATTCAGAAACCTGCAGTATGATCTCTTTGATACAATCATGAGCAGATTTCCTACCACTTTTGAAGTTTCATGCTGGACACACAGATTGAGTCTAAAAGAGTCACTAACATTCACACCTAAATTTTACCAGATGGATGTGGGAAAGATTAGTTATTAACTGCGTAGGTGATAAGATGGCAATTAGGGAGCTAGAAACAGTGGTTTGTTCCCACACACACATAAATTGAAGGCAGCACTCTGCTAAAAACATTTCACTTCCATCACAGGCGAGGTCATTGCCACTAGCAACCTCTAACCAAATCCTGATCCGTTCACCTCCAAGGCCAATCCAGCTTGAAAGGATCCACATGGTCTACCAGGGTGAGTGGTGTGAAACACAGTAACACACACAAAGCACACAAACAAATCTAGCATCCTGTTTCTTTTGGATCTACTGTTCTAGCAACGCAATTTCCTCCATTATAGAAGATGTGTTGAGTGATTTTGAAAGATTCACCTTCAGCCACTATTCATCTGTGGTGCTTGTGTGTGTGCTTGTGTGATTGGTGCTTGTGTGTGTCAGCAGAAGTGTGTGCTCTGGAGCATTAACACTATAGAAGTATAGCAGTCTTGAAGAGGTTGTGCTTAAACTCCCCTGTTCTTCTATTCCCTAAGAGGCACTTGTTATTTTTCTTTAACAATGCACTGTACCAGAAATGACATATGCTGCAGATATCCAAAGGCAATGGCAGCTCTGGAGAAAGTTTAATAAATTAATAAGTCAGTTTTTGTATTATTCTAAGTAAGCTGAAGAGCCACAAGGCAAAGAGAAGCTTAATGTTATTTTTGTATGATCCATTTGGGACGCAGGTGATCATTCTGATATGACACCCATAGTAACTTTCGGTAACACTTTACTTGACAGTACGACACAAATGTGACATGACACTGTCATGAACGTATCATAAAAATTATAAACAAGTCATTACGTTTTATAACTCGGTCATTAAGTGGATTCGGTTTTGGCATGTCAAGTAGACATTGTTTCGGTTGTCTGATTATGATCTTGGTCATGACAAGTTACATTTGTTTGGGATGTCTTTGTAATTACACTGATCTTAACCAGGATGACATTACTAGAAGATGTATTGTATATATGTATTACACTGTCATAAAAGGGTGTTGACAGCCAGTTTTGTGAAATATCCTGTCTCACATCATCTGACCAAGTGATAAAATTGGTCTCTAATGTGGTCTCTAACATCCTCTGGTAATGTGTGTAAATGTCAAGTTTCATTACAAAGACATCCAAACAAATTTAATGTCAAATTGTCAGGACCAAGACAAAATTCTGGTAATGCACTTTGATTAATGTAAGTCATAATCAAGACAACTCGAACAAATGTCAACTTGTGATGACAAAAACCGAATGCACTAATTGTCAGAAGTCATAAAAATGTATGAATGTTTTTAAGGTTAATAATAATAATCTAATAATAATAATGTATAGTCCTTTCACGTTCTCCTTTTACGTGATTGTTATCGGGGAAGGGTCGCCTTCCCTTTAAGGTGGTAGCCATGTGGGCAGCAGTGTGATGAGATGTAATGTTAGTACAACTGGGTTATTGTAATGAGAAGAGAGGCTCTCCATGTGTAGAAAAGTGCGTGGCAGCTGCTGCTGCACACAGTGATGCACGTACTTTTCCATGGGTGGTGAAGCTACGTGGTCAGTGTGTTCTGTTCGCTGCAAAGAGAAAATTAATCACCTGATTAATGCAGCGTGATGTCTCCCGGCCATTGTTCACCGCATAAAGATGTACCAACCAGGTGAAAGCTAATATAGTTAGCCTAAAGAAACAAGGCGTCCGTCCAACTAACGTTATGGTTGATGCCGCAATGCTGGAAATGTGAACTAATCTACAGCAGTATGTGTCTTACTTAATGTATTTACAATGATTAAGTGTTTGGATACACCGTTTGTTCTAGTACTGACATGCAGGCTCTGCCTGACAGCAAACCAACATCACAATCAACGTTGTCAATTACTAAGAAATAAGCAGGCGGAGGAAGCAACATGCATGCATTATTACAGTTCAACAAAGAAGGTTCCGTTTTAATTTAAAATTTTTATGTAGATGCAGTATTTTCCCAATATTGTGCAGGCCTACCTTAATCACCCGTCTTTCACTCTGTTTCTCCATAGCTGTGCCCGGACAAAGTGCCACCCAGTGCAGCTCGGTCTGAGCCCCGCAATGGCCGTCGGATGGGGAACAACTTTTTGTTGCCGCTGTGATCCGCTTTGAGTGCAGTCCAGGTTATGTGCTGGAGGGACCGAGTGCCATTGAATGTTTGACAGTTCCCAATGCCCTGGCACAATGGAACAGCTCCATTCCAGCTGTATAGGTAGGGCAGAATACTCAAATACAACAAACAGACACAAACGCTTGCCAGTTAGCTGGATGGTTTTTTGTTGTTTGTTTGTTTATCTTGCTTTCCTTCTTGGCTTTTTCTATTGTATTTACTTCACTTCTTCACTTCTTTCCATCATTCATTCTGTCTCTGTGTCTCTCCCACTGATTGATGCCTTGAATGTCAAACTCTTGTTCTACAACACAGATGTGGGCTGCCAGCCATTGCCTGTAGCAATGCATCGAGATGCAGCACACAGGTGGCAGGCACCACGGGGTCACAAATACACACAGACATACTCAAACCTGTTTGGAGATAGCCACATGTCTATACAGTACAAAGGCACACTCAACACACACATGCATGTTGTTTTTTACAGAATGTTCTTAAGGTTCCCATGACATACTGCTTTTTAATGCTTTATATAGGCCTTAGTGGTCCCTAATAACATATCTGAAGTCTCTTTTCCGAAATTCAGCCTTAGGGCTGAATTACAGCCGCTGGAGCCAGTCCCACAATGACCTCCCTTGACAAATGCCATTCTGTGTCTGTAGCTATTGGGGAGGAGAGAGGGGCACAAGGAGGGGTGTGGCCTTGACCACCTGCCATCTTTCGCTCATTACAAGCATGATGTCTCTCTCTTTCTCATGGGCCGAAATATCTGGGCTGGTAAAGCAGAGACATGGAAGTAATCTTTCCCCTTATGAACAATAGGGAAGATTCCAGATTGACCAATCTGAGTTTATTTTTCTCAAGGCGGAGCAGGATACCCAGGGCTTGGGGGGTAAGGAGCATGCGAATTCTTAGGCTAAAAGCATTCCAATAACTCCATTCATTTTGGCATCCCTTTGACAATGAATAAATGAAGCGTTTAAAGACTCTTTTTCATTGTTTATTAAGAAACACGACAGTGTATAAAAGGCTCCATTGCTTGTATCTCACATTATGGCTGTGTCATTACTACGCGAAATTACCCTACAGTCAGGAGAAACTCGCAGGCAGTTTCGACTCACATTATGTGCTGTTAGCTGTTTAATTACTAATGTTAAACTAGCATTTTAGTTAGCAATAATTGGCTGTGCTTATGTGATCTCCTATATTATTCCACACACTCCGTCTCTGCAAGATTCAAAATGATTGAGATTTCTTTGGCACAGCTACCAGAATACTTCCAGACAGATTTCTCACAACACATCTACATCGTCAAGCTCAGTTTGAGGCTGCGCAGTAACGCTCATACACACAGAAAAGTGCTTCTAATTGACTTCACTGGTCTCCTCAAAGTCTAAAGGTGTGGTGTCCATTTCTTGATGGTCTACGGTTTACCCCTATTGTCATTTGTAGCCACTGGGGGACCATTGGCAGGTAGGGAAATTCATAATACTCATGTTACTGTTACAAAAATATCTCATAAAGTGACATTAATGCCATGGGACCTTTAAAACAAGTTGGAAATGTACCAAGTGAAGAACTTAAAAGATAAAACTTTTTGTCATGTTTCTTTTTTTTTAAATATTTTTGCTTAACCTGTTGCAGGATCATCATCCTGTGCAATGTTAAAACTTGTTTGGAGAAATTCCCTAATCCTACTAGGAAAATTCATCTATGTTGAGGAAAAAGGTTAGAAAGACAATTAAGAAATATGAAATATTTTTTAAATAGTATTTTAGTGTGCAATGTATGCACATACCTAATCTTACTCTGCTGCATCTTTGTACATCCATGATACATTGGTATGCTGCAATATACTAATGTCCTTTCATCACTTTTTTTGCAGTTCCATGTGGAGGCAATCTGACCCAACGAACTGGCACCATCTTATCTCTGGCTTTCCTGAGCACCTCAACAGCCTCAACTGTGTCTGGAAATCACTGTTCCTGAAGGAACAGGAATCCAGGTTTGTATAAGAGAGTTTCTCCCTGGCATCACGTACCTCTGGGGAACAGGTAGTAATCAGATCCCGCACAAATGTGTTACCATCAGTAAATTAAAGACTGATTTCAAGTGGAACCAAGGAAGTAAGTAGTTAATCCACAAACATGTAAATGTGCTGTATTATATAGCGTTCCAGTCAACAACCGCTCAAGCGCTTTACATTACAGGAAACATTCACCATTCACAAACATCATACACTGTGGCCGGGGCTGCCGTACAAGGTGCCACCTGTCATCAGATATACATTCATACACACTCACACTCCGATGCACAGCACGGGGGCAATCGGGGTTCAGTGTCTTGCCCAAGGACACTTCGACAATGACTGCAGGGGCGGGGATCGAACACCAACCTTCCGATTGGCAGGCAACCGCTCTACCACTGAGCCACAGCCGCCCATATGGCAATCGAATACGTTTTTTTGGAAGAGAAAAAGAAATATGAAAAGTGTTATAATGAAATGCACAAAATAAAAATAATTGACCTAAAGGCATACAATAAGAGAGATTTGGATTTATGATTCAAAGTGCTGTTTTTTTTTTTTACTTGCTTACTGTCAGCATGTTGTTTTTCCCAATGTATCAGTTAATGAATAGAGATGCATTGCAGTGACCCATCGTGAAACAGTATCCGGTCAAACTGTTTAAGGAATTACCAGATTGTATTACCGTTAGTCTGTAGCATTTACAGCTTGCATAGTCTTGACAACAAGCTCCCGTGTGCTGAACTGTTTTCATCTTACCAAGGGCTAATAACAGGTGTACCCATGGTATATCACATTATAGCATTTGCAGTTATATAGACTTGGAGGAGGCTCAAAATTTAATTTGGTAGATCACTATACCAGAAACTTAAGATTGCACAACTTGAAATACATTTGTATATAATTGCCTCTTGAATTATTTTAGTTTTTCTGGGAATTAATTCGTTTGCATAGTCTTATTCTTGATGCGTGTGGAAGGAACTCCACCAGGAACCTGTGCGAGGTCCTGGGGATCTGCTGATGGAAAGTTTTAGACTTATGCTTCAGACTCTGTGGCTAAGAACAGTGCTTCCCTCGGCTATTAGCTCCGTCACCTCAGTGACTGTCCTTGCAGGTCAAATACACAAGATGGGCCACAGGCGCACTTAGCATGCTGCACAGCACTGCACACTAACATGGCTTGGAGGTGGAATAGACCAAGAATAAGAACAGAGACTTAACTGTACGCACACGCTTAAAAGGCAAACAGCATGACACTGGAACGTACTGTATACGTAACCTGAATGACAGTGGTAGAGTTTGGTGAGTATGTATTCGAGTTTGTGTCCTTGTGTTCTTTTGGCCACCACTGCTCACCAGACAAACACACATCCTCATTCCAAAGGGTCAATACCTTTGCCACCAAAATGTGATGTGCTAATGTAGAGGGTTGTGCTTTGTTATACTCTGCAGCTGAATCCTCCTCTCTTTACATCACTAAGTCGACATTATCTTTTACCAGGTCTTGTCTCTGTCGCTCCGCCAGAAAAAGAGAACTTTCATCTGAAACTCGACAGTCTATTCTTGTCCTTAGAAATGCAGGCTATTATATGCGAGACATTGCTAAGAAATTGAAGATTTCCTACAACGGTGTGTACTAGTCCCTGCATGATGGACAGCACAATAACATGGCTTACCAGCGTATAGTATGAAGAAAGATATTGTGTGGGAGGTTCCTGCGTTTCACAAGATATTGTTTGTCTGAGAAGAATGATAAAGTACAATAGAGTCTCTAGTTTGAGAAACAGACACCTCACAGGTCCCCAACTGGAATCTTCATTAAATAGTACCCGCAAAACACCAGTGTCAACATCTACAGTGAGAGCGGCTGCGGGATTCTGGCTTCAGGCAGAGTGGCAAAGAAAAAGCCATATCTGAGACTGGCAAATAAAGAAAAGGTTAAGATGGGCAAAAGAACACAGACATTGGACAGAGGAAGACTGGAAAAAGTGTTGTGGACGGATGAATCCAAGTTTGAGGTGTGTTGGATCACAAAAAAAAGTTTGTGAGACGCAGAATAAATGAAAAGATGCTGGAAGAATGCCTGACGCCATCTGTTAAGCATGGTGGAGGTATATATGTTCTGGGGTTGCTTTGGTGCTGGTAAGGTGGGAGATTTGTACAGGGTAAAAGGGATTCTGAATGGAAGGCTATCACTCTATTTGCACGCCATGCATACCCAGTGGACAGCGCTTATTGGAGCCAATTTCATCCTACAACAGGACAATGACCCTAAACACACCTCCAAATTGTGCAAGAACTATTTAGAGCAAAGCAGGCAGCTGGTATCTATCGGTAATGAGTGGCCGCGCAGTCACCAGATCTGAACCCCATGAGCTGTTGTGGGAGCAGCTTGACCGTATGGTACGCAAGAAGTGCCCATCCACCAATCCAACTTGTGGGAGCTGCTTCTGGAAGCGTGGGGTGCAATTTCTCCAGATTACCTCAACAAATAACAGCTAGAATGCCAAAGGTTCGCAGTGCTGTAATTGCTGCAAATGGAGGATTCTTTGACGAATGCAAAGTTTGATGTAAAAAAATCTATTTCAAATACAATCATTATTTCTAACCTTGTCAATGTCTTGACTCTATTTTCTATTCATTTTCACAACGTATGGTGGTAAATAAGTGTGACTTTTCAGGAAAACACAAAATTGTTTGGGTGACCCCAACATTTTGAATGGTAGTGTATATTACATATACATGGTGTACTGAATATATCAAGTTTTCATTGCTGTCATGTCTGGTGAGGCAAATCACTGGTTGTGAAAACAAAAGGGAATGATTGTGATTTCTTTCTGAGAATGTGGTGATAGACAGAATAAAATGAGAGGAAAGAGTTGAACAAGAGAATAACAAAAGAAAAGAAGACAGCATGTTGCCTACATGCTGTCTCCTTTTTCTAACTCCCAAAGGACAAAAGGACTAATTCAAGTAATCAATGAGATTTATCTAATTGGCAATGTTTTTAAAAAAGAGGCAATTGTCACTCTCATGGCTGTCATTTGAAGTGTGACTAATGCGTCAATTAAACTACGTTTCACTTTACCACTTTAGCTCCTTTTGTTACACTGCAAGCATGTTGTTGTATGAATGCAAAACATGTATCCTTAAAATATAAAATGAATTTGATGTAATCCCATTTAGGGCTGTTTCTAACTTAAAACGTGTTTGAGTTGTGGTTTAACAGCTGGATTGTTAATCCCCCATGTCTGCTGTATCCAAACCAGTGCACACCAATAACTGCCACTGAATTTTAACTATTGACTTCAAGCCAAAGTCATATTTGTCCTTGTCTTTAATATGTCAGTGTAGAGGATCATTTTAAGGGCAAAGTGTTTTGGAACTGGAATGTGGCCAGAGAGTTAATATGTTTCATGCTGACATATGTTTGATCTATCTGGATGAATACCTGCCCCGCACAGTAAATTATGAAACACCGTCACCATGACAGGGGTGTCATGAAGGGTGTCTTGTAATAAACTACCCAGCATGTCTTGGGGATCCCACATTGGAACTTAGACAAGCATGATGATGACGCAGTAAGAAACTGTGCCATTGAAACTATCTCGGCGCATAGCACATAGAGGCACAACAATATTCACACACATTAAAACGTGATCTAAACGCACAGCGCAGGATAGACTCGCTGACACACAGATGTTGCCTCTGGGGTTAAGCACATCTGCCTCCCACTACAGTGTGACAGCAAGCAGACACAGAGTAATGAGAGCCACTGCAGAGAGCCAGTCAGCAACACACAGAGAAAGACAGGGGCAGAGACAGATATGCTCACACTATGCATCATGTTCTGCGTCAGTCAACAACAGTTTTCCTTCATGGAAGATACATCATGGGGGGTTTTCCCGGGTTTAATTACACTTTGAGCTGATGAGGACAGCAGGTGGTCATATCAGTAATTTCAGTAATAAATATTGTGATTTGATTTATGGATAGAGGGTTGAAATTAAGGCACTGATAAATTCTCTTTCAGGAATAATTTCATAGTAAACATATAGCTGCTCCATGCAGTATTGCACGCCTAAGTTTCTCAGTAAATTGTCCATAATGCAATGTTTAGTTTACGGATAAGGCATCTTGTAGAAAACCTCACAAACGAAGAACGTTTCAGTTAAAAAAATATACTTTTACACACAAAGATCACACAAAATACAAATGAAAGGCCCGTCTGCACAATAGTTTTTCACATCCCATTTAAAACAAAACCCAGCTGACCAAATTTGCTGTTCCAAAACATGCTAGGAAGACAAAAGCTTGATCATTCTTGGTCTTGATTCCTGTATTTTACATGCAGCCATTAAAGTAAATCAGGGAAGGTGGGGTCTCTACAGCATTTAGGAGTCTTGCTGCACCAGTTTAAGCAGTTACATGTAAATTAATGATTTGTTAATTGGGGGTGCGAACACAGAGTCACAAAAGTAAGGCTCATATGCTAACCAAAAATAGCTTCTAAGCTCCAAAACATGACTTGACATAGGCAGACTGCGGTCAGAGGCTCAGCTGCCGTGTGGCACAATGCTATCAGTGCCAATAATCAGGACTCCCATATAGTTACAAGAGGCTGAAGGAAATTGTTTTATATCCAATAAGCATAGCAGATAAACTAATCCTGTATGACAGTAAAATATTAGGATAATCTTAATAATCGCCATACATATACATATTGTGATACACTCAGTATGCCTTATAAAGTCTTCTAAGCATGTTATGTATTCATCACAGTAGGACCTTTTGTGAAAGCCTAACATCACCTATGTAGCACAGTTCTAGTCTAGACTACTGTTTCTTTGCACTTTCATGCAATTTTATACGAAAATACACGTACATGAAAATGGCTTCTAAATCTTCTTATTCAGAAACCTGCAGTATGATCTCTTTGATACAATCATGAGCAGATTTCCTACCACATTTTTGAAGTTTCATGCTGGACACACAGATTGAGTCCCTAAAAGAGTCACTAACATTCACACCTAAATTTTACCAGATGGATGTGGGAAAGATTAGTTATTTAACTGCGTAGGTGATAAGATGGCAATTAGGGAGCTAGAAACAGTGGTTTGTTCCCACACACACATAAATTGAAGGCAGCACTCTGCTAAAAACATTTCACTTTTCTCCATCACAGGCGAGTCATTGCCACTAGCAACCTCTAACCAAATCCTGATCCGCTTCACCTCCAAAGGCCAATCCAGCTTGAAAGGATTCCACATGGTCTACCAGGGTGAGTGGTGTGAAACACAGTAACACACACAAATGCACACAAACAAATCCTAGCATCCTGTTTCTTTTGGATCTCCTATGTTCTAGCAACGCAATTTCCCTCCATTATAGAAGATGTGTTGAGTGATTTTGAAAGGATTCACCTTCAGCCACTATTTCATCTGTGATGTGCTTGTGTGTGTGCTTGTGTGATTGGTGCTTGTGTGTGTCAGCAGAAGTGTGTGCTCTGGAGCATTAACACTATAGAAGTATAGCAGTCTGTTGAAGAGGTTGTGCTTAAACTCCCCTGTTCTTCTATTCCCCTAAGAGGCACTTGTTATTTTTCTTTAACAATGCACTGTACCAGAAATGACATATGCTGCAGATATCCAAAGGCAATGGCAGCTCTGGAGAAAGTTTAATAAATTAATAAGTCAGTTTTTGTATTTTATTCTAAGTAAGCTGAAGGAGCCACAAGGCAAAGAGAAGCTTAATGTTATTTTTTTGTATGATCCATTTGGGACGCAGCGTGATCATTCTGATATGACACCCATAGTAACTTTTCGGTAACACTTTACTTGACAGTATCGACACAAATGTGACATGACACTGTCATGAACGTATCATAAAAATTATAAACAAGTCATTAACGTTTTATAACTTCGGTCATTAAGTGTCATTCGGTTTTTGTCATGTCAAGTAGACATTGTTTCGGTTGTCTTGATTATGATCTTGGTCATGACAAGTTACATTTGTTTGGGATGTCTTTGTAATTACAACTTGATCTTAACCAGGATGACATTACTAGAAGATGTATTGTATATATGTATTACACTGTCATAAAAGTGTGTTGACAGCCAGTTTTGTGAAATATCCTGTCTCACATCTATCTGACCAAGTGATAAAATTGGTCTCTAATGTGGTCTCTAACATCCTCTGGTAATGTGTGTAAATGTCAAGTTTTCATTACAAAGACATCCCAAACAAATTTAATGTCAACTTGTCAGGACCAAGACAACTTCTGGTAATGTCACTTTGATTAATGTCAAGTCATAATCAAGACAACTCGAACAAATGTCAACTTGTGATGACAAAAACCGAATGCCACTAATTGTCAGAAGTCATAAAAATGTATGACTTGTTTTTAAGGTTAATAATAATAATACTAATAATAATAATGTATAGTCCTTTCACCGTTCTCCTTTTACGTGATTGTTATCGGGGAAGGGTCGCCCCTTCCCCTTTAAGGCTGGTAGCCATGTGGGCAGCATGTGTATGAGATGTAATGTTAGTACAACTGGGTTATTGTAATGAGAAGAGAGGCTCTCCATGTGTAGAAAAGTGCCGTGGCAGCTGCTGCTGCACACAGTGATGCACGTACTTTTCCATGGGTGGTGAAGCTACAGTGGTCAGTGTGTTCTGTTCGCTGCAAAGAGAAAATTAATCACCTGATTAATGCAGCGTGATCGTCTCCCGGCCATTGTTCACCGCATAAAGATGCTACCAACCAGGCTAAAGCTAATATAGTTAGCCTAAAGAAACAAGGCGTCCGTCCCAACTAACGTTATGGTTTGATGCCGCAATGCTGGAAATGTAGAACTAATCTACAGCAGTATGTGTCTTATCTAATGTAATTTACACTGATTTAAGTGTTCTTGGATACACAGTTTGTTGCTAGTACGTGACATGCAGGCTCTGCATGCACAGCAAACCAACATCACAATCAACGTTGATCAATTTATCTAAGAAATAAGCAGGCCGGAGGAAGCAACATGCATGCATTATTACAGTTCAACAAAGAATGGTTCCGTTTTAATTTAAAATTTTTATGTAGATGCAGTATTTTCCCAATATTGTGCAGGCCTACCTCTAATCACCCTGTCTTTCACTCTGTTTCTCCATAGCTGTGCCACGGACAAGTGCCACCCAGTGCAGCTCGGTCCCTGAGCCCCGCAATGGCCGTCGGATGGGGAACAACTTTTCTGTTGCCGCTGTGATCCGCTTTGAGTGCAGTCCAGGTTATGTGCTGGAGGGACCGAGTGCCATTGAATGTTTGACAGTTCCCAATGCCCTGGCACAATGGAACAGCTCCATTCCCAGCTGTATAGGTAGGGCATGAATACTCAAATACAACAAACAGACACAAACGCTTGCCAGTTAGCCTGGATGTGTTTTTTGTTTGTTTGTTTGTTTATCTTGCTTTCCTTCTTGGCTTTTTTCTTCATTTGTATTTACTTCACTTCTTCACTTCCTTTCCATCATTCATTCTGTCTCTGTGTCTCTCCCACCTGATTGATGCCTTGAATGTCAAACTCTTGTTACTACAACACAGATGTGGGCTGCCAGCCATTGCCTGTAGCAATGCATCGAGATGCAGCACACAGGTGGCAGGCACCACCGAGGGTCACAAATACACACAGACATACTCAAACACTCGTTTGGAGATAGCCACATGTCTATACAGTACAAAGGCACACTCACACACACATTGCATGTTGTTTTTTACAGAATGTTCTTAAGGTTCCCATGACATACTGCTTTTTTAATGCTTTTATATAGGCCTTAGTGGTCCCCTAATACCATATCTGAAGTCTCTTTTCCGAAATTCAGCCTTAGTGCTGAATTACAGCCGCTGGAGCCAGTCCCACAATGAGCCTCCCTTGACACATGCCATTTCTGTGTCTGTAGCTATTGGGGAGGAGAAGGGTGGCACAAGGAGGGGTTGTGGCCTTGACCACCTGCCATCTTTCGCTCATTTACAAGCCATGATGTCTCTCTCTTTCTCATGGGCCGAAATATCTGGGCTGGTAAAGCAGAGACATGGGAAGTAATCTTTCCCCTTATGACTACATATAGGGAAGATTCCAGATTGACCAATCTGAGTTTTTATTTTCTCAAAGGCGGAGCAGGATACCCAGGGCTTGGGGGGTAAGCGAGCATGCGGAAATTCTTAGGCTAAAAGCATTCCAATAACTCCCATTCATTTTGGCATCCCTTTGACAATGAATAACTGAAGCGTTTAAAGACTCTATTTTTCCATTGTTTATTAAGAAACACGACAGTGTATAAAAGGCTCCATTGCCTTGTATCTCACATTATGGCTGTGTCATTACTACGCGAAATTACCCTACAGTCAGGAGAAACTCGCAGGCAGTTTCGACTCACATTATGTGCTGTTAGCTGTTTAATTACTAATGTTAACTAGCATTTTAGTTAGCAATAATTGGCCTGTGCTTATGTGATCTCCTTATATATTCCTACACACTCCGTCTCTGCAAGATTCAAAATGATTGAGATTTCTCTTGGCACAGCTACCAGAATACTTCCAGACAGATTTCTCACAACACATCTACATCGTCAAGCTCAGTTTGAGGCTGCGCAGTAACGCTCAATCATCACCAGAAAAGTGCTTCTAATTGACTTCACTGGTCTCCCTCAAAGTCTAAAGGTGTGGTGTCCATTTCTTTGATGGTCTACGGTTTACACCTATTGTCATTTGTAGCCACTGGGGGACCATTGGCAGGCTAGGGAAATTCATAATACTCATGTTACTGTTACAAAAATATCTCATAAAGTGACATTATCATGCCATGGGACCTTTAAAACAAGTTGGAAATGTACCAAGTGAAGAACTTAAAAGATAAAAACTATTTTGTCATGTTTCTTTTTTTTTTTAATATATTTTTGCTTAACCTGTTGCAGGATCATCATCCTGTTTGCAATGTTAACACTTGTTTGGAGAAAATTCCCTAATCCTACTAGGAAAATTACATCTATGTTGAGGAAAAAGGTTAAGAAAGACAATTAAGAAATATGAAATATTTTTTTAAATAGTATTTTAGTGTGCAATGTATGCACATACCTAATCTTACTCTGCCTGCATCTTTGTACATCCATGATACATTTGGTATGCTGCAATATAACTTAATGTCCTTTCATCACTTTTTTTCTGCAGTTCCATGTGGAGGCAATCTGACCCAACGAACTGGCACCATCTTATCTCCTGGCTTTCCTGAGCCTTACCTCAACAGCCTCAACTGTGTCTGGAAGATCACTGTTCCTGAAGGAACAGGAATCCAGGTTTGTATAAGAGAGTTTCTCCCTGGCATCAACGTACCTCCTGGGGAACAGGTAGTAATCAGATCCCGCACAAATGTGTTACATCCAGTAAATTAAAGACTGATTTCAAGTGGAACCCAAGGAAGTAAGTAGTTAATCCACAAATACATGTAAATGTGCTGTATTTATATAGCGCTTTTCCAGTCTTAACAACTGCTCAAAGCGCTTTTACATCTACAGGAAACATTCACCATTCACACACATTCATACACTGTGGCCGGGGCTGCCGTACAAGGTGCCACCTGCTCATCAGATATACATTCATACACACTCACACTCCGATGCACAGCACCGGGGGCAACTCGGGGTTCAGTGTCTTGCCCAAGGACACTTCGACAATGACTGCAGGGGCGGGGATCGAACCACCAACCTTCCGATTGGCAGGCAACCGCTCTACCACTGAGCCACAGCCGCCCATATGGCAATTCCGAATACGTTTTTTTGGAAGAGAAAAAGAAATATGAAAAGTGTTATAATAGAAATGCACAAAATAAAAATAATTGACCTAAAGGCATACAATAAGAGAGATTTGGATTTATGATTCAAAGTGCTGTTTTTTTTTTTTACTTGCTTACTGTCAGCATGTTGTTTTTCCCAATTGTATCAGTTAATGAATATTGAGATGCATTGCAGTGACCCATCTGTGAAACAGTATCCGGTCAAACTGTTTAAGGAATTACCAGATTGTATTTACCGTTAGTCTGTAGCATTTACAGCTCTGCATAGTCTTGACAACAAGCTCCCGTGTGCTGAACTGTTTTCATCTTACCAAGGGCTAATCAACAGGTGTACCCATGGTATATCACATTATAGCATTTGCAGTTATATAGACTTTGGAGAGGCTCAAAATTTAATTTGGTAGATCACTATACCAGAAACTTAAGATTGCACAACTTGAAATACATTTGTATATAATTGCCTCTTGAATTATTTTAGTTTTCTTTCTTGGGAATTAATTCAGTTTGCATAGTCTTATTCTTTGATGCGTATGTGAAGGAACTCCACCAGGAACCTGTGCGAGGTCCCTGGGGATCTGCCTGATGGAAAGTTTTTAGACTTATGCTTCAGACTCTGTGGCTAATGACCTCAGTGCCTTCCCTCGGCTATTAGCTCCGTCACCTCAGCTGACTGTCCTTGCAGGTCAAATACACAAGATGGGCCACAGGCGCACTTAGCATGCTGCACAGCACTGCACACTAACATGGCTTGGAGGTGGAATAGACCAAGAATAAGAACAGAGACTTAACTGTACGCACACGCTTTAAAAGGCAAACAGCATGACACTGGAACGTACTGTATACGTAACCTGACTGACAGTGGTAGAGTTTGGTGAGTATGTATTCGAGTTTGTGTCCTTGTGTTCTTTTGGCCACCACTGCTCACCCAGACACACACACATCCTCATTCCAAAGGGTCAATACCTTTGCCACCAAAATGTGATGTGCTAAATGTAGAGGGTTTGCTGCTTTGTCTATACTCTGCAGCTGAATCCTCCTCATCTTTACCATCCTAAGTCGACCTTATCTCTTTCACATTGTCTTTGTCTCTGTCGCTCCCCTTCTACTAGCTAGCAGAGAGACATTTAATTGGAGTGTCATGATTTAGAAGAGAACTTAAAGGAGCGAGGTGCCTTGCCGGCACATTTGCTGTGGCCCCCTAATGAAAGATCAATCTGTGATCTGCGTCGTCTCCCTGGGATGCGCCAGAGCTCCTACCACCCCTTTAATTGGCTCGTATCCGATCTATAGCCATCCAAGGAGAGGGCTAAGGAATAGACGTGAGAGGGAAGAGAAAGGGAGTCTCGGAGAGAATAAAGGAATGAAGAACATTACAATGTTGAAGAAATGAGTGCATTTTAGCTGAAGACAGAGAACAAGGATGTAGTAGATATGGCACATTGTAGCCCTATTTCACACATTCACTTTAATTTTGGCAATTTTATGTATTTGGGAAAAGCCTACTACTTCCTTTGGTTAGCATTTAAAAGCAAAATAAGTTTTAAAATCCATAATTCAGGAGAATTTTATTCTTACAGTATGTGGTATTTTTGCCTAATTTAAAATCAAATGCCCACCACTTGAACACAGCCTTCCAAAAGTGTGTTTGAAATAAAGAAAAGAAAGCAAAGACATACTAAAGTGCACAATGACTAACGTTTTGTCCTATTGATAACGTGCTTTTTGTGAAGTCCTCATAGCTTTGATGATTACATTTTTTTTTACCCTTTATGTATATATTAAACAGTATAAAACAAAACAAGTTAATATAGTTATTTGTGCCTTTAAAAACACTCTGACTCTTAACTATGAGTGTTCCTGTGAAACACTCAATGAGTACAAAATAGAAGATTAGTGACCTGTTGTTTTGTACACAGAACTTGCTTTGTCATTCTGGGGATATCCTGTATGTGACATTTTGACAGCTGTTACTCTTGAAGTAACAGTAGTTACGAGCCAAATGGCCATGCTTCGTGTTTCCCCACTCATTCATCTTCAACCTGTCAACTTCATTTCTGATCTCCCTACACAAACACCCTTGACCCTACTGTTCCTGCTTTGCACTCTAAATCCCATACTTCTTTTTGTCTGTCTCATCCCTTTCTCAGATCCAGGTAATCAGCTTTGTCACAGAGCAGAACTGGGACTCGCTGGAGGTGTTTGACGGAGGAGACAACACTGACACCATGCTTGGCAGCTTCTCAGGTATTGCATATGTATGTATATGTGTTTGTATGTGTGCGTTTATTTTCTTGCATGTGTTTAATCGTGTTTTCAGCATTTAGAGTATTCCCACCTCAACCTTAGACACAACACATTTTTAAAACCACTCATCTACACCTGCCAAAAGCATTGTGGAAGCAACATACTAGCCTAATCAGTTTTCAAAGAGCAAAACAAATTCCTGGAACATCTACATACTCGGTTTGTTAACCAAATTAGCACGTGCAGTAGTAATAATGGGGGGGCTCATTTGGCACAAATGTTATTGTAACATTGCTAAATTAAATTCCGAGTGGCTAAAGACAGCTGCTGTAGTTATGGGAATGGTTGAGTTTCCCCCTGAACATCTTGGTACAATTATACAAAGGTTAGCCTTTTCTGTGTGGAGTTGAAGTAAACGTGTGTTTACAGTGTCTGTGTTACTCCCCTCATGGTGAGGAGACAGCAACAGGGAATTCTCCTTTTTATTTGTGCTTGGAACCTGACCAGAAGTAAATGTTAGATGTACCCTGAGGTAAAAAGATCAAAGAGAAATGCCAGGCTCACAAATTTGAGTTATTAAACAACTAATTACAGGCAATACAGTATCTGTAGAACATATGAGTTTATTTTATTTTTATTTTTATTTTGTTTTGGGGG